>NW_027271016.1:775000-1180000 GCF_040938485.1 Diadema antillarum | reverse complement strand
AAAGGGGGACTTAAATACAAGACAGAACGAGACAAGACTGTCGTAATAGGAAGACAATGCAACGGACAGAAAGGCAAAACAGATCCAGCGATCCTCGACAGAACTATATCGAAAAAATAATGGGATGCGTGGAAAGGATACGGAAATATGGAAAAATAGAGAGAAATAGATGCGGAAGTAATACAAGTAGAATCGAATCTACTCTGTAAGTGTCTCAAGACAACAGGGACGAGAAAATGTGTGACAGTATATCATTGGTAATCAAAGTTCTTCGAAAAGAAATTAAAATGAGCCAACAGGCTGATTCAATTCTGTAGGAACATAACATTGCAATAAGAAAGACTTTAATCTCCTCTTCAATGAAAATATAGAGGGTGCAATTTTTATGTCATTATTCAGAAAATTCCAATAAGTTGGGCCAGTATAGATAAGTGTGTTCTTAGCAAGAATTGTTCGTGAAAGAGGTAAGTGAAATTCATTGGAACGTCGAGTGGGATAGTCATGGAATGATTGATTTCTTTGAAACATAGAATCGAAAATGGAGGGGAGTGAGTTGTTGCTGTACGTATACATAACTTGCCCCAAATTTAATAAATACAAATCTTTAATTTTACATCGACGTAACTAATAATTTTATATTACATCCATCTATTAATATATGTATGTCTACATAAAAAAAGTTACTGTGTTGCCATTAATTTTTACTTCTATAGCGACCCCCTTGTCTGTGATCCGTAGGGTTACTGACCTCACAATCCGAGTAGTTTTTGTGTCTTCTTTTTTGTGTGTATGTGTGTGTGTTGGTGGGAGGGGGGGGGGGTGTCCCTACTGTTTTCGAGAGTAGTAAAGTGGGATTATTTTACGTGTATAGGTTATGATGTATCATTCCCCTGCACTTGAGATCGATGGACATATTGGAAATCTCGAACAAAGAAAGACTTGGCAACCTGGATAAAGTGTCTGGCGTCGATGTAGGGCAATTTGTCAATCAGTTGCAATAAGAACACCTCGATGGAAGAATTTCATGAATCTGAATGGTTACAAGTTTTTTGTTATTCCGGAGGTTCGTTACTCCGAAGATTCGTAAATTGACCGGAAGTCTCAATAGTGATGGCACTCTATGGATCAAAGCGTGATAATACAGCTCTATACATGTTAACCATAGCAGCCCTCTTGGGGTATTTAATGACATCACCCTTGTTTACGAAAATGGGAAAAAATGAGACAATTAAGTACAAGCTTTATCCATTCGAATCCGATGTTGGATCTCTGTTGATACGTAAGAGTGTAGAATATCATTTATCACTTGTGATGTTCCCTATTCCGAAAATACGTTTATCCGAAAATGAAATAAGGTTCGTGATTCCGAAGGTTCGTCAGTACACGTCTTTTGTTTCGTTTGTTTGTTTGTTTGTTTGTTTATATCATCGGACTGACGGATTGAACAACCTTATTTCATTTTTGTACTAACGTACATCTAGGTATACCGAGTTTGTATGTTTCGGAATAACAAACCTTCGGAATAACGAACATTGCATATAGTGATATGATATTTCACACAATTACGCAGCAACAGAGATCCAACATAAGTTAAAAAAAAGAAGTTTCGAATGGATAAAGGTGGTACACCTTTTCCCCAGTTCCGTAAACAAGCGTGATGTCATTAAATACCCCCTAAAGGGCTGCTATATGGTTAATGGGAATAGAGCTATTATCACGCTTTGATTCATGCTATGGTTAAGGGGAATATAGCGCTATTATCACGCTTTGATTCATGCTTTGGTAAAGGAAAATAGAGCTATTATCACGCTTTGATTCATAGAGTGCCATCGCTATTGAGTGGGTGAAGGTTCCTGTTTATGAGACGTCCATGTTACCAATGTCTGACTTTGAATCAAATGATTATACCAGATTCATCAATCATCGACCGCAAATCTCCAAACAAACATGACCGTGGACCTAACATGTGATAGCTGTGTATGATAGCTGAGTCATTTTCATTAAACTATGTTATATTCTGTTTTAATGTAGCAAAATGTTTATGTCACGTAACCAGTGGTAATTATCTGACTGGAAAGAGGAAGTATGAAGATAAGCCATGTAGGCCCTATTTTATGTTGTATGGTATTAGCAGTTTATAGTTTCGTGATTTTTTCTCCGACCGGTCAGGCTGCACTTCATGTACAAGGAAGTTGCAACTTTACATACACACCCATCAATAACTTCCTAGGTTTCATTAGATAAGTGTTTTCTACATTGCTCTTTGCTAATTGCCACTGCAGTCAAATTATAGCAACCATAGGCCTACATATCATTTTGTATCATCATTCGTACGACATGATGTGCAGAGTTGCTACCACTGTTTAAACCCTTTATAATAGAAGCTACTTGTAAAGCGCACAGGTTCTTGCCTTTCGGTGCTCATGGCGCTTCAGCTAAATAAAAAGATATATATATATATATATATATATATATATATATATATATATATATATATATATACACAATTCATATACAAACAAAACAACAGAGAAAAAATTACAAACAACAAACAAACAGATGCCAGATAAAAAACATAGTTGTTCCGAACATTGTAAATTACATCTATATAGGTATTTAGTGTGACAAGAACGGATACATTTTAAATTTGGATTTAAATATTTCTGTAGATGACAGTTGCCGTAGCTGAATATAGTAACTGGTTCTGCAATAATTGGTCCCATAAGGGAGAAAGTACGATTCCCCCATCCATGTTTTATTCTGAGTGTTTGGAGTAATAATGCCGATCTGATTGATGAGCGTAGACTTCGTGTCGTATTGTATCTGAGAATAGAGTCACGCAGGTGTACGGGGGAAAAGAATGAACTGAATGATGTACTAATAAAAGAATCTTAAAAATATTTTTTTTTTCTACAGGCAGTCAATGTAAAGAACGGAGAATCGGCGATATTGAATCTAACTTTTTAGTGAAGGTCAACAACCGGGCGGCAAAATTTTGTAACCGTTAAAGTTTCGTGACATCTTTCTTCGGACGATTACAAAACAACGAATTCGAAATATCCAACAGAGAAGAAATTAAAGGTCCTGTTTAGCTTTGGGAATAGTGATTAAAAAAGTTCAAGATATGACATTTAATGCATATGTGTAGGTCTGTTGTCCCACAAAAAATCCTATCATATAAAATTTTCGAGATAAAGCCTGAAATATAAGGAGATATCTGTAATTTTCTCAATAAACCGAAACTGCATACGGTTTAATTTGGAAATATTTGTATTATAACTATTGTTCACATTTTGTACATTTAACAATACTCAACATTGATTTTACTGATTCAAATTTCAGTGGTTGTTTCTATCCCTAACTCACATTTAAGAACTATTTAAAGCACTAATGCTGGGTTTTCTTTCATCTGCAAATGGTAAATTGTGCCTTTAAAGCATGAATGAGCATCTCAGCTGCGGATTTAGAAAAAAAAACGTAATGAAACTTAAATTACCCTTCTGATATCTAACATTCCACTGAACTTGAGTTATATGACTTCAAACTGACATTTCTTGATCAAATATAACACCTAGATTTCTGGATGTTTTATATGGAATAATACAAGTACTACCGATGTGGACATGACATGATTGATAATCGACTTTACCTAACATATCTTGAACCCAATAACAAAAACTCAAATTTATCATCATTTATCGTCTCTTGGGTATAGCACAACACTGGGTTGACATCATTCGTCCGTTATTCGGGGTTTGCATGGGAATTGACTTTCATTTTGCTATGAAGCGAAGAGAGATCCCTGGGTTCTGCACAGGGCCGCCATTTTATGTTTCTACCCGAGTGCCGTGGTTGCTTTCATGTAAAGAAAACATGATAACACACATCACGACTGTTCAGCCATGATCAGAAGTTTCAATGCAAGGCAGTGACACCGTTGTATATCTATAAATGGAGCGGAATTAGAAAATCAGTTGTCAAGTGTTTCTGACAAGTCTGTTTGTCTGTTTGTCTGTCTGCCTGTCTGTATCCTCTTTCTCTCTCTTTATCTTCTTCTTCTTCTTCTTCTTTTAATATCTCTTCCATGGGCCGAAGGATTAGCAAGAAACACCTGCCTTTCTTAGCCATATTACTTGTATGAATAACACATCCGTCCGCCTTCAGATTCGTAATCACGTTGTAAACTTAATCATACTTTGACCTCACAGGCTACAAACTTGACGTTGTGGTTCTTTATCTGAACAGGACACCCTATATATTGCATGACATGCTGGCGTATTCGCGATGGGCCTTTCAACAACAACAACAACAACAACAACGATGACAACAACAACAACAACGACAACATCTGAAATGCGCGACCAGTATCGAACTGGCAGCAAACACAGTACCACGCCAAAGGTTGAGTTGTTTGGTATCATATTCCGGCCCGGTTAAACATACATCGCACAAATTCAAGAGAATCAAGATGATTAGGCATTATTGTCTCTCCACTATAATAAATCTAGTGGGATTTCCCAAAGACGACCATATGGGTAGGCAGGACTAATTAGTGTCATGATTTCTGGAGAAAATTTGCCGCAGGTTGACCCTGAAAGCATAATGACAATGAACATACTCTGTGCCAAAGGGGTGTGAGAGACACTTTTCCGGTTCATGTTATTCAAACGTGGTCAACGATTTGCTTCATCCGTTTAAAGCCATTTTGTAGTTACCTTGTTAAAATATTTGGTAGGAACTTCATCCGAAGAGGATCGTTTGAATAGGTACCCTGTCTCAAACAGAGAAGCAATATTGAGGAATGTTCATTCCAGTTAGAAACGAATCCTTAACATTCTTTAAAGTGTTGCACTAATTTTGCACTTCAATCTATACCTACACCATTTTCAGGAATTAGCATATCTTACAACGTTTTAGGAGCTCACTCGTGGAACTAAGCGTACAAGATGAACGTGATTAAGTATCACTTTGGAATCATATTTTCAGGTTCCAAATTAAACGCAACTTTCAACATAGCTAGAATTCAAGGGTAATTAAACAGAGAAAGAATTGAGGCTGAGGAGGTGGCTATATTTCTTTATGATAACGTATATTTGTACACGGATGGTAATTGTTATGCCATACTTAACTTTCCACTGTAAGAAAAAAGAATACTATTTTTACGGTATCAACAGACATACACTGGAACTACATACATTTTCCTCATTCATCAACCCCATGATACTTGGTTTGTCCTGTCTACTAATGTACAAGCGCCACATCAGACATCATGATGTAATACACGTTCAAAATCTTTGAATGTATACAACGTAACTCGAAATACACGCATCACAATTTCGTCATTGCTCAAAGTCGTCATCATTTAATCACGGTTTTTAAAATAGCTAGCACGAATGCACGCGTCGGAGCTGTGATGTTAGCCAAAGCGGCGCACACATCTCCTATCAGGAATTTATCAGGTCCCGGAAAATTTGTGACGGAAAGGTTCGTACTTCCGCTCTTGGCAAATGAGCTGATAGCAATGCATGTAGAAGAGTTGACAATCGTCGCTGCTGTGTTTTCGGTCCAAGAAAAAGTACAAACACTGTTGGAACAGTTAACAGCTTTGGAGTTTAGAGAAACGTAAAAACAAAACAAGTAACGAATCAAATGCGACATCACCTGTATTGACAGGATACGATATGCTCGTGTGGTATTGCGGCATTGTTGGATCTCGTCGTACGTTACACATTTAAAGCCCGGTACGTCGAAGAACGGTTTAATAACATCTAGCGCTGAGCGTGGGATGGATGTTAGTCATAATTGTTTTATTTCTCTGCCCGATTACAGACATGAGATTGTGTCCACGGAGTCGAAAAGAGGAAATACAGCTTGATTCATATTCCTCATCACTTTTGAAACCTGTTAGTTCGTCCCTGAAGGAGAGCTATTTAGTCAGTAAATTCTGCAGAGTCCGTCATGTCATGGGATGAACTGCTCTGGTGCACTCAAAGACATTGATTCATCTCTTCGATTTTGTTTTCTTCAGACAAGATGTTGAAGTCCGTATGGACTTGTGTCATGGATATGGAGAAGAGTTCTCTTCTCTTTGGAATGATGATTATCATTTGTGTCACTCCGTTGGCGTTGGGTGCCACGACTCTCGAGTTTTCGTCAAGCAGCCGAACCGTGTTGGAAGGGGAGAGTACCTCCCTACTGTGTGACTTTAACGACGACAACAAATTGAATATTTTCTGGGCGCAGGTCTCGTCCAAAGATGGCAGAAATCTGCAATTCGTTAGTCAAAATGACATAGTGTTCTTCCGTGTAGGCGCCGATCAGGCAAACTACGAGGTGGTCGTCGACGAGGAAAAGCAAAAGTATCAGTTGGTCTTCAAAGGTGTTCAGGAAACAGTCGACGGTTCGTGGTATCAGTGCGGCTACCAACAGGAGGACAACAGCAAGTTTATACCACTGGCTTCAATCCGTCTCATTGTACTCCCAGCATCGTATTCTCATTTATGTGAATATATTCACTTACCACCAGTTGGAAGAAATTCAGTCCGTGAAGTAGAGGTAGCATGCAGCCTAACCCCACAGAGCTCGGCTCGCGCGGAATTTCATTACAAGAACGCCAGGTTATCAAGCGACATCGAATTTCAGGATCGCATCATTAGCAGGTTTGCTCTCGATCCGGCCGATGAAGAAGTTAGTGTGACTTGCACCGTGATCTATGATTACGATCAAACTGAAGTAAACCTGACAAAGACATGTTCGAATGCCAATGAGTACAATGCAAGCCAGCAGGGAATCATTCGCGTTGATCCGTTCATAAATGAAGTCCTCGTCGGTTCGGACATCGTTTTCGAATGCAGCCTGGCCGACAACAGCTTCGCCCTGGCGAAGTTCTGGTGGGTCAGCAATATGTCGCGGTCTTCGCTTCTCTGGGGCACAAACCATGGCAATCAAACCGAGCTTAGGTTACACAACGCACAGAAAGAGAAGGAAGTTTTGCTCATAGAATGCCGTGCTCTCCTCCCCGGAGACAATAACTGGGTGTCAAGTTTTGCTTCAATAGAAGTACTAGAGATTTCGTCAACATTTACACCTAACAATGCAACTCAAATTTTCGCCACATTTACTCCTGACCAAAATGGTACTGTTGGATCTACAAGTAAGCCGGCAGACAGAGATCGAATCATAATAATATCGGCTGCCATTATCGCGATCTCGATTATCATCATTCTGGTCATTGTCTGCGTCTCCTGCGCTGTAGCGAGGCGGAGAAAGGGCTCAGAATCGCTGCAGTCTACCACTACGACTCCAGGAGCTACGTATTATGGCACACAAGGCTCTAACACCCTCCCGCGCTTAGCTCCCGATTGCAGTTCACAGCTTTATACTCTATCTCTGAACGACGGCAGACTTAAACACGTCCTCCACACTGGCTCGGATGACACCGAGATAAACCAAAACACCCATCACATCTACCAAATGCCCATCACCAGGTTTCACTCCATGCCTATCCTGGGTGACAGAAACCACGAGAATGTGTCAGTTGTCAGAGACGATTCATCCAAAGAAGCCTCCAGAGCGAGTTCCACGACATCCGTGTCGGGCAACAGTCGTCGCTGGACCTCCCAGAAGATGAGAAAGAGCATTCCGAGCACCCCGCCAAAGGCTCGTCACGCCCTCTCCTTCCGTAAACCGAGTTGTAAAAGCGACCCCAGCATCCCAAGTGAATACACACAGATGAGTGTGAAAAGCCGAAAAGGTCATGACAAAGGGGACATGGCTACCAGCGATGCACAGGAGCCATTAGAGGATTCAGCTTCAGAACGGCTGAAAACATTCTCCTCCTTACGTTTAACCTATAAAAAGCACCGTAAACCAGCGAGAGCAACTTTAAAGAAGAGGGCCCATTATCCTACAGTATCACCAGAAGCAAAAGGGGACCCTTCGGTACTTCACGGCTGCTGTCCGAAAGCTAAAGAAAAGGGAACCTCCGTACACGGCACGTCTTCTGCGAGCAAGCCGCCGCCAAAGCCAAGCCGGGGAAAGTGTCAGTCTGAGATACTGAGAGCCCCTCCCTACAGCGTGGTCAGCGACTACGAAATCATGGCGAAGCAGACAAAATTTCAGAATGGCGAGGAAGATGACATGCCGGTCAATAATTACGACAGACCAAGGCCCTCACTTCAGAACAATCGAAGAAAATTCGTAGTCAGAGACGAAGACAGTGGGAACCTGTGTCGAGTGGATGTCAGAGAAAATGCGTGTATGGACGCTTACGAGACTATTGACGATCGTCACACTTCAATTCCAATCGCTGTCGTAGAGCCCCTTCGTTCAAAGCATAATGATTCCAAGGAAGATGTTGTCTTGGCATTTGTTGCTGATATTTAACTCCGCAGTACTCGTTGATGCATAATTTGTTACGAACATAAATATTTATATGTGGTCTGCTGTTCGTGTCACCAAACCATGGATCCTAAACAACTTAAAATCTCCGTTCTACCTCACGGGGGGGGGGGGGGGGCTTACTTGACACATTTTGATCTACGTACTGAAGCCCTGGCTATAAAACTCAATCGCAATCGAGGATTAATTTTGATTTAAGTGTTTTTGTACCGTAAACACTTTATAAAACCACCACCCTTGCTGAACTGAGTTTCATCTTTGCCCTGCAGGTCAAAAATATGTCTAAGATATCGGGGCATCGGTTTCAGTTACTGCTTATCAATCTCTAGATCAGGTCGGATGAATCTTTTGACATAGATATGACAAGCAATAAGTCATGAGGAGGCCCCTATTTATGAATAATTTATTACCTTTCTGTCGACTAACCAATATATTATGGAAAACTTTTAGTAAACTGGCAAATTTTTCAAAACTGGTACAGAAAATGTCGCCGTGGATTTGAGTTGTATGCTATTTCAGAACAGTAGTGACCGACATTGATGAATATCTACTATGCAATGTGAATGTGCATCAGATTAGCAACCGATGTCTGACCATCAGTTATTACCGCGCTGACGATTTCTTGGGTGATAATGTGGAAACTCGCAATAACCCATTGCATGTGATTTTGGATGTCGTTAAAGTGAATGTAAAGTAGTGGGGAAAAAAAGAAACGTTACAATGGTCCTTGTTGTTGATGTTGTTAATGACTATAATATTCTTATAATGTGGACTGTCCTTGTGGGGATTTACATTTATTGTATTGCCCATGAAGTCGAAGACGATGACAATAATGACTCTAGTGAGGGCAATTAATGTCGTATCCTCCGAAAGTTGCCAATCCTTATCTTTATTATTAACACGATCGGACAATCTGGAGCAAACGTGAAAATATTGGCAATTAGTGTAATCACATCTTAGTTTCATTATGCTATCTATACGTTAATTCATCATCTGGACAAGGCATGAACGGCAAGAGTTTGTGCACGTATAGTAGCAAGCGTACGCGAGCTATTTCCACAGGAGCAATTTTGCGATACAAATTGACTCCAATTTATCGCCCGCCAGTTTAAACGCAATATCCCGTTGACTTCCGTCAGTGGGCAGTAAATGATTTTCTGCTCCTAATGTTGTTTGCTTGTTAAAATGGGGCAATAAGATGTAAAAAAAAGATACATAGCTCAGATGTCTGATATAATCAATGATAATAAGTGTTGTAAAGCGCTTCATTAAATACTCAATATAGTGCATTGTTGAATATTGAGAATGCACTAGAAGTGCATAACATGAAAACAAATGGGAGTACTAAGTTCATGCTTTTCTCAAGTGGTGTGAAAGGAGATTACCATTATGAATTCTACATTTTAGTGATATCTCACTTAGTGTTGATGTCTAAATTCTTCTGTCGGTCGTTGAAATGAAACTTAAAAGAATTACTGTATGAGTATTTCATTTACTTTGCCATGTAACACACATCGTAAAAATGTTGCCACTTTTGAATTAGATAATCGTTGCTGATTAGCAATTTTGGCCTGTCATACAGGAAGTTGTGATTCCGCCGCCTTTCCGAGAATCATGGATATGACTCACATATAGAATCTCACAAATCCGCTACATGACCTCCAATGTTCTCGAAAATGATTTTGGTTTATGCATGCCTAAGACTTTTAAGTGCAATTTGTCTCATGATATCGTTCCATCAACTTATACCTTAATGTGCGTCTTGAATGATATATACCTTGAACTTTGGTTCAAACAGACTTACACCTTTCCTGAGATAAGATTGTAGACTTATCATATTTCAATCTGATGTTAATTTTGATCGGTTTTCACATTTTCCCGAAGTACAGAAACGAAAAAAGTAACACTAATATGCAATCAAACTAATTTGGACAGAAATCAATTCACAACACTGTGCCTTATGCATTTTTGCACAATGTCCTAATGATAAGCGAGATAAATCGTAGAATCGTAGTGTAATCGACGTTCATCACTGTAAAAAGTATAGAAATCGGGTTTGATGGTGTCCTGAACAATAAAAAAGAGGAATGAAACGTTGTGTATTTATTGCCATGTCACAAATGTTATATCTCTAATAAATGCGATATAAAAGTCACAGAATACAATTCATGCATGCTATGAGTATACTTAAATTGTGTATGGATGTATTTTCATGTGTTCATGTTTGGAGACATGCTTTACTGTCAAGTCGTGTGCTATTGAGTATGTGGGCCAATAGCGTACGACAAAAAACAAAGCAAAACAAAACAAATACATATATACTGTAATAGATAAAGAATGTGTACGTTCCATGCGTGTTTTAAATTCTTTACACATAGTGAGCAATCAAAGACAGCCATTGATTCCATTCATAGGGCCTAAGGATAAATAGGATGAAATAGATTAAGGAATAGTTACTTTGAATCAATTTGATAAAAAGGGTGATAACTTTCCTTTGGAACATGGGATAATATTTGATACGCAATGAGAGAAAATAGAGATAAATTGAAGTGACCAGGTATAAAAGGGTTGCCTGATTGCCTTGGGCCGAATTATCTTAAGATTTATTTTACAAGGTGGTGAGTATCGAATTATTGTGAGTGTGTATGCCTGTGATGAGTAGTGAAATCATGAGGAAGGTTAACTGGAGGTAAATTTGTGAATCAAAATGTCTGTACAATCTTTTAATGTGTTGGATATCGAAAATTCTGGGAAATATAATTGAGGTTCTGTGTGAGATACAATTATCTAGAAATTAACAAATTAGATGCGAATCTTTTTTTTTAACAAAATGATCATGCATTTAGCTCCGATGTGCAACACCAGATATTCCAAAGCAACATTTTGATACATTTGCGTGGGATAAAAGCAAGAACATTGTCTGGAACAAGTGAGGGTCCTTTAGAGGGACAGTATTTCGGCATGTAAAATCTCCGATGTTTCATGTCTTGAATTCTTTGCGTAAAATGTATGTTTATGCCAAGTACACGGAAGTCGATTGTATCATCTGAGAGGTTTTGAGTGCTTTTTAATAGGAAGATCAACGCCTTCTGAGTGAGTGTGATTAAAAGGAATACTTTTCCTGTCGACATAGGGAACAAGGTTTAAAGATTTGAAGGACAAGTCCACCTGGATACACATGTGGATTAAGTGAATGCTGCAATATCAGTAGAACACATCAGTGAAAGTTTGAGAAATTTTGACAATTCGTTTAAAAGTTATTATATTTCAAAGTTTTTAGTGTGTGATGTCACATTACAATGTGACACTTCCTATAACTCTCAAAAGAGATGAAAAATGAGAATATCTTCATAATTACGTTAAGAGGAAGATCTTAACGACGCTCTTGACATGTCCATTTTTTTTGTGTGGGGGCATCTTAATCCACAGACTGCGGTCTTTTATTCAAGAACATCTCTTGAGTTGGCAAAATAGACTAACTACAACTGTACGTCAAGAAGTGCAGCACTGAGCACAAAGAGTAATGTAGGCTTCATGCGTCTGAGATGGGCTGGGTTCTGTGCCATCAAATATTCCAATTTCAATTTCAATTCAATTTTCATTTATTCTTTAAAGTATTAAGTGTGTAGCTACCCTGAATATGGAAGGCAGTGGATCGAGCCTTGTCAAGAATCCTGTGTCCCTGAGAAGGACAAAGAGGTAATCACATTCTTACATGGAGTTAGATATATCAATTCATTTATCTCAAACATGTCTCATTCTAACATATTTTTTCTCGTGAAGGACAGGCAAAAGAAAGAAAATAGAAAATGAGGACTGACGGGGGCCCACCAGGCACGCGCCCCTGTTTTATTTTTTTGTTTAAAACAAAAGAAATAAAAAGGAAAAAAACGGGGATGGCGCGTTTGTAAAAGGCCCCTCCCCTTTACGGAATTCCTGGATCCACCCCTGCTTATGTACAGTCCCAACAGATTTATGTCTTATTGCCCCTTTTTCAAATACAAACTACATCATTAACATTGTTTAACAACGAAGTTGTGACAACCAAAATAAGTAAAGTTACACGTAAACGTCTAAAATTTCCCGAGGACCACAATTTTGGCATCTGCCTATATACAATCACTGTAGCAAGATATCATTTAAAAAACTATATCTTTAAAAACTATATCATTTAAAAAACTATATCTAAAGCCTGTCATGTGATATCCCTGAAACTGCGTTTCTAATCATTTTACATAGTGGTGTAAGGCGTCGGGTTTTTTTTTTTTTTTTTTCCTTTTTTCGGAATGCAGGTAGGCCTATGTCCTGCCAAAGCACAATAACTGACAATCACCACCAGGTGGCGTTCTCCATTTTTGCTTTGACAACCGCATAAAGTTGAATCCTTGACAAGCAACAGATAAGCTGGTAAACCTATACACTATTGCTATGCATTGCAACGTTTTTCTATTTATGCTGATCATGGCAACGCTTAGATGTCAAACAATTTCTTCAGATCATTATACGCACATCTTCAGTTATGCCAGATATTTCATGCCTTACACCATCCCTACTTGGAGCGGGTGAATAATGATATCACATACATCGTATTCATGTCTACAATATAAAAGGGGATGGCTAGTAACAATGATCAGTGGGAATCAGTGGGAATGCTGGGGGATGATTGTTCCAATTCTTGTGGGATTCATTTAAGAGTACATTATATGTCTATTGTTGTGTGAACATTATTTGCTTCAGAACGGTCTCATATTTAAGTAATGTGCAGTTGAATGCCCCGTCACTATACAGGCATGCTAACCTGGAAACATTAAACTGCACATTACTTGGATATGAGACCATTCTGAAGCAAATAATTTTCACACAACAATAGATATAAGTACTCTTAAATCAATCCCACAAGGATTGGGACAATTATCCCCCAGCATTCCCACTGATTCCCACTGATCAGTTACTATCCATCCCCTTTTAATGTGAACTGAAAGTATTTGTTGTTGTTTTTTATGTGAAAAGTGAACAGGAGCGGGTAAAATTATAGCAAGCAACTGCATACTTTGTAGAGATTTTTGATAGTTTTCAAAAGCATGTACATAAAATTAGTTGAAGTCAAATGTTTATATTCACACTATATGGTTGCCTTAAAAAAAAGAGGCTTGTGTTTATGAATTATGATGCAGTAGCTATAGATGAAGAAAATGGATTACAAAAAACGTAATCATTGCTCATACAATCTGTATGTCATTGCAACTGATTTCATGAATTTGACTGATCTGTGTATGTGTGTGAGTGTGTGTGTGTGTGTGTGTGTGTGTGTGTAAAACAACGAATGAAATCGAAATAAAATAAAAATTTGAAGGAAAAAGGTGTGTGTTTGTGTGTGTGCAATTGTGTGTATTATAATGATGGTCCCTGAAATCAAAGTCAACGCAATACCACCAAGTTAGATATTTGCATTAGTTGAAATGAAGAGAGATAGAATTAACATCTAATGGAATACCAGGGTCCCGTTTCACAAAACTGTTAATTGTCATACGTAATTTAAGCTACTGAAATCCTTGCATCTGATTGGCTTAGAGCAAATTTGTCACAGAAATGTGGGAGTTGTCACTGAAAACAAGTTTTGTGAAATGGGACCCAGGAATCCATCTGCATCACCCAGATGGGCGCAGCTCGTAATTCCGAAGGCTCGGTGTACCCAAGATTCGTTTATCCGAAAACGAAATTAGGTTTATAATTCCGAAGGTTCGTTACCACGCATCCCCTTTCATTTTCGGATTAACGAACCTTCGGAATAAAGCCACAAATTTAACCTTTTTTTTTTAATTCGGAATAACTAAAGTTTAGGAGGGGGTGGGGTGAGGGTGTTTCGATCCCCCCCCCTCCCCCCCCCCCCCCCCCCCCGGCCGCCAAGTAAAAATGTGATATGCACAGAAAACGCCATCATGTGTCCAGATCCACACAGTATGTTCTTATAACACTCTGTCTCAGGTTCAGTCCAACAATGCGAGAGATGGCATTATTATGTGGAAGATATTTTTGTTGTTTTGTGTTTTGTTTTGTTTTCTTTTGTTTTGTTTTGTTTTGTTTTGTTTTGTTTTGTTTTGTGTTTTGTTTTGTTTTGCTTTGCATGTCATCCGATTTGACGAGAGAATTGTCACTGAGTCACTCCCTCTACCCCCTCCCCTTAGCAAAAAGCTAGATCCGTCCCTGCGTGACTACGTCATTATCTGTCTATTGTCTAAAAAAAAAAAACAAAAAAAAAAACACGTCCACTGGATAACTAATATCCTCTTATTGGTTGGTTCATACCAATTCCCACTCCATATGTTATTTCGTCTGATTCAACATCCAGCCCAACAGCAGGTTTCTCATTGTGGTTATTTTATCCCGGATATGTGAAAGGAACTTACATAAGGTTCCCAAATTTGACTCAACATTTACGTCATGCATGTAAAGTGGCACTATAATGACAGAATGAACGCCACCCATCGTTTAGTGCGAGACCTCAAACTTAAAGCCACAATTTATCATTTGCAGATGAAAGAAAAAACAGCTTCAGTGGTTCACAATACTTTAAAATGTGAGTTAGGGATAGAAACAACCAACGTGAAAATGTTAATCAGTATAATCAATGTTAGGAATTTTTGAATATACAAACTTTAAAAGAATAGTTTTATTAAAATAGCTTCTAGAATAAACCGTCTACAGAAAATTACGGTTTATTGCGAAAATTAGGGATACACTTGTATCTCCTTTATATTTGCAGCCTTATTGCCAAATTTTTATATGGCAAGATGTTTTGTTTTGTGATACAACTGAACTATACATAACATATGCATCAAATGTGATAATTTGAACATTTCTATAATCACTACTCCAAATGGGAAACAATGGCTTGTCCTCTAAAATAATATGTGCATTCAGTAATGCAGAAACATTTGTTTAGAACCCAATGCCCTCTCCCCGAAAAAGTATCACTGCCTTGGTCAAGCGAAAATATGCAAGCAAAATGTGTGACGTCACAATGGTAAAAGAATATTGTGATGGGTCAAATTTGATACTATGACATAGTGATGCATGAGTCATTCCAAACAACAAGCAACATAAGTGAAATGATATCCGATGCCTTATGGCTTACATAATATTATAATCCAACATACTTAGGTGAAGTGGAAATGCATGTATTACAGATAACACTCGTCGAATAAAGGAAGGCTTAAATTAAGAAGTATTCAACATATTATTACTCAACAATTATTTCAACCAAAATATCATGAAGTCACTAATTCATTCATTTTTTTTTCTCTCTCGCTCCTTCTTTTGGAATGGGCAAAAAAAAAAGTCCGATGCAAAATCAGTGTCAAGGTTTTTATGCCATGATGTCAGCACGCGATGTTGCGAGATGGTATTCATCAAAATATTGTTGAATATATATGGCAATGATAAAAGTGTTGGCAAACTTTTGGCAGGATGATTCGCGTTTATTCGCCCTTGGACGCTGCTATCAGAAATTTGCAGATGTACCTGCTCAAGGATCATTGTACAGTTTCTCCGGGGATGTGGCAGAGAGAACTTTCCAACTATATTTTTAGTAACATACAGATTCAAGGCAATGTGAGAAATTATTTGACAACACAGGCACAAACAGGAATGTCGTCACTATGAAATTTTTGAAAAAAAAAAACGAACATCAGAACTAAAACACGCAAAAATAAAACTTTTAGGACGAAGGCGGGATGTGGCTGAAAAAGTCATTTCCTCGACACACCTGCCCCGGTTAAAGGTATTTTCCTCTTCTAGAGCTGTTTTAATGTCAACTTGATATTAGACAATTTTGAATATCTGAGAACAGTTGCATCTCTGTATATATATATGTACATATTTCACGGAACATACTGCATGCATCATCATGATGTTAAAATCTGTCCGACACGAAGATAAAACAGCGTTCTTTTGATTTCCTGTCTCTATCAACGAATGCATGTGTTGCAATGGGCCTGTGATGGACATGTTCCAGTTTCTTTAAGATAAGTCACACCATATATTACATCACACCACCAGGAGGTTTCTTCGGAGCAGCTTACTCATTATTTCAGGAATTGGAAAACTTCATCCTGAAATCGCCTAACAAACTATGTACTGTTTTTAGAATGTAGTCTATAACAGTCTATCTAGACTGTACCTTAAAACTGATCCTTCTCAACAGATTTGAAGTTGTGAAGAATTTGGCAAAACGTTTACATCAATTATAATAAAGTCGTATCTTTTTTCAGTTATTGTCCATCACGGGGGTCTAACGATATAGATGCAAATAGCCATTTATCAAGTTTTAAAGCAGATTACCTTAAACGATGCCCAGGTGAACAAATATGTACGGATGAGTATAACAATAACTTCTTTTACATTCACAAACATATAAACGTATTGTTGAAATTCTATTGTCAAATTTCTGGTATAAACACTTTCATCTTGTCTAGACTTTATTGTCTGACTTCTTTTTTTTCTGTAAAAGCCTGAGAGAAAGAAAAACAAAATGATCAACAATTGAGAGAGTCAGAGAAGCTTTAGATAGGCGAAAAGGAGAGTAAGATATTATTGTAATACGACAGAAAAACAATGAAAATAACAGAATGATAAAAAAATAAACCCGGATAGAGATGTAGACAAAGAAACAACAATGAGAAAGAGAGGGTGTAATGGGCAGAAAATGGTTCTTGGTAGATACCATGGAGTATGTACAAGGAAACAGACCTTGCCCAAGCTACACGGGATCGTAGAGACCGGTGCTCAGTTTCGAGAATTGCTTGCTATAGTATTCGGTCCATTGTATCGTTAAAATCGGTATACATGTAAAGGCCTACGACCGCGCGCATGTGCTATAATGGGCAAATATACAGTAGGTCTTTATGTTATATCCCCCTTTGTCCTGTATATCTACTGTATTTAGAGATGGGTCATCTTTATTAAAGATTTATCTTTGCTAACTTCAACTATGAACTGCTATTTGTAGTCCAACTATGATATAGTGATAAGCACAAACGAAAGGGGAAAGGGAAGGCGCAATCGGGTTGCTCAATCAGTGTCCATTGAGTATAACTTCCATTTAACTCTAGATGCATTTCCGGTCTTCTGTAGTCTTTCAGTGTTTCGAACATAACCTTGTCACTTTTGTGGAAGTTGCGGTCATGAAAAATTCCCGGCAGCCTTAAAATCAATGCTATACCTGTCATACAATTTGTATTTTCACACTTGCTTCGATACCTTTCGCAGTTATTGATGACTGCACTATAAATAACGTGATGCACATGCAAGATCTTCACCTCCCTGGTATAGCAGATGAATTATGTTCATACACGACTATTTTTGTTGTTTGTTCAGACGCGGAAATAGAGCGATTCAAACATCGAGTCTGTGTTTTAGACTATTGACGTCATATCAGTCTATGTCGGAAAGACGCATTTGGGGTAAACGTTTCTAGACACATCCCCAATTCACGTGTCGTTTCGATAACATCTACAGTATATCATTGCACGCGACGCTGCTGGATGTAGCATCATTTTTTCAAATCCGGTGGTGGAAGCGCGTTGGATCTGAATGTTTACGACCGTGTTTGATCTGTAAACTTAGTATACTAGAGATATCTCGTCAAAATGCATGTATTTGAACGCTATTCAGTCACAGTCTGTGTCTTTGTGCTCGCCGACTAGCCTGCTGTCGCTGAAGGTTTGGTCAGTCTTTCCTCGTCTTCATTGGCGTTCATTTGTGAAATGCCATTGGTCGCAGCTAGTACCCCACTCACCTATCATCTTCATTTCGAATGTGTCTCTTGCGATTCACAGCTTGGATGATTCTGCGACAGGCACTTGACAGAAGGTTGATGGAAGCGCTAATACCTAAAGTTTTCATGGACTTTTGTGCAAATCTTGCAAATGTGAGACTATGTGCGATTGCTGCTATTACTGCTGAATTTATTCTCATCACCAGGATGTTACAGATCTGCGCTGTATAGAGTTAAATAAATGATTTTTAGTGGACATCTAGAATCATTATACTATCTTTACTGTCTTCTAACCCTAGCGGAGGATCACGTTGTTTTGTTTATTACATCACGTGTATCGCGACCAGTGAAGCTTTCCCTATATTTCAGTAAAAGAAGGCAGTCTCCAAACAGAGAATGATGCCGTCTGCATGCCGATTATTGTGTCTGTTTAGCATTGCTTGTATCTTCAGAGTTGTGTACGGACAGTTACCTGAACTGGTGGAGAATTTCGTTGATACCACAGCATCAGTCGGTGGCACTATTTCTTTTGACTGTGACGTTCGTTATTTGAGTTCTTACTCTGTCATCTGGTTGAAAGTGACTCCTACCTTGCGCTACATCAGTCGAAATGGGTACCTGTTTAGCCCAGCCGACGCGACCAAATATACCATCTTGACAGATGAAGACGAGGCGAGCTTTACTCTGCATATAAAGAACTTGGTGTTGGCAGACAGCGGAGATTATGAATGCAGGTATGAAACTTCTGTAGGGAGTCATACATTGGGATCGTTGGAATTGACCGTATTAGAGCCCATGGCTCGTCCATTGTGCAAGTATGTCACGGTACCAATTGATACGGGACTCACTGTTGATCTCAATTGCAGCTTGCCATCGGGTGAAGCTTCGGACGCCACTGCTCGGATTACGATGGCTGGGGTGAACGTGACGCCCGATTTCTCGCTGGGCGAGAGCATCGTCAGCCGTCAGACCCTGGATGCCATCGTCCAGCTGAATAACTTCGAATGTTCAGTGGAATCGTCGACCACGGGAATGACAGAAACGTGTTCCTTCGGCGAAGTCGCCGCGACTGCCATGAATCTCGGCGTGACGCCATTCATCAACGATGTCATGGTGGGGCAAACAGCGCGGTTTTCATGTGACGCTACTGCGCGAGCATCCGGGGATGAAATCATCAGCTTCTCGTGGTCGCTGTTTAAGGACGGCAACCAAGTTGATCTGGGCCAAAGAGAAAAGGGCTTCATGAAGCAGAACATGAGAATCTTGGATGCGGAAATGTCTGATGATAACCTACTTGTTGTTTGTACTGCGCGCAGCTTACTCGGTCTCACGGTTCAGGGAGCTGGAACACTTCACGTCCATCAACTGACTTCCTCGAGCGAGACGGTGACAACACAAATGGTGACAAGTCGGGACCATACGATCACGGCATCACCGCAAGGTCAGGCAGCTCTCAACACCATCATCATCTCAGTGATCGTTGCATTACTCTTCGTAATCGCGGTGTTGTTCATTATCATTCTTTTTCTCGCCAAGTCAAAGTCAAACCGATCTTACTGTTTCTTGTTTCGACGCGATAAGCGAAGACCAAATTACCGCCCGAGCGCAGCTCGCCTTACTGAATCAGACTGCCAACCATACGACCAGGCAATATTCCTCGATCAAAATCCTGACATAATTCGCGGTCATTCGTCTAGTATTCCCATGTACGCTATACCTGACAAGCTGAAAAAGGCCAGTACGTTGGACGGCGGCGCGAGATACTCACCGAGACACTACGTTCCGCGACGGGAGACTTACGGAGGAAGTGGTGCGTCCGAATCCGAATTCTGGAGGCAGGCGACGGCTAGAACCCCTGATCAACCTCCTAACCCTTACGAAAATATCGACTCCGATGACTTCAAGGACAGTCGACAATTTCGGACAAAATCGCACACGGTATCCCAAGTCAGTCGTGCACCGAATACCACGTCGTCGGCGTCGACAGCTCGAACGTACAGGGGCATGAAGTCGGCAAGTAGCCTGTCGACGTTGTACACCAAGCCCGAGAAACCCCCAAGAAAGATCTCTCTGAGGAACAGAAAGAGCTGGGACATGCCTGGCTCCATCGAAAATCTGTGCAACAGTGCCACGGCTGACCGGCACTCCGTCAAGTCACTAACGACGTCGATTTGTGAAGGCGACAGCTATGCATGCATCGTCGACGACAACGTGAACTTCGAGGATAATACAACGATGTCGGAATATATGGATATGAGATCTATTCCCGATGTCAGTATGGACCAGTATATGAACGATCTGACAGGAGAAAGCGATCTTTCTCCAGTTAATGACACACCCGTCTACGCCGAAGTAAAAAAGTAACACAATTTCGTATTAAACAAAATTATGTAGTTAAAGAGCACAAAATATCATGAACCTAATAAGCACATATTGACGGAGGTCTTTCTTTGATCACATCATCACAACTGCCCAAGCCACATGATTATGTGCACCTTAATGAGTACTAGTACATTCAGATATTTGGCCAATGACGTTTGTGTAATCGTGGATCGTCACTTACAAAAGAACCGGTTCCCTCATTTTCAGTCGTATTCAATTAGCTGAGGGGCCTTTTCAGACTCAGCTGCCTTTAAATGAACACAATGATGGGGAGCAGCAAACCTAAAACATGACGAATTTAGCGTCACAAAATTGGTAGTTCTGAAGCAAACCTTTGTGGCCACGCATGTAAAGTTGCTGAATGGTAAGACATCCATGGGAAAAACTAGATGACAAATCACAGTCAACCTGCCGAATTATTAGCTTTTTCTCGTAAAGTACTTGTATTTCGCAAATGAAAGTGCTCATTTCTGAATATACACTGCAACGTCACATGGATTTTTCTTGATTTAAGAGAGTTATATTCCGTGCATGGAGTTTTCTAAGCGCTAGCTGGCCGCTGTCGGTTTACATGACTGTATCAAAGCAGGAAAGCATGTTCAAAATGCTCCTTGAGACCCTTCTGACTGAAACAGGTCCGAAACAGATGCATGAATTGATTTACGAGCGATAGATGTCCACACGTGAAATAGGCCCATGATGATATAATACACCGTGTAGTACTTTTTAATCACTCTTTCCTCGTTTGAACTTTTTGCGTGAACTGTTTTCGAATGAGTTCTGAAGGTCGAATACATAAGAAGTATAACAGCAATGCTTGCGGAAGTATTTTATGTGAACTATAAAAAAGTCGGTCTTATATTTGATGCAAAACGTACGGGGAAAAAAGTCATTATTCCTTTTAAATTTTCAAGAGAGAGATCCTATGTTAATACAGTGTTTAAAGATTTGCACCTTGTTAGGATTTCATCCAGCCGTCATTCGGAATCATTCCCACATATTGCAGCAAGTTTATAAGCATTTTTACTTATTCCGTAGACGTCTCGATGTAACCATGGACCCTAATACCATGGGTAGGGTCCATGCTAATACAAACGTCCATGATGTAACAAAGAGTAACAATGGTGCGTCCTCTTTAAGTTAACATTGTATCGTGAGTTGCTGGGGTGATTTGTTGTCATCTAAATACAATCCAGGGTCTTCTATCAGAGAGGGTTTTTTTTTACTACAATTGCCGCAGTTAGCGCCTTTGCAACTGTCAATCAGCAGCGAAATCATGGCTATTTAAATGTACTGTAATAATTAACGCTGTACAACATTTCATTTGTTTTTTTTAAGAAGCCTGATTTTCTTTTGTCGGCCTTTTCCTTCAAACTTGATCTCGCGCCTTCATGTACGTGGCACTGAAAACATGAGATCTTGCAGACAATAAGATCTTGCAGAAGCGAAGTTTCCAGGAATGCAATTACATTTTGTAGTCAGGTACTGTAGTAGCCGTACTTATCCCATGAGTTAGATCTCATCAATACCGACTGGCGGTACATGCATTGGGATTGACTAAGGTGTAAAGTGAAGAATTGACACTGCTATGGTGAGCTTTAGGGGTATCCTTGTGACGGGTATTGTACTTGGCGAAGCTGTAGAAATTATATAAATGTTAAACATTATAGGAAAATGGTAGATGTAGTGTACTTGAGCAGCAGTTTAGTATTCAGGTATATGAATTATGTAAATGTATGAAAGCCTATCAGAGTGAAGCCTACGTCGCTGTAATCACACAGAAGAGTTCACTACTCGCTGCAGCATGAGTGATACGTGAAGCTGGAAATGCTTATCAAGGTTTGTGAGATGTAGAAATGGAATCTAAAGTGACTCATCGAGCTTAGAATATATTTCAGGTGCTTGCGTAAAACACCTCGACACGAGAGTCAAGGTTGTTTCCATCTCCATATTTTTTATAGTTAAATCATTGCAATTTATAAAGAGAAAACAAGTAGAAATCAAATTACGGCACTGCGCTTGTTAGACTATCTAGCTGTACAGTAAGTGCAAAATAAGTGGTGATTTCAGTAAATAAAGAAGTAGCTGTTGGACACTGTGGCATAGTGTATAAGACTCTTGACTTTCAGTCGAAATTTCGAAGTTCAAATCCCGTCAAGAGTCCACGTCCTTAGATAAGACTTTTTTTTTTGCCCATTATGCATGTCCCTAACCTCTCGACCCAGGTGTATAAATGGGTACCTGGCAACGCTATAGGGTAATAGAGTATGGTAGGGCCTGCTGGTAGAGCGGTGGTAACACTGAAGAGGCTAAACCCTGCATGAAGAAGACCATAAATTACGTATTATTAGTCTGGAGAATGGAATCAATGTCGCATAATGATAACAAAACGAAGTTAATTTTTGCGGATTCGAGAAATGTGTGTATACATGCATGATCCTAGCTTTGAATTTGTTCAGATACAATGTACAATTCGATGTTCCTATAACAGATCATCAGCATGAGTATTATCGTGTACAGTGTTATGGCAGGTATGTACATAAAACGTGCAACAGGATAGTAAAAGTGTAAGCCGTGGGAAATGCTGGGCCCTGCTACAGCACTCTTTCTCAATTGTATTGTCTGATTGAACTGCTACGTAAGAAATAGTGAAGATTCGCATGTTCAAATACCAATCATCGGAATAATGTCATACCTCACGGTGTCTTGTTCTGGATCCTACTGTAAAGGTAAAACTTTGGGTATAAGGCAACACTGAATTTCTGCCACTCGTTATGAAACAAATATACTGCTTATGTAACATTGCAAAAAGAATAGATTTGGTAATTTCTGTGACCGTGAATTTCCTTGTTTGTGCTGAGTTTGTGCTCAGTTTGTGCTGAGTGATGACACAGGAGCGTTGTTCAAAAGCAATGTGATAGCATGTCCGGAGCGATTATCTACTGTGTATATCAAAGAAGGCATGCCAGTAATAGAAACTACGTTGTATTTAGGAACTTCCCAAATGGTATAGAATCAGGCATATTGCAAAATCTCACGCCGGAAGTTAATGTCCCGTGTAGCCATTCTCTCATTAAAGCTTATACAGGCCTATATATATATATATATATATATATATATATATATATATATATATATATATATATATAGTGGGATGATGCTGATGCTCGTACCGTAAGCCTCTGTCACCTTAGGAAGAATATAATCGAAACAATAAGGAGGACATGAAGATGTTGCAGGATGTCGGCTGGTGGGAAGCTTTCGACCTTCGGTCTTTTTCAGCTTTATGTCTGTTTATGAAATGAAATAGATGTTTTGAGCATAACAGATCATATTATGGAGTAATGAATATAATACATTGAATACAATTTCAGCATGAGTTAACAGCTCCAGGGCATACTTGGCAACATATTCAGCAATTGCAAAACATTCAACAATGTATTACTGCAAGTAAATATATAATAATGGGTATTACATACAGACATATCATACAATAAAAATATCAAACAAAACTATACCACATAATAACTAAACTTAATAAAGTAGTTACCTGCTAAGCAGACGTGTGTGTGTTTCCTGATTTGTCTTGGGCTATCTGTGATGGGATAAGAGTGATCATGTGATATATTATATATATATATATATATATATATATATATATATATATATATACATATATATATATATATATATATATATATATATATATATATATATATATACATGCTACAAAGGTTATGCCAAGTTCTGCTGTAGTACTGCTCGATGCAATGCAGCATATAAATATATATATTTTTTTGTGTGTGCGTGTGTGTGCGTGTGTGTGTGTGTGTGTGTGTGTGTGTGTGTGTGGAGAGAGAGAGTTTGACATCGATTTCGATGAAAACGATTCCTTTACTGACACCCATCTTGCGAAATCACTTTCCAATTCCACGAAATCCTTCCACTCATAAACATAATGCAGTTATCAAATTTGCAAAATTGATCATGGCTTGTGCTTTAGTTGCTGTTACCATAGTATTATCAGGACTCCGTTTTATCAAAAGATATAATCGATTATAAATTTCCTTACCACACAAGCTGCCATAGACTTACCAAAGAAATCAACTACATAATCAATTTTACTCTTCATAAAACAGGGCCCAGACCTATCATAACCAAAACTATACTACAATGTGATAAAATAGTAGGCATTACATTTTCATCTTTTGTATTGAATACGGAATGAATATTTCCAGCGCTTAAACAATAAGTAACTCAATGCTTGTTGTGCCAACAGGAATTTTGTGCAAAACTCAAACACAAGCTCTTATTCAAACGTGTGTACATGCTCGAGTCCATGTTTCTGGATATAGTACGGATATCACGACCAATCTAGACATTGTTTGTTAGCATTATTATCATTTTGCTTAGGGAAGTGCCTCATAATTGACACATGCCGTTCGGCTAAAATCAGTGTGCCCGTTCGAACAAAGGAAACACACATGAATGTTGGGCTCTGAGAGCAAGGCATGAACTGTTTTGATAGACATTTGATCCGTTTCCATCACTGCCAGAGTGTATAGTATTCAGAAATCGATATCCGTAAGCTCAGGGAGGACAGAAAGAGGCGGGTTGGAGGACGCAGAGCAATCAAGACCATAACTAAAAAACATTTGAGGATCCAATCTTAGCATTTTGGCCATGTTTTATGATGCGAAAATGTTCGAGTTTCATAACGTAAACAACTTAAATCATTTTCATTTTTTTTTTTTTTTTGTCCTGGTGTTTATAGGTCTTTAGTCTTGTGATCAATCCTGTAGTATTGTCTGGATGCTGGTTGTATCTGTGATTCATTTCTTGTTTGTATGAAGCGCGTGCACGCAAACACACACACACACACACACACGCTCACACACACACACACACACACCCACACACACACACGCGCTTACACACACAAACACGCACACAAACATACAAACAAACCAGCACTCATCATCAGTCCATTATATTTTGAATACTGTATACATTAAATATGAAAATTCCTGTTAAATGATATGTATAGGCATAAAATCAAAATAACCTTAATCACAATGGCGTAACTTCACAGGACCGAGTAAGTTTTGACCAAACTAGTGTAGCAGAGGTGTACCTACATTGATTGACTAACTTGTACGTGAAAACAAAAATCAGCTGTTATGTCATGCATAAATGAACACAACATTAAAGGCAAAATAGTCACTTTTCAATTGTAAGTTACAAGAGTCATTTTGCTGGCCTTTGAAACGTCCAAATAAAGTGCATGTAAGTGCTGTTGTTGTTTTAACGTCCATTGCTTGACCACTTATATGCCTTTGTTTATATTTGCACCTTTATTGTAGCATACTATTTGTCGATGATTTTCTTCATTTCTTTCATTTTGTTTGTTTTTCCTCTTATTTCACCTGCGAGAAATTAACCAAATTGTCACTATTTCTCGAGTGGAGAGAATAGTTAGAGCTGATGGTTCTTTTCTCAGCTCAATCGTTCTCTTTCGTCCGCCTGTTGGAGTCAACAGCCATGCGTTAATCTGTCCACCTATTGGAGTCAACTACCTGCGTGAATCTATATAAAGTGAAACGAGAACATGCGTGGCAACTTTAACGAATATACTCAGACAAGAATAGTGTGACGAGCAGTTAAAATTAAAACTCTCTTTGACGTATCGGTGCCTGTAAAGTTGCAATCATTCCCTCCCCCCCCCAAAGTCTGTCACAAAAGTGGGAAAGTGAATGTCAACTAAGACACCTGGGAGTTTGAGATTGCGAGTCGGTCCCAGCGGGGTGGTACCAAACACTTCCGTTTACAGAAGACTCAAGTAGAAAATTTGGTCATCTTCTCTATTGCTCTGCTTTGAAGATCACGCCGGACGTGGCAGCCTTATACGGAAATGTTTCCAATCTGCAGCTTTTTATAACCAGTATATTTAGTATAAAAAGCTAGTCTCTTCTATATAATCTGTGCATCATGTCTCAGAGCCAGCATGGAAATTAGATTTCATTAGGAACTGGACATTATTTTGGATGTCACTCAGTTTTCGATAAGATGTTATCGACATTGAATCTGTTATATCCTTCGACGTCAGATCCTTCTCTTAACCCATTCACTGTTGCATTCAAAAATATAGATTCTTTCTTAATAATCTAGATCAAAATGTCACTAGAGACAGATTTATGTATGATTTGCTTTCTTTTTTAAAGCATTTTAACATAAGCTAGAACAAAAACATTTCTAAAAGTCACTTCTTGTGTTCCAATGATGAAGATTTTTTTTCCAGTGAAACGCATCAAAGCATAATCAATTTTCAATAAGCCTATTAACATGAGTTTCAGCAAAATGTGTTAGCCCATTTTGCTTTGTCTTTGTTGTTTTCTTTTTTCCTTCCGGTTAACCAACGAGTTGTAGGAGGTTTTGAAGTCAGATGTAGGTCCACGTTACTATGGTTACGGTTGGCTTACTGAATACCGTAAAAATGACAGAATGAAAGCAGTGTCATAAAAATCGGATATTGAGCGAAAGTTGTAGAAAACAATTACAGTTTCTTGTGCTGGAGTAGAAGCTCATCTGGTATTGGAAATTCACCTGAATTTGGTGTTGGGAATCACGAAGTATATATTTTGTATTGAGATAAAAATTTTAACACCACAATCTCAGATAAGATTCTTGACTTTACACAACACAGTGATGGCGGTTACAAATGCACCTAGCAATGCAAAATATTCGCAATTCCTTAAACTTCAGTTGTGGTACGATATTCACGAAAATTAAAGTCTCTGTTTGTTTGACTTTACTGTTTACTGTTAAAGTCGATTTGAAAGTGATGTAGCTTTTCATTCGAATTTGAATAAAGTGATGACGAGTTCTTACGACGGAGTTAGTCTCCGAGAGACTCATAGTGGTTTGTGGCACGAAAAAGCTGCATATTCAGCATGAAACATAAGATTTTGTGTGACACGTGTTTTTTTTTTTTTATAGAAATCGTCGAATCATGTTGAAGGTAATTGGTGTTGTTTTTGTCATACCTGTATAAGTTTTAGGAAAAGTTATTTGTGGTTGCTCATTTTGTACGTGTGTGTTTTGTGGAGTTTCTTGTGTGAGTATTTGTTTTGACTGTGTTTTATGGCTGTCAGTCGGTGTGTCTGGGGAGAATTTTTTTTCCTGGAGAGATTTCTATGTTTGCATAAGGCAGACGGAAGGAGACATGATATCTTTCGATATGACTTCATGCCCTCAAAAATGACCGCGAACATTGTCGTACAATAGGACTACATGAAGGAAATATAGGAAATCCAGACATTAAAGCCAAAATCCAGTCCCTGTTCAAGTTCACCTTTCATCAACCAAAGCGGTGACAAATTCAATACAGTCGGTCAAAAACAGAAGAGACGTGCAGCAAAGTGTCTAGTTCTATGCGGTATCCCGTCATTGTGATATTGGGCACAAAATTCAACGGCTGCTGCACAAGTTTTTATTATGATTATCTCCTAACATGAATTCAAGAAAAGTATATTCTCCTGTTGTTGCTGCTGTTGTTGTCGTTGTTGTTGTTTTGTTTGTTTTTTGCATTAACCCTTTTTAAATTTTCAAAGACTGAGTGGCGTTGACTTTGTTGATGTAAGAGGTAAGAGTTTGAAGTTCATAGTTCGTAGATAGAAAGTTCTGGCTCCTATTGGCCCCAGAGATATCATAGTAGACGAATTATCGATAGAAAGAACAAAATTATATTTCCTGTATAACTAATCAATAGGACATCTATGAAGTATTGTCGACATCATCTCGACCATCTTGCATAACAAAATATCACGTGACTGTTAATGATATTCCAAGAACTTTTCGAAGTTGTGAGAACTCCCGATATTTCATGGGGCATTATCTATCATACGTGTAAGTTTGATGTATTCTCGTCGTAGAGAAGTCACTACGAAAATGGGACGGAGTTTCCTTTTAAACAGGAAGCGTAGGCATGTCATGATGGTTTGGGCATTTGCTCTTGTTTTTCCTCTCTCTGTCTTGTCTTTTTATTGAGTCTTAAAAGAATGGTATAGTTTTTGGTCGTGGTTCTAATAAAAATAAATGATGGATCCCGTATTTTATAAGGAGTACCTTGTTGTTGTTGTTTTTTGATATCTCAGTAATTTCAAGGCCAATTTTCATCATATGAACTTTGAATTCCTTTTAGAATTTTGTGCTCTGTCACATCACCACCTTAACCAATTTTGAACTACTATCCCTTTAAGAGGACGGTATAGTTTTGGTTAAGGGGGGGGGGTACATATTTTAACTTTTTACGAGATAATGAAAACCACCTATGAAATATGGAAGAGCATACAATTCTGAGAGGAATTTAAAAGGTTTTTTTTAATGAATATAGGTTTTGGAATGGTTAAAACATTGAAAAACAAAGTAAAAAATGGACCTTATAAAAAGTGAGTCCCTCATTTTACTATTACCTCTGTTTCCGGATATCTCGGCCATTTACGAACTAATTTTAATCAAATAAACTTTGAATTTCTCTTAGAATTGTGCGTTCTTATATGTCACACGAGGTTTTTCAATATCTCACAAAACAAGTTGGAAACCAGAAGCCCAATTTCAACCAAAACTACTAGTATACCACCCCTTTAAGCCAAGACAACACAATCTGCAAAGTGCATTGTCTCCGTGACAAGTGGAGATGAGTCTGGTAAAGTCCTATGACAACAAACGAGAGAGAGATGGAGGGAGCTTTGGAAGAGAGTGGAGAGACAGAAATAGAGGGGGGGGGGGGGAGTGCCTCTGCGTTTAACCTCAAATCTCATTTCACAACTAGAAGGAGCGGTGATTCAAACTCCGAGGTTGTTGCTCTTTACGGAAAGCTCACTTTACGGGTTCAAAGATTTCAAACTATTACAGTTTGTAGTTAGTGCTTTTGTTTGTTATGCATGTTTCTATTTTACTGTCGAGATTCAAAGACTGAGCCAGTGATAGATCTAGTTGCGTTAGAGTGCGGGCTGTATAGATTTGCTGATGGATTATATGGTGGCGTCTTGTCCCTGAAATCTCATTTCTGTGTTTTGGTTGTGCATGTTTTTACTGCAATAGTTCTTACCATTCCTTGCAACTAGTTTTGCATGGTAGAGCATTACGTTTTTATTTCCAAAGCCCTTTATTGTTTAAACACAGTTGTTTGTTCTGGCAACAGTACTGATTCTAAACTTTAGCAAACATTCAAGAAGATAAAAATTCTCGTTATGCTCTCTTAAATTGGTAAATGAAAAAAAAAAAGGAAGAAGAAGCAATCCCGAAATTGTGCCAAAAGTCACTACAGCAAAGATTGCTCAGGGCTTGATGGATCAAAGTAGAAAACATGTATGGCCTCTAACATGAGGCATTTCGAAATTTCTTTGACAGCTTTGGCAGGAAATTTGACATATTACTGTCAAGGTTAAATAGTGAAGGGCTCTAAGTGTAGGCCTATATGATCTGGTTTCATGGTTTTAGTGTTCTCTCTTTTGCTCGCGAGTGGAAATTGCTACTCGGTTCTCTTCCGTTTCATCTCCTTTCAGAAAAAAAAAATAGTCGAAGTGCATTCTTGCTATCAAACACTCAACTGGCAGTCGTTATTATTTGCACGTCCACAATCACAGATTACGTGTGTGTTTGTGTGTGTGGGAGGCTGAGGTGCGTATTGATCAACCAACCTGCAAGGGAAGAAGACGCTTGGAAGGTGGGTGGCGGATGAGGCAAAAAATAATGTGATGTCACCGCAGCATCATTTGAAATTCAAGAACGTTGTATTCAGAGTATATTCATACACAAGGAGCATAGTAACGCATTTTAGATTAAAAGGTATAGGTCTACATTAAAGACCAAAATAAGTTGTACCATATACGGGTACGTTTGATACGAGGATTTATGCCCAATATCAAACGTGAGCTTCTATCGGTTTTTCTATACGCTAATTGAACACTGTACAATGTATTTGGAAGTTCGTTCTCGTAGCTATACCTATGACCAATGGGTGTCTAGCTGTTTGTGTTTATGTACGGAATGTCAATAACAACTCATATATGGTAAAGAACAGAAGTGATAATTCATTAACATGCTTGCAAAGAAATCCGAAACGTTGCATCTGATTTTAGATTAATTTTCTGAGGATTTCCGTGAATAGTGACAATATAGCCTCTGTTGGTGCAAATCACCGGCAGTTACGACAGTAATAACCGATTATACTGACCTTGGTTTTGTATTTGTTTATGCGTATAAATGATATTGTTATGTGTAGATTCTGGTTGATTAATTGGTAAGAAGGTTGGGCTATTACATATGATTGCTCGCTACAGCATCGTGTTTTGTTTTGTTGGTTTTTTTTTTGGGGGGGGGTTGTTTGTTGGTTGGTTGGTTGATTTTTGGTGGCCTAAGAGAAATAAAGAGAGATAGAGAAAGAGAGAGAGAGAGAGAGCAGGGAGAAATTAAAAAGCAACAGCCGTAGCTGTGTTCATGAATGAGTGAGAGATTGATGCATTTATTTGAGACAAAATGTGAACGTTATCTGTTATACCTCGTTTGCTTGCCATATATGTAGAGCGACTGAGAAAATTAATGGGGACCAATCATCTCCCCGGACCAATATAATCACCAGCTAAATAACGTTCTGCGGAAGAAGAGAGGTTCCTGCGCGCCTTCCGGCCCGCTCCACAATAACCCAACTGATGGCTTTCCTTCCTGGTCCCACACAGAAATTTACCGCCATTAAGACACTCGGTTCGGATGTAACCGGGGGATGTATCCAGAGATTAGACAAACGGAGTATGATTTGGGATACCTGTATTCACAAACATACGACGAGGCCAACAGCTACTGCAAACAGATTCCAAACGTGCAGTATTTATACAATGATGGCCCTAATCAACTTAATGAAATACATGTATTGTTCTGGATTGCTTTTGATGTTTTGCCACGAACTCCTCGAGCGACACCGCGAATTGCATATCGATAGTCGTGCACACCGTCTCAAATCATGTACGTGTATTGATTACATCCAGTCTAAAAAACAACTTGTACGGACACCTACACTTAAAGGGATGGTACAGTATTGGTGGAGATGAGAATTGAGCTTGTAACTTTTTTTTGCGAGATACATTTTACCAACAAAACACTTATGAAATAGTACAGAGCATACCATTTTAAGAGGAATTCAAAGTTTATTAGATGAAAATTGGGTTTGGAATGGCTGAAACATCCAAAAACAAGGTATAAAACAAAGCGATCGTAGTAAAAGGTGGGCCCCACATTTTATTAGGATCGCTCTGTTTTGGATATCTCAGCCATTTCAAAACCAATTTGCATCAAATAAACGTTGAATTCCTCATGGAATTACATGCTCTTTCATATTTCATAAGAAGTTTCTCATTATCACACCAGAAAATGTTAGAAACCTGAAGTTAGGTCTCAACCAAAACTATACGATCCCTGAAGTTAGGTCTCAACCTAAACTATACGATCCCTTTAAGCTATACTCCAAATTTTTCACATCACTAAAAAACTGGACGTACCTGATTGTGACACTAAAAACCCCAACAACCAAAGTCAAACTAAAAAGATTAATTATAATTAAGATAAAGTAACACAAAAATAAAATGGATAACAAAGATAAGGAATGTCAGATTACCGATGTTTTTGCAGAATAAGAATTTTGCACAATGACTAACCAATCTGGATGTGGCATTGATCTGCCAAACAAATCTAATGTACTTTGTACAAGTTGTAAAAGAATGGATGAATGAATATTTTGTTTGTCAATAATCAGTAAGAAATTCCACAAAGTTGCTTATTCATTTGAACATTTCAAGGATAATTTTATGGGAGGGATACAACTTCTTGTAGTAATTGTTTTTATTACTATTATTATTATCATCATCATCATCATCACCATCATCAATCATCATCATCATCATCATCATCACCATCATCAATCATCATCATCATCATCATTATCATCATCAATCATCATCATCATCATCATCATCATCATTATTACTGATACAGTATCATAATCATTATTATACACTCTTGAAACATATGCATGGTACACTATCACACCAAGGAAGACATAGACAAGAGATATGACATGTTTTTAATGCCTTTAATGCATGTAAAATCATCATTCTGATACACTTTTTTGTTATTTATATCACTTTACAAATTATACAGAAGTTTATTACACCCAATATATAACAGATGGTACTATCATAAGCTATACTAGCAAGAATTTGATATGCAAAAGAATCAAGAGTAATGCAAAGATAACTATGAAGGGGAAATAAACGACAGACACCTCCCCCCCCCCCAAAAAAAAATAATAATAATAATAATAAAATAAAATAAAATAAAATAAAAATATGCTGTCATTTCATGTCAAGGGCAAAGGAGCTACAAGACATTCTATACTTAGTAGCCCCTTTCATGATGCATTCATATTCCATACATATTTTCCATGACAAAGAGATGCTAAAGCTCATCAGAGGCTTACCCAACCTAGCAACTACCAATGTATGCATACACTCATTCCATCGAATATTATAGATGAGACAACTTGCATGTGGAAACAGTTCTGACGAAGTGTGCAGGGGTGAAATAAGCACACATTGGAATATATCATGAAACTATGTATCGGTCCACCTCACACCGCACAAACTCTTCTATACAAAGTACAGTAACACTTGTATGCTGTATGCAGAGTTTAATGTGTTCATAACTATCTTGAAAGTACTGCTCATTATTACAAAAACTCAACATTTATGGTACCACTGATACCACAACTTGCATCCTGGCAAATAAAGATTACATCAACCACATGTACGTAATTTCAAGGCCTAACGGGGAGAGTCTATGGCTATGACAATGAGATATACGTATGTGTATTGCATCAACAATGAAACTGAATAAATTCAGCATACAGATGTCATCAGCATTACAAACATCCTCATAAAACATGCTAAATCATGGCCACAAATTCAATAATGCAAACATCACTACATCTCTACATAATCAAACTGATGTGTGATTGTTTCATGGACATTTATGAACCTTCCTCTTGTGACAGTCCTTGTTGAGAGAACTATTCTTTCAGAGAAAGACTTGGGGCTTGCCATTTGGTCACCGCATTTTCGCCCCTCATGAGAGGGCTTCCAAAGAAAAGAGTTTACACTGTCTGTCAGTGCAAAAACATGCATGCAGCAGTGGAACTGCACATGGAACACATTTCCATTATTACTAGCTCTCTTCTGCTTTTTTGCCCCACGCTACCATATCCCTGGCTTTTTCAAATGAGGGTAACTTCCTTTACCTATAGATAACTTTCATATGAATTTGTCGGAGTTGTGATTTCCGGTAGAAAGCTGCATATCTTCGACTGTTTATGACATACTTTGGTCACACAGAAGAACAGAGGTGCGCTTCTAAATTAAACCAACAATGATATATCTCTATATCCCACATCTTGTGTGTTTTTGTCTGTCATCAATACTGTCCCACCATTTCCTGAAACACCTGGTACATGTTACAGTAGATAAGAGCTAATGACAACATGATGACGGTGATCTTTTTTCTTTTCTTTTTAGGGGGGGGGGGGGTAATGGTAACTAAACACCTCCAGGAAGAGGTGCATTCAACACCAGAGACTGCACCTACGTCGATTAGTCAATGCCTCCCTCTATTGCTCACGTACAGGACAGGCATGCTCACTGACTTCCTATCCCTTTGAATGGCTGCCAACCTTTGCATTACAGACTTGCTAATACAAAGCACAAACAAAACCAGAAAGAATAAAAAATAATAATTAGTTTGTTTAAAAGTGGGTGAACTAGACATACTAAGGATGCTAAATCAATTCTAATATACTCATAATGCATGTGTGTGGTTTTTTTTTTTCTTAAATTTCAAAAACATATTTTCCAAATTTTGGTGAGGAAAAAAAAAATATGCTAAATGCTGTAAAACTACATTAGATAATCCACTGGTACATAACTGTATTCAAATTTTGGCATACCATACCACACATGGCTTTTGACAATCAGATGGCTTGTTCAAGACTTCCCCCACACATGGTAACAATTACAATAAATCTAACCTGGATTCAAAACATTGAACGGAAAAAAAAAAATTCATAAAATGTTGTTGAATCAAACAGATCAACTCAATTCTCTGGGAAAAAAAAATGATCAAGTTACACCTTGTTATAACCAAACCATCCTACTAAGTATTCAGTCTTACCTGAGAACTTGCCTCTCAATATCAATCCACTTAGCATTCTGTATGTGATGCCATACACAAAGATGGTTATGCAGTACTCAGGAGTCAATATCTCCAGTACGATGTTTGGTTGTTTGTGAAACTTCAGTTATATCAGAGTGTCTAATCCACATGATAAGACCCACAATATTAGCTTATGATACTTGGGTTTCTTTGGCAGCAATGACTTCAGAGAAAATGTTGCCCCTCATTCCTATCTAAATGTTATTCCTGACTACGCCAAGCCTACAATGGTATTTCAACCTACATGTATTGCATTCCTCAAAGAAAGAAAGAAAGAAAGAAAGAAAGAAACAAACAAACTGGGAAGTCAGCAATGTTGCTCTAGAGAAGTAAACTGCATCATGGATATTGTGAACTGAATGACCACGAATCTTTGAAACATTTGTTGGTACTATCCATGGACAATTTGACTGCTAAAATATGCACATGTATAATTATGCTTCAAAAAAGCGTTTTGATTCTGCTGAGGTTTAGTGCATGGGTGAACACGATGAGAGTTTGGCATGACTTCACAGACAAGAAATCCATCCTAGAATGAGCATGACAGCAAAATTTTGGGGCAGGTGCATTCACTTCATAGACAACTCAGAGGGTGCAACTTGTGTCCAGAGCTTTGAAATGTTTTAATAGGCAGTCCACTGCATTAGCATGCACACAGCTAATAATTTGCTATTATGTGAAGACATTCCCAAGTGTGCATTGTATTTTGATGACACTGTTTTTTGTAATTATGAATTTTCACAGAGACACTGGATATTAGAAGGAAGGGTTCAGGCTGCCTCAGGTCAATTACTTCACTTCAAGATATCAGCTAAAGGCTCCAAGAATTCAAGAGTGAGAGATGAATCCTGGAGTGCTTCCATCTCAAAATTAGGATCGTCGCGTGCAACATTGCTCTTCGAAAGAAGAAAAATGGTGACATAAACTGATATGAACCACAGAAAGCTCCCACGAATATGAGTTCAGGTACAGCATACACACTGGCGGCTAGTAGTGAAAGTTACAGGGTTCCTGTTACCAAGTTAGTGATGAAAGAAAAATAAAATTGGCAGACTAAGTTAGGGTTTCACACCATTAAAAAAGAAAATAACATAAACTTGGCTTATGTTGTGACAACAAATGGGCTCTAAGGACTCACACGACCAGTACTTCCAGAAGTCGAAACACAGTACCTATTTAAAAGCTAATTAGCAAAAGATGCTAACTCCATGCAGAAATCTATGGGGTGGAGTTAGCACCTAATGCTTCTCACTTGTCTTTACAATCAGATACTTGATCAATGCACTCAAAACAGAATAGAATAAGCTGAACACCTTTGGTGCATAAGCTTCCATTATTAAATGCATGTTTATTGGCCTATTCATATTTCTACAGTCAACAAAAAACAAAAACAAAAACAAAAACTGCAATCCACCACTGAAGTGGGGCTGCATCCATAAGTTCATACATTATGTATAATCCCACAATCTGTATGCATCTATGTGTATGCCTGGGTGCACATTTACCATCTTCTGACAAATAACATTCTTTCTCCATACAGTACAGCAATACTCTTTTAACAACATAGATTGCTCAAAATATACACACACTGCAGTCTGGTACATGTTGGCAATAGTACTTTCAAACATGATCACGCAAGACATTCACATTGGCCATATCATGGCTCCAGGTTGGCTGCAATACAAAAAAGAAAGAAAGAAGAAGAAACCATGCCTACTAGTGATGCAAGAACGTCAGCACAAGCATGTTGAGTTGCTAGCATACAGATCGCACATTTAATCAATAATGAATCCGTGCTGGTGTTCTTGTTGTTGTTGTTTTGTTTTTTCATCCTAACATACATTCAGTCCACCCGTAAAATGCAAACACTGCATTCTACACAACTTAAAAATGACACCCTTTCTTTTCAACTACAGTAACGTACACTGTTGCTATTATAATATCATGCAGCTGCTTACGAGCATGTTTCGGTTTAAAAAAAAAGCAAAAAGGCCCGCACCAAAACAAGTCAAACAAATAACTCCCAATTTTGACAAGGTGTGACGAACAAAATGTACGAAGGTGATTCACATGTACACATGAACATATCACAGTGACAGAGCACGAGAGGAGCTGATCATTGTTTGTATCTGTCTCACAGCTGCAAAAGAGCAAAAAAATCTGGAATTCCACTACCTGAAGCAGAAGCGACTTGTAAGATATTATGGCACCGTGTGCAAATTGGTGTGACAACTTGTAAATAATGATAATTCAAAGCTTGTGAACATCAGTATGATTTTCATTACCAGTGCCTGCACAGAGAGATATTAACAGCTCATGCCCATATGTACAAGCAAGGGGCACTATTCAACATGAAAAACGTTTGTAATACTTGTCTGCCCTATGAAGATTAGATAGATGCTGGGATGGATGAAGTAAAGGCAAATGGAAGTTTACTTTGAAGACGGCACCCAGCATTCTTAATTAGTCACACACTACCAGAGGATATGCAAAGTTGACATACACAACATTATAGCAAAGTGTGTCACACATCACAAATAACTGTATGAGTACACACTTCAACTGTTTCATAAAACCTAGACTCAATGTAAAATGTCACAATGATATCACAAGAAAATATACATTGTTGTCATGATTGGAACTTCAGTAAAACCTATAATGCCCTTATACAATATCTCTACATATGTATGCATTTATTTTCATGGCACAGGTAAGCAAAATTTCGGCATTTTTGCACGATAGATTTGTAGTTCATCTGATTGTGTTCACAAAGGACAGTATCTGGTGAGTTTTGACAAATGAATGCTTTTTCTGAGTTTTATTTTTTTATTTCTCATTATCATTATTATTATTTTTTTTTTGTTGCTATAAAGCAATATATAGGGATGTTTTTCCCTGTATTAGTAGCCTGTTAGTGATAGCACTGATATTCCGGAAGGCTCTGCAAGGTACAGGCATGAGAGGCACTGTGAGTGTTGATCCCAGGACCCACTGTTTATGAGTTCACTACCTTGTCCACATAGTCACAGTGATCCCATTACAGGGGAACCTTGTTGTACAGTAACGAGCTGCTTGGTTCCAATGAAATTCCCTCATTATATTGTATATCTTGATACATCAGGGATAAAAACACAAAAGAATATGAAAGGAAAGGGACCTTCAAAATTACCTCTGTTAATCACAGACCCCCCCCCCCAAAAAAAAAAAAAGAATATGAAAGGAACGGCACCAGCAAAAACTACCTCATATAGCAGAGATTAAAACAAAAGAACACATAAAGAATGGGACCTGGAAAATTACCTCGCCATATCAGGTATCTCGCTATCTTGTTACAAGGTTCCTCTGTATAGGGTTAATCGTATTAACATTACAATACCTATATCATCCTATCTCTTTGATGTAAGTATAAAGCAGGGTTCCATTCAACATCTACACCGTAATCACCAATTTGATACAGGTCATTGAACTCTCTCTCTCTCTTTCTCTCTCTTTTTCTCTGCAACTAAATGGCTCATGACCCAGAGAAATGAAAGGAAGCCAACAAAACAACTCCGGGACATCACTCACATAATTATAGGTAGGAAGAAGAGTCAGACATCAGGTCATTTTCATAGTTATGGTGATTGACTTGTGTTAGTTTTACACACAGAGCACTTATCTCATCTTTTGAAAGAGGATAAAGTTTTGATGCTGATTAGAAGACCATCTTTGTACAGCTACAGAAAAAATAGAGAACAAAACAAAACACAATGCATGATATGGGGCAATATTCACATGCAGTGACATTTGTGTGTATTTTAGAATGGATTGTCATTTTCGAGTCTTTGTGTCGGTTTTTTTTAAATTTCCCCACAAGTAGAGTGAAGAAAAAGAACAAAACCTTGGTAAGATCTTTGATATAAAGTATCAATACATCGTCTAATTACACAAGGGTTCATTTTGAATTGTCACTAACCGCTATGCAATATTTTTATGTTTTTTTTTTTTTTGTTTCCAGTACTGTCTGATGGTTCTAATTGCTACTTAATATCACAGTTTATGTTTACATTGAATTATGCGACTGAAAAGCTGTACAATTAACAGAAGAGACACAAAATGATCACTCAAGCATATTACTTCTCAAACACTTCCTGGAGATGTCTCCTATGAGAACAGATATTTCTCCTACCCATGAGGATAGACCTTTTCAGCTTTAATTGCCTGTATGATCCACTTCTAGTTTCACTGCCTAATACAAAAAGTGTGTAGAAGGTTAAAGATGTCATTCTTCAAGGACCATGCTAGATTCTGTCATTTGACCTGGCATAGGTACGCCAAGAAGTTGAGAATACCCGAGTCCTACCCTGCAATTTTGTCATTGAGTTATAAATTTTAAAATGACTTTACAAGGAAAATCTGATGACTTGGCAATTTAGGACACCTTTCCTTAGGATTCTTTGAGTTTTTAAACTTCAGGGAATCACTATTTTTTGGGATGCAAGAAAGATGAAGGGCATATCAACCTGACTGTTAGCATTACCTAATATATATCAAGATTTATATGAGGATACATGACTAATCACCATTACAAATCACAGTGTACAGTGATCAGCATTAGTCATTTATCAAGTATCAATGATCACAGAAAGCTTGATGTAGCATAATATCTTCTATATAATATAAATACTCTGCAATAGCATAAATTAAAATCATATAAAGTATATCAATGAATGAAATCAAAGGAGGCAATGAACACAAGAAATGAAAAGTGAACTTTAAAGTTAGTTTAGCAGTATTTCTAAGCATGTTGAACTATGCTATCTCTGCTAGAGAAAAAAAAAAAAAATTCAAGATGCATCATGGGCATAAAACTGCACTGTATCATGCTTCATGATGTTGAATTAATATGATATACTGCTTGGTCCTGTGGTCAACATGCGCTGGTACACATGTATGCAGACACAATCATGCACTACATGCCTCGGTAACCAAGAATATACATATATTTTCAATCTCTCTTCTTCCTTTTTTTTTTTTTTCCTCTTTCCTGACTTTAGCAATCTGATCACACTGATGCTGTGGTGGTTTCATCCGTCCATTCAGGCCAATGCGTTACAGTCGAGAGCAGTCAAAGAATCTGACGAGGGACCTTTTCTTCCAATGGTCACAACACTCTTGTCTCTCTCGTTTCCACTCTGACAAGGGTTAGCCCGTTGAGGACGAGTCCCGAGTATACTCGGGCAGGTGTCTATACGAAAAGCAAGTTGTAGCAAAATCAGTCCGTCCTCAACGGGTTAAACACAGCTTGAGGCAAAGGAAAGGTCCTGGCTGTTCCAAACGAGGGCAGCAAACAGAGTTCAGAGGAGGAGCAGGAGGAAGCGGCTGTGGTACCATCATCGCGTCAGCGTGTCGAGGACTTTCTCTTCGTCGTTGCCGTGTACGACTAGCTCCCTCTTGATGTCCTCCGACTTGAAACCCAGCTCCTCAAACCGCTGCCACAGACTCAGGAAGGTTTGTGCCTACACAACGCAGGACAGAAGAAGGACACAGTGATAATCTCTTTCACACAGACTCAAGAGGTCATAATTCACAAAGGCAGCTCAAATTTAGTCTATGGAGTATGCAAAGCACTATTGCCTATCAAAATGTGCATAACACATCGCATACCCCAACAGAGAACCAATATTGAATGTGTCCTGACATGCCCATGTGCAACGTACACTGTATACCTACTTTATGCTTGCTCTAGTCCATGGACCAAATCAAAACCAGGGATTTGTTCTAACGACCTTTGCGAATCAGAAAGACTAGAAGTCACATTTGCTGGTACAAATATGATCAAATCACTTTACAAAGTGAGTCACTGATTTGTAGTATCATTAAACACTGTATACTAAGAGAATTCAATTTCCAAATATTATGCTCCCAATTCATGATTCCTGCAGCTTTGGCATTTTGAAAGTCCATACAGGCAAACAAATATCATTCACTGTGCTTGAATAGTTAAGTGTTCTTGAATAGTTAAGTGTTCATAATCACATTCAAAGTCAGCAAAGCTGTGTGTACAAATGAACCTTCGGAATAAATAACCTTATTGCACTTTCGATTAACTAACCTTCAGAATAATGAACCCTATTTCATTTTCAGATTAATTAACCATAGGAACAATGAATTGTAATCGATACAAAACCAAGTCCGGCACATATAAAATTGCAAGTGAGTGTCCGAAGCATCAATTGCTTTTGTTGTTGTTCCTGCTATTGTTTTTTTCATATAAACTTGCCAGAATTTTGAGTCCTGATAGCTCAAAAGATTGTGCAGTTAAAGCCCGATGCACACTACATGACTCATGACTATATGAACTTAACTGAACTGAACTAAGACCAGGGCCACATTTCATAAAGAATTTCATTTGATGACAACTCTTTGCTGGAATGACTATTGTCATGGTAACGACAAGAATACAGCTTCCTGATTGGCTGTTTGCTGTGGAAAGTGGTCATTCCAGCAAGAGTTGTCATCCTAACATCTTTTATGAAATGGGGCCCAGGTTGTATGACCTGGCAACGCACATTATACGATCAGACCACACAACTAGGCTTACGACCGTTCTGGCTTCAGAGCATCCAAAAGAGAAGCGCACACATAGCGCACAGTGCACTTGCATTTTACTGTATTGTGAATGGCTGAAAGCCCACGACCGGTCGTGGAAATTCAACATGTCAAATCTCTACGATTGGCACCAAGACCCAGTCATACAACTGGAAAATGGCAAGGTTGGTGACGTCACACTTCCGGTCTTAAGGTCGTACAAGGTCATACGACTGGTCTGATCGTATAGTGTGCAGCAGGTTTAATACACTGTCAAATACAATATGTCACCGGAGTGAAAGGTGCCTAAAGCAGGAGCTCCAGGGGTACAATGAGCTTGCTGGTCTCAGAGGCACTGTTTACCTTCTCCTGGTTGTTGTCCTGTAGACTGAGAGCTACTTCCACCTTGGCTTCCGGATACCCCTGTCCACATAGGTGATCTACTGCACATAACAAGTCTACCACCTGGAAAAACAGAGAAAAAAAAGAAACACCAGTAGAATATGTAATAAAACCCAGAGCATTACACACACAGAAACAAAATGGCTGCAGAACAATTATTTTCAAACAAGGATACTCATGTCTGGCACAGCTGAAAATGTGAAGGTGTGAAGGAAACTGTGACCCTGGAACTGCACCATTTTCCACCTTCTGATAAACTTTCCTATTTTGTATTGCAGGACAGAATGTTAAATGCAGCAGTGCCATGCCTTTTTTCTTTATACATCAATTTCAATACTGGCATTGAAGCACACGCCATTTAGCTTTAAAGGCAATGAAAAGGGTTCTCACATAGCTTGCTACATAATCAAAACACTTCTAATGTACAATATAATATACCAGAAGGAACCACATGTCTAGCTTATGCAGCAAAGTATAATCTCCCTATAGCAGGGTACCTAGTATACCTTGCATTTATTACTACCATTACCGCTGTCTTGCATACAGGAAAGCAATAATGATGTGATAGAGTATAAAACTAATGACCTGTCTCAGTGCTCTCGAAACAAAGTTCACTTCGCTACAATATTGTAAAAGTGTTAAAACTGGGCACAGTGAACATATTTGCACTGAGTATCATGCCCAGAACAATTTTGCCTTATTCCAAAACAGAATTTGCAAGAATTACAGCTATTTGCCTAACACGTGAAAAATTGTCCACATGTGTGCTGTTGAACATGAAAACCCAATTTTCCTCTAACCCATGACATACCATGCCCACACATACTTGCTTACATGATTAAAGCACAAAACTAAAGCACAGCCTAACAGTCCATAGACTAGGGAGTACAAAAATCATAGAATGTTCGCATTTAAACCTAGCTTACCTTACAAATAACATTGCAAATACATCTCAGTCCATTCTAAAGCGTATGCATCTCTATCTGTCTAATTCTGGCTGATTAATATCTACTGGAACTGTCATGTTTTCTCATAAAAATTCATTTATTTATTAATTTTGCTTCAAATATATCTTTATCGGGAAGATGAGCTTTCTACAGTCAGTCTTACAACCAGGCTTTCAAGCGGGATAATGTAAAAAAGTAGGAATAAAGTACAATGTAGGAACAAAATCTCTAAAAAAGTAGGGAAAAAGTAGGACATAAGAGGGAAAAAGTAGGGCATTTAAGAAAAAAAAGTAGGAATCAGTCAGGACATGTGCAGGCTTTTTGGAGTAGTTTTCGTCGATACTCACCAGAACTCTTGATGTTACATGTAAATCTTAATTTGTACTCACAAACTTGCTGCCTCAGCCTCACTTTTGCTCCTGGGAGAGCCTGGTATTATTTTGAGCGATGAGCGATGATGAGAGCTGATTGAGCACTGCACAGGAGCAAAAGCTGAGGCTGGCAGCAGTCTTAGGTTTGTGGTTGATTGGTGTGTGTTATCCCTCTTTCATGCTGAAGAGGCTCTCCCCACCAGTAAGAATCTACAACTAGAGTCTACTCATCATTTCTGAATATAAATTATTCAAGTAGCCTTGCACATTTTTTTTTTTTTTGCAGGGTTTTTCACCAAAAAAGTAGGAAAAAGTAGGAAAAAGCAGGATTTTGAGCAAAAAAGTAGGAAAAGTAGGGACAGCAGTAAAAAAGTAGGAAAAAGTAGGAAAAGTAGGGCCACTTGAAAGCCTGTCTCTCTTGGTACATTATGGGTTAAGCTGGAATCCCCCCCCCCCCCCCCCCCCCCACCACCATTATCATATGAACTGGAGAACAGGCATTCATTCCAGAGATATGATTGATGTAAACTCTGCAAAAACTTATTTATCTCACCTTGAGAATCCAAGTACCTGATCCACATAATAATCACTTTGCCTAAGAAGGGTTGACTATTTCCACAATGTGGTTTGTTTTTTTCTCAGGACATGTGCCTCTGACAAAATGCAATGACATGAATGCATTAATACAGTGACTCTATTGTCCATAGCACAAGTCCAGGTAGAAAAAGAATTGTGCACTCGAAACAAAATTGTTATTTGCCATGATCCCCACAAGTTTACACATATAAAAAAGGTTCCTTTGTACAAGGAGACATGTAAATGAAAGCGTTGTGGTACTGCAGGCCATTCTGCTCATAAAATGCAGCCTTAATGCCAGGCCACTATTCAACATGAACTTTGTGCCATGCATTGCAAGTTCAAATTCCCAACTTGGCAATGCATAAGCAATTCTATATTCAGTCTGTAAAAGAAACATTGACTGGTTCCATAAAATGAGTCATGCCTGATTTTATTGCCTTCAGGGCAGTATTTCACTCTGTGTTAGGCCTTGGGTCATAATATAACATAACATGACATCACAATGAGCTTATAAAATTTGCCATGCCTTTCTTTCAGGACAGTCAAATTTTCTCTTCTTTTCATGTATAATGCTTCAAAGTGGTAGCATAGCAAACCCAACTACTGTATACGCCGAATATTTCGTGAGGTTTTTATTTTCGTGAATTTCGCGAGTCAGCTACTATTCATGAAATTAAAAACGAGTGAAAATATTCACTGTAATGCTGATAAGAATGTGACGTACGTGTAAACATTTTTCCATTCAGTACAGGACTCCACGATCGTGAATTTAACCACTCGCGAAATTGTTGAGAAGTCCCGATTCACGAAAATTTGGACTCACGAAATATATGGCGTATACAGTACTTTTAAAAACAATGTGTACATATGCAAGCTGCTCTGATTTAATACCTGTCTGTCATCATTGCCAATGTTCTTCACTGCCCGAGCTGTCCGGCCTCTTGGGAAGCCCATCCCTACGATTGTATTCACAAAGTTCTTCTCTTCTACGCTCAGTGCCTCGTACGTGGGATCTTGCTCTTCCATCGCTATGGTACGGATGCTGGCGCTCTCGCCCCCCTGGCTCGTCGGCGCTGGAAGCGGTGTGTATCTGCTCAGATTCTGTTGAAAAAAATGGACATCACATTGCTATTCTTTTCTCTATGCTTTTAACCACCATTCAAGACTGACGGGGACTTTCAAAGCTATGTGTACAGCAGACTTTGGATTCTTGATTGTTATCCTGCCAGGAGTACTTGAGATTATAATGTACAAGCACATTTGTACTGCCTCAACTACCACACGACTGAGATCTACACAAGTATTTCATCAACCTTTTCAGGATGATGATAAAAGATGATGACATATACCAGGTATATGGAACCAATGGCATAAAAAGAAGGGTAATACATGGTGCTGAATCTCTCCAAATATAAATTTACATTAAACAGAAATATTACTCCTGTAGATAAAAGCATACATCATTAGACCCATCTTTCAGTGTGCACTGAAGTCAAATCACATGACAAATTCAACAGCCATTGTCTTGATGGTACAAATTATATTTAAACATTTTATATAATGACATATGATGAATCTACTTCCACTGAAAAAAGAATATCAGGGTGAATGGGATGGGAAAGAAAGCGTGAAAAAAAAAATGAGAAAGATTGAGACCAACATGATCAACAATGCAATATGAAAAAAAAAAAATGATTCTTTTAAAACTCATCTGCTTTTTTTTTTTTGGGGGGGGGGGGGAGGGGGTAGGGTTGGTAGGTAGATGGAGCAAGAAGAAATGTTATGCTGTCAAATACTTGAAATTGACAAATCTCAAAGCCAACTAGATGATTTTTCTTTTTGTTGTTGTTGCTGTGGTTCCCATACTATGTTTGCACTACCTTGTCTAATTAGATTCTTTTTTTTTCTGGATTGATCATGCAAGACAAACAGAATGACAAGGCAATACTTTAAGAATAAAATATGCTTTCAGTATTAAGACATTTCTAAATAAATATGACAACTTGCCACAAAACAGTAAAAGATCACAAAAAGAAAAAAAAAGAAACTCTGACATACAATGCACCACAAAAAGAGCAGATCCCTTAATATTTTCTTTTTTAAACCAGCATAAGGTTTATCTGCAAAACTTTCCAAATATGACTGTCCACCTCAAAACCCATATTATATACAAAATGTAAAGTCACAGATAAAGATTCTCTGTATGGATTAAAACATGTCATTTGGCCTGTCAAACTCAAATTGTTAAAGTTTGTCTTACTCAGGAGAGTAATTTTCCCTCTACCTACTGTCAAAATGTGGTGGCTTGAAACTCAACTTAAAGCCCGTCTGCACTAGCCATTATTTTGATGCCAGAACTTTTTTGTAAAGAGCGCCATCTATTAAAACTTTCGGTGGCCGGGTTACATCCACAGAATTCTAGTTCTGTGGTTACATCGTTATTTTATACTGTGGCTGATCGCCGCCTGCCGGTCAGCGCACGATCTCACAGCAGCTGTGCGCAGAGCCGAGAGAACATACACAAGCAGTGCATATTATGGTGGGGTACCGAGAGCCCAACCCGGCCCGCCCGGCGCGGCCTCAATCTTTCGGCCGATCGCGAGGGAACGGGTTACTAGTCGTGAGAGAGATCCACGACAATCCACTCACTCAGCCCAATGACCTACTCGCTATACACCAGCACAGCTCGCATAGATCTCCTCCCACTGGATCCAGCATTTACCAAGTCGTATCCGCGACATAATCGCAGATTGAAGTTCGACACAACGATCAGAATAAACGATCTGAGTGTTGTAGACAGCACCGAACAGATCGCGAAGTGATACATGTACTAGTAAGTGACAACGCGATACATATAATGGTACGTACCATGGTACTATAGTACGTGGTATACAATCATATACGTATGCACTGGACTGCGCAAGATAATGCGGGATCGAAGCGAGCTGCTGCGCTGCTAGGCCATCCCCTACGTTTACGGGAACCTGGTGATCTGTGTGTTAAGTCTATGGGGGATATCAGAATTCAGTATGGAACGGGTTAATTGCTGCACGCCGTTTGGCATTATGGAAGAAATGCTGGGCACCACAGAGAAAAATGAGCCTTATGATGGCGCTAGACATGTTTCTTTCCGGTGCAGACCCACTTTAAGTGGAGATTTTAGCAGGTTTGTTTGTATTTTTTTAAAACATTTTTTTGGACTGGCACCGCTTTCACTGTGACATTGAACATGCTTTCATTGATACTGCTGCACAGCATACCTAAGTGACCCTAGTCTTTAACTCTTTATTTGCCATGGTGGAAACCCCCTGTGTGCCATGGTGGAAACCCCCTGTGTGCCACGTTATTCTGAGACACGAAGGTAGTCATGCTTTGAGAAAGAATTCTGTTTTTCCAATCTATATAACTTCTACAAATTTCTGTTAAGCTGGACACAATAGTGAGCAAAGATGAAGAGGAATGCCATGCTTGCTTTGATACAAATTGTATGACAAATCTATTTCTTTTTTTTTTTTTTTAATGACCAGTTGCTACATTACTGTAAAGGCATGACTTTTGCACATGAAACCATGAAAGAAACTTAGAATTTACACGCAAATTTAGTTGGGAACACCGCTTGATAGTCAATTACCACATAGAATGCAAGCTGTATGGAAAAGGAACAAAAGCGCGAGAAAAGCTTTCATTGTACCGCGGGATTAGGCGATTTATCGATCAGTTAAAGCGGATTAGTGAGCTTGAGCGAATATGTGAAGTTGGCATGCCGTCGACTGAGTGGGACGTGCGAACATGGAACATAAAGAGTTAAATTCTCTTTTCTCCCTTTTCTATGAAACTGCAACTCCTAGCTGTCTCTTATTCTAATATACATTTTAAATAGGATAAGGTGGATAAGTTTTAACAAGTTATTACTTTAAAGCATAGAGCTTATTTTGTAAAAAAATATGTAGAAAAATGGAAATTAATTTTGTCCTACTTTTTGTATGTTTTGAGCAAAGTGGCAACAAATACTTTCAACAAATATTTTGTCAGCTTTGCATAGGCTTAGGATTAGAAAAAATACCAATAAAGTGTAAAAGAATATTTTGCAGTTGTTGTCCTCTAAATGAATGAATAAATAAAATCACTTGAAGTGAAGAGTAAGAAGTGACTGATGTACATTGTAGTCACACACACACACACACACAGATAGAATAGAATACAAAATGTTATTAGTACACCTTAATGAGAGTAGCTCATTATTCATGGTTATGTGTTAGCGATTCTAAGGCAAGCAGTCACATCCTTAGCAGCAAACATGTGACCCTGGTGTGCTTTAGCACTTGGAAGTATCTGGAACCTCCATTATATTTGTATGTATATACACATGTATGCATGGAGAAACTAGAATGTAGAAGAAAATTCTCTAGATGTGAAGTTGCACACGAATGACTGTACTATCTATCATACATGAAAGATTTTATCATATGTACAATGTACATGCAAATTAACAATGACAGCACAATAACACTCACCATTTGAGGAAAGTTAGCTTCTAGTTCAACCTAGATAGATAGGGAGGAAAGTATACAATATTCACAGCAATCAAACCAAGAAAGGAGAGGTATTTAAACAACATTCAGCATATACGGTACATTGTATGCAACACATCAAACTGTGAGGAAGATCATTATGAAAACACACAGACTACAATTTGGGAAAGAATGAGAAAGATTTCTTAAGACACAACCCAAGGATACCATGCATTTAAAATGCACAACCCCTTAACAAAGAACAAAGACAAAATTATGTTGCAGAAATCTATCATGTAAATGGTAACTCAAATACTATTTGTATGATAACATCGTAATATTCTGATGAGACGTCCGAAACGATGATGGTACAATCATACCAGAAAAGCTGCACTCCAAACTTGAGAAAAATAATAACTTCAGGACATACTTTTGACACACTCAACTCTGAAGTATGCCCTTTGACAAACACATTCAATGACATACATTTCCAATTTCATTTTCACTTTCATTTAGAGGTGTCTGCAACTTTATCATAAACAAAATTTTACAAAGAAAATTATATCATATTATGAAACTAAGGGTACAGTCTGATTTTGCGCTACAAATTATTAAGATATAATAGAGGGTTATCACAAATAAAGAGCAATCAAAATTGTTCTTTCAGTCACAAATTGTTTAATGGGGTGGTAGGAGTTGACACAAAAAGCTGTCAAAGCTTGAAAGTGTATGATCTATTGTTTTTCTAAACACAAGAGGGGCAGGTGCACATGAATGGTGGGCTGGGGATGGGACTGGGTACTTGCTGGCCCTTCAAATATAACCCCAGTTCCAAGAACACACAGGTACAATGTACCTACACATACAGCCTTAATGCCTACAGAATCAGAGCTGTTCCAAGACAGTTGAGTTGTTACTTGATATTCATCAAATTTTAAATATTTGCACAGGAAACAATAATATGCCACATCTAATCTACATGTATATTATGCCAATGTCTCATGTTCATGCCTAAAGATACACTTTTATAATCATCTTATAAGCAACTTTGAAGATCAGTTATAAAATGACAGGTATCTTTGTCAGTCCTTTGGATAAAAAAAAAAAAAAAAAAAAAAAAAATCATCCAAGCAAATCACCTGAAGCCTGGACAAATTCAGAGTTACATTACCTGAAATACATAGATGTTGTTATTTTCCTTCCCTTTTTTAGTAGAAGGAAATCAATAAGACTGAAACAAACTGCAGGAAATTTATATGAAAAAAAGTGATGTATATTTCCTGAAAGATAAATTTGTATGAACTGATTGCCTCAAACCACAAATTTGCCATCACAAACAATACCTACCAGTAACTATAAATACAAGTTTTGTACACCATCATCTAGCCACCACTAAAGAGCACTGTAGACTGACGTCATATGACTAACAAGCAAAAACCCAGTGCATGGAGTGTCAGAGAATTACCTTCTAATCTATGCAAGAAAACTACAACACATTTATAATATTGTATTGTATTGAATCTGTACAAAAATAACCACTGTAGGAAGACCACTTTCATATTAAGGTGGCTTGTACATGTTGTATGTAAACATATCATACTGCTTTATAATTAAAGTATAAATTTGAATATGAGGCAAGCCCCTTGATAGTAGAAAGATTTTCTGGTAAAATCATGTTTTGGGTGGTTTTTTTTTATGATTAAGATGATGAATATGATCGGGAGGTTCTTTAAAGTAACTAGATGTGCAAAACAATTTTATTAACACTTTCTGACAACTACATGCACATATGTAGGCATATCTACACTACACTGTAGTCTTGTAGTACTTTACCTAAAAGGTACAAATCAGAGCACAAGAAAGTTTATCAAAAAAAAAATAATGTGAGGTTATGAGTACCAAGCAATTAATGAAGTGCCATATGTACTGCAGGGCAAGTCCAAGATAAGGTCCCCTCAGAAGGCAAAATTTCATCTTTGCTCAATATTGACATGTCTGGTATCATTTTGAAGCTTATGAGTTGAAGTTTTGATTTCCGTGGAGGAAAAAATGATATTATGTAAATTTATGCAAATTTCAAGGGCTTCATTTGCATAAATGTGAAACACAGCGTTACGTATGGGACATTTATAAAAATTCTTATTAATTCAAAGGAAAGCAAATAATATTTGATTAATATGTGGACATAAGAAGTTCATCACATAGTTTAAGTTGGTATGAAAATTTAGGGATTATGCTAATGATTATGCAAACTAGCTCGTGTCCTATCATGAGATGTCCCATACGTAACAAAATGAGGTCATTTTTTTAGGTTTTTTCTGAAATTGCTAAGGTTGTTTTAATGCCCTTTTGGAAAGTTCTAATTTATTGTTTAGAGAAATTAAATGCCATAGAAAAAAAGTAAAAAAAGTAAAGGAAATATTTTTGATTAGGCATTGAAATAATGTTACGTATGGGACAAATGCGTTACGTATGGGACATCCTCATACATATTGCATGTGAATGCATAGCAGCAAGCTGGGAAGGTCTCTCAGTACACAAATGGTCAATCATCCTAAAGAAAGCATCCCAACATTGTAGCTATACTTTTTGAGTTATAGACACTTGAAACAATACATGAACTTGACTGAACAATTTTCAGAAAGGGGGAGGGGAAAATGGCAAAACACACAATGAAAAATCAGCATTAAAGGGATGGTATAGTTTTTTGTAGAAATGGGTATCCAGTTTTCAACATTTAAAGAGATGATTGGAAACCAATTATATGAATTACTTAAGAGCATCAAATCCTAAGACTAGAGGAATTCACAGTTTATGTGATGGAGATCCAATTTGAAATGGTTGTGATATATATGGAAAAAAATAAAAAGTGTTTTTTATTTTTTATTGCAAGTGATACACAAATTGTCCTTATTCAGTTTTCAGTAGTAGCCACAACAAAATTCATGGGTATACATACTGAGGTGTGACTCGAATCAATGACCTAACTGCTAGACAGACATCATATATCTACTCGATCACTGGGGTTCCACGCAGCAGGTATTGCTTATTTATTAAACTTAATATTTCTTGTGTCAAGTTGTTTTTTATTGAAACTAAATGGCAAACTGCCCTTCATCAATGGAAGTAAACACTTTAAACTTCAATTTTTCAGTAGTAACCATCCTGATAAAAATAGGGCATACATACTCAGGTTGGTCATAAAAAATACAGAATATGAATGTGATTATGATGGTAAATATCTGGGGAATATTGTTCCCTTGTCAATCTGGATCAGTATTTGAGTAATTTCAACTGATTCCACCTCAATCATTATGCAAACATTTGTTTATGGGTATTTTGCAAAATTATTTTGCAAAATACCCATAAACATGAGTTCTCCACACACTAAACGAATGGGGGACAAAGGGCATGCATACCCAGGTTGGTCATAGAAATATAAAAATATGATTGAATATGATTATGATGGTGAATATTTGGGGAATATTGTTTCCTTGACAATCTGGATCAGTATTTGAGTAGTTTCAACTGATTTTACTTCAATAATTATGCAAAATACCCATAAACATGGTTCTTCACAAACTAAATGAATGGGGGACAAACTGTCCCATACGTAACTGTCCCATACGTAACACGTCATGTCTGTCTTTAATTAGAACCTGTAATTAGAGCTTTTTGCCTAATGACATGAAACTTACCTGTGATAATCTTGAGTGTTGTGACTTTCATCACAGTGAGTTACAAGTTGTAGAATGATATACTTTCAGAGAGTTTTGAGGTTGAAGAAAATGTTCAAAAAAACAAAATTTTTCTGGTCCCATACGTAACAGCACATATTTTCTCTTCTAGAATATAATTGTCAGGGTCATTTTTCTCAATTTTTTACATGATTATACTTCTCCTAGATATCAATCACCATGATGAAGTTCAATATGATCAAAGGCCATTAACACTATTTTTCAGGTCATAAAAGTCTCTGAATGTCCCATACGTAACGTGCGTGTTATCTTGGACTTGCCCTGCATTGTTTCTCTTTCTTCCTGTCTTCCTCTTTTTTCTCTCTCATTCACTCTTTCTGTGTTTCCTTCTCCACCTCTCTCTCTCTCTCTCTCTATCATATTACAATGTACTGCATTGTTTGTATTGCAACATGGTGATACTTTTCTGGCAACTGTCCCTACTATCAGTGTGGTTTTCCCCCGATTTCTACCTGTACAGATCTCTACTGGCACATGCTGGTACTGTTCTCATGGTCAGTTTGGTTTATTTCTGCTATCAACATGAGAGAACCTTCACGCATGTCACAGGAATGCATTGTACATGGACTCAAAGGAATTGCAAAACTGCCCTTATCAGTTGCTTTATAAGTGTCTACAGGTTTGGGGGGTTTCTAACACTGCCTACTTCTAAAGTGTTGCATGTGTACACGAGATTACTTTGCAAGCACAGAATAATGGGTTCAAAGACACAATATCAACTGCCTGAAGTGCCTATATATGAAATCATAGCTTAATGCTGACAAAAGTACCTAAACACTGATAGAAACCAATGAAACAATGATCCACAGTACACTGTTCATTATTACTTTACGAGCATACATGGCTACACAACAGGGGTGATTTACAAACACACAATTATATTTTGAGGTCCTCTTGCTTTGAACCAATTAACCTTATGGCATGGAAACTTGCATACACATGCCAGATTAAACAAGGGGAGTGTGCAATGCATTTACATAACAAAAAAAAACAACAACAACAACCCAAAAAACAAGTGTCCTACACACATCATGCAAGCATGACTTATTCAAAATATGTTCACATAAACAATGGAAAATGAAACAAACAAAACAAACAGAAGAAAGATTAAACTAACAAAAAAAAAAACCCAAAGTGAGATTCATTTATTTGGTAGCAAATCTGCTAATTATACTATTCTCCAGCAATGAGCAGGCTACTATTAGTATTGAGGTCACTTTACTAATCAGACATCATTATTCACATCTTATCAGATACAAATACTGTACTCTTGATATGAATCCACAGTACACTGTCCTACTTAAATTGTCAATATATAATACAAAATATGCTTGCAATTTGCAAGCAAACTTGTGCTCCTTTTTTGTATATACAAGTTATATGTATCATATTGCTAATAAGGGTAAAATCTGAGCAAGTGTTTTCTATTCAAGAAAGCTTAATAGACTACAATGTATGCTTCAGAAGTCTGTAAAGTAATTGCTCTAGATATATGGCTTTTATCTAGCAGCCTGTAGGAATATCTGCAAGGCGTATCACTTGAGTTAAGTATAAAAGTACTTCACTGCATTTTGATTTTACTCACGGGCACGTTGTATACCATACCTGTTCACAATAAAATTCTGTATTAAAAGTGTAGAGATTTTCATGTTATTTTTCAATTTGGCTGTTCAAACCCCCACCCCCCCCCCCCAAAAAAAAAAAAAAAAGAGAGAGCAATATCTTTAAATATCATTCACAGACTAAAAAAAAACACACCCAACAACAACAAAAGTACAGTATGTCTAACTGGCATAACCTGCTTTCGTTTCCTAGCTCACATCTGTTTACAGGATCTATGTACAAGCTACACAATATCATGTTCATCTGTTCTTGGAAGTTATTTGACACTGTCTGGCAAAAATTGAAATATAATTAAATTTGCACATTCCATACAGTGAATGTACAAACGTATGACCTATCTTGGCAAAGATAGGGAATCATCATGAAGGACATGATTGTGAATTTGGAAACTTAATGAGGTGTACAGGTGTACATGTATCATCTCTCAGTATGGAATATCACATTGTGTGAAATTTTGGCAAGCATTCTGATGTCCTAAACTACAAAACACACTGAATGCTCTATTGCTTTGACTTTCATATCACCAAACAACATACTTACCAGTATGTTGTACATTGGCCATTAGAAAGATTGTAAAGCTCTTGTTAGCACATTATGAATACAGTGTGCAGAATATCGTGACCAAGAAAAGGCAATATAACACAATATGATCCTTTCCTATTCATCTACATACGCTAGCTGTTCTCATTAAGTTGATTGATTTGCATTCTGTGCAGATATGCACAAGGAAGCTAGGGCAGAGCTTAGCTTATGAAGCTGAACGTTTTGCCCCGTTCAACACAGTTGCAGGATTATTACCCTGATGCGCATTTAAACAGAGTACATGCAGGGTTCGAAATTGGCGATGGTCCGCTGGCCATTGGCCACCCAAATTCATGTCGGACTAGCTAAAAATCATAAAATTCTGAAGTAACTAGTCCGTCTGGCTAGCCAAAATATTGCTTCATTGTCAAAATTGATTCTAAGTAGTCCGCCTGGCTAGTTAAAAAAAAAGTTAAGTGCGACCCCTGACATGATAGAGAATATATTGTTCACAAAATCAGTATTTACATTCTTTACATGTACGAGTATGTTATTGCATGACACCTTTTTGCCTAAAATTCATCAGGATCAGAAGTATTCATCATTGATATGAGATGTTATGTGGTTGAGTAAATGATTTTTTCTAAAAGCATTTTTTAACACTGTTTGGCCATTTACAATTCAAATCCGAACTACAGAAGTTCAAACAATATGTCAGCCATGCAGAAATTTAGGGTAACACCTCATCCAACATTGAAATGTTTCTCAGCTGGTAATCCCTTTGGAAAAATTATGAAGAACTCATTTTAAGGTATTTTCATAAACCTCTTGAATGTGTACTACACATGCAACAGACAAACCTGATGTGAGGTTCATTTTCCTGCTACTTCATCAACAAGAAATAAGGAGCTTACAAAGAAAAATACAATTTTATCCAAAGAAGCATCACGCATGAGCACTATTGACCTTATAATGTACTGCTTTAAAAGACAGAACTAAGAAACCATGCAAATACCCCTTCATTTACAATGATCATAAAAGACATTACATGATGTGCACAAGTTTTTATTTGTCTTTTTGCATGGGAACAGAGCCGATGAATGGGAAAACTGCAACAAAGATTTAAACTAACTCAAAATTTGAGGAGCAGACATAGGGTGCAGACACAGCAAATGTGTGTAAGAGTGAAGGCAGCATTGTGATGCATCTCAGTCTTTGAAAAACCTGAGCTTTGTTTTGTTTCGGCCATTCAAGCAGTGCAGCAAAAATTTGATGAGGATACCACCAAAAACAAACACCACAGCCTTTGAATGAAACATTGGCAGTGACAATCTTGCAACACGCAGTTGATTATTGCAAAGGAGAAATGCCATACTCACCGCTGGGTAGTTTGGTGGAGGCTCCATGGGAATTGGTGATGGAGTTCCATGAGGCGGCAGCGATGTGTCCATGGGCGTGTATGGAGGAGGCGCCATACCTCCATGATCTGACACCTGCAGACCTGACCCATGTGAGTCAAGTGACAGTAGACTTACGTCAGAGTTCTCCCTGGAAGGGGTGATAGGCGGGAGTGGGCTCCGCTGGCCAAAGACTTCACTTCTCACGGGTGGCAACCTCGTAGCGAGGTCAGTGGCTGCAGTTCTGTTTGGCTGAACAACACCTGGCGGCTGGTTCGGTATTGACCTGCTGGAAATGTCAGGGCTGTACGCTGTTGTCGTTTGGGTCTGTGGAGCTATGCCTCCCGACGAGAATGATACTCGTTCAAAACTGACATCAATGCTGGTTTGATGACCATCATCAGTTGCGTCCAAAGAATTGGTTTTGCATAGAGATACCTCTGGCTCCGAATCTGTCTGTGGGGGACTGGATTGCTGAATTTCCATGCTTGCAACCATCGTGGCAGGTGGAGGGGGTGCGGAATTAGCAAGTACATTACGTAGTTCCTCCATATCATTGATGGTCTCTAGCTCAGTGAGCTCAAATGGATCAAATGATTTGCCTTCAAAGTCTGCCCAGCTGTCCATTGCAGAATTATCAATACTTGATTCTGGCTTTGCGCTGCTGTTCGTGAGAGGCACGGGCTGAAGTATCTCCTGGCCTAGGTTTGCTGCTGCTGGAGGCAACAGAGGGCGCTGCGGGACGCTAGCCTGCATCGGGAACTCACTGTGTCCCAGGGGTGTGTCCTCGGGCACAGGGTCTTCTCTCTGGAGAGCAGCTTCGGCTGCTTCCGCTCCGAGCTGCTGCTGTTTTCGCTGCTTCTCTCGCTCAGCCTCTGCCCGCCTAACTCCCTGAAGCCACTGCAGGTAGGTATTCTCAGTGCTAAAATCATACTGCAGACAAACACAAATCACAGCCCACAAATATAATAAATTAACCAATTCATATGACTCTTAGATTGATAATTTGGTGGCATTATCTATGTTGAAAACTAAATTTTTGAGACAAAGAATTGCAACAAGACTCCTGATACTAAAAAAGGATAAAAATCTTTGTATTCTCCCACACATCAGGACTTTCTATACTAGATAGTGCGCTGAAATCCACAGCATATTCACAGAACAAAATTTCTCTAAAAAAGAAAAGAAAATAAGGATGAATGAGCAAATTGACATGTTATTCTACTGTCAAGCAGTCTAGGTAATGGTATTTTAAAAGTTGTGTGTTTACAAAGACCTGGGCACTAATAATGCAGTTTACAACTTTCAATCAGTGTTTCATATTCAGATCAATACTGATAATATAAGAGTATTTTACATACTGGAATGCAGCAGCTGACAACCTCAAGTTCATTGTATTGGACATATTTGGACACACCCAATTGTGAAGCATTCATTTCGTACACAAAGGCATATATTGCCACATTTCCGTGATCACATGTGTGACTAGGCCCAAGAGACTGAGTGAAAGCCTACTGAACCACGACAGTTCCCGGACAGCCACTTTGAGTCAATGATCATCCTACGGTATTGATGGAATGTTTGGAAAAGGAAGCTCATTTTCATACCTTTTTATGATTTGCAAAATTTCACTGGCATGCCATTAATAGTACATGTGTAGGTGAAACTTTTGTATTGTTAATTGCAAACAGAGTTGATTACTGATGTGATCAAACTCTCTCTGCAAGTCAGCATTGCCACAATTATTCAAATTCATGAAATCCTTCCGTCGAGATGTTTTCATTGCAAGTGATTGACAAATTGGACTACATCGACGTAAATAAGCACCGAATTGATCAGCCCTTTAGTAGTAGCCATGGTAAAAAATCATGGGCGTACATACTCCAGCAGGATTCGAACCTATGACCTCCTGATCTCCGGACAAGCGTCATCTCTACACTAGACCACCGAGCTTCCGCCCAACAGCAAGTGTTGGTTCTAATCCTTATAGCATGCAGCGGGTACTGCGTAATTATTCAAATTCATGAAATTCTTCTGTCGAGATGTTTTCATTGCAACTGACTGACAAATTGCCCTACATCGACATAAATAATTAAACAATTGCTTAATAGAAAAGACAGCATAAATATGGAAGTTCAAGCATACCTCCAGTGCCTGAGAAAGAGAGCGGGGTTCCTCTTGCTTGTATTCTAGAGGAAGGAGAACCTTTGCAGTGGGCTTGAACTTGTCATTCAGACGCATCTCAATACCCTCTGCACTGGACACTGGTTGATGTTTTGTTGGGGAGGAGCGTTGGAGAAAAGAGCATCAAAATTTGCTAAAAATGACAGGTTTCACAGCAGGCCAAGTATTATGCCATTTCCATGCCCAAATACATTTGTACTTGTAAGTCAATAAGGAAATGACTGTGAGTATTTAATAGCATGCAAGTCTTATATCATGATACTGCAAGAACTAGTATCTCTGAAGAAATGTTTCCTAGCACATATAGAAAAGCAAGATAAAGATGTACCTCTATAATCAAGATTCAGGATTATTGTTGATATGCTTTCAGCTTTCAATCAGACCATTGGCGACATATTTCAACTCAATGAAAAAAGTATAATCTTTTTAATGATTAACATACAGCCTCAGGGTCCCGCCTTTGCATGACCACTAGCTCTCTAGGCTGCCTATAGGCAGCTAAGTAGCACTGCACTGGGCATCTGTTTGCAGATCTGCACATCTCTTCCATTTTGCGATCCTCTTCTTCATCCTTCTCTTCAGCCTCCTCTTTCTCCTCCTTCTCTTCCTTCTTCTCTTTGCAGAAGAAGGAAGCTTTGTAGCTCAGCTTTGCTGTTGCCTCAGCTTTGCAGTTGCCTCTAACAGAAGAGTGCATGAGAGCTTTGCAAAATATGAGTAAAGGTCGAACACTCAGATATCTACTTACCAGAGTATGCCCTGTGCAGAGTCTGAGATCCGTAAGCCATTGCAGCTGGAATCTGCAAGAGGGGTCAGTAAAGAGGACACTTTATGAGGAGACTTTGCCGTATAGATAACTAGATCATTTAAACCAGTGCTTTCACTAACAGTACTTTTATGATTTCATCTTACTGAACAACTCTGTTTTAGATGTGTTCGCAAGAAGACTAACTGATCTACAGGTGACAATCTCTTCAGAAAAACAACACATACATTGCACAACACTGAACAGTTAAACGGGAACACAATACATCAAATAAATCCATTGCAATGTGAAGATCTGGGCCACTATGTGACCACAAACATCAACCTCCTCCCCCCCCCCCCCCCAAAAAAAAAAAAAAAAAAAAATAATAATAATAATAACAATTATTCTTCAGTCCACTGTATGGACAGGCTGAAAAGAAACAAAAAGTTATAATAATGACAAAGAAATCACCACCAAAAAATACAGATGAAAATCTGAATTTTCACTAACTCTCATTTTTAGTCCAGGGCTTCTTTACTTACTACTATTGCAATGTCTCAGGAAAATATCTTGGTCAATGTTTACATTGTGCCAAAAACAGAGTTACTGTTTTGCAAATGAATGTAAGGCAACACTGCACGCTGGCACTGGTCCGACGGTCCAGGACCAGTAAAAACCATTGTCGGACCAGTAACTTTTTCAGGAATGGACCTGCAAAAAATAGAAAAACTTGGTACCTATTGGTCTGACAGACAAGTCGGACCAGCACAAAAAAATGTGTAAGGTGTGCAAATGAATGATTAAAGAATGATAAAGTATTAACTCATGGAAGACTGGAGTGACCTCTTCCTCCTTTTTGGCTTTCTGTTTTCTAGTTTGTTTGTTTTTTGTTTTGTTTTTTTCTCTCTCTCTTCATCAAGATTAAAATAAACAATGATATTTACATAATATTTCCATATTGATTGTGTTGATTATTAATGCATAGAATTTAAATCATAATGCTAGTTGCCCTTTCACTTAATGTGAGAAAAATATTTTCATTCATTGTGGATGTCAAAAGCATCCACACCAAGTGCTAAACTTGGATGAAATGGACCCATGCATGTTTTACAAAGATCCACTTTTCTCAGTGACCACTGAACCAAACTAATTGGGATTTCTGCAAGATGTAGGTAACAAGTTATACATGTACCTATGATGTAGTTTCATACCCTGAAATAGCATCTAGATTGTTCGCTTATTATGAAATTTATCAGATGCAGGTCCAATGACAATTTTTTTTGGCGCAAACTATACGCTAAAATTTTCACAGTGGTTTTCACTGTTGCATATTGAATATATATGATTATATTCCCCTTGGCTGTGAAGTATCAACATGTATGCATGTTGCCTGGCTCCAACTTGCAACTACTGTATGCTGCGCGGTGGTGTACATCATGTAACCCCTTGCTCATCAATGTGCCAGTGCATGTAAAACAGTGTACATACATACACACACACAAACACACACACCCTTACGCACCCCTGCCCTGCAAGCACGGTGCACTTCCTCATTTGTTGTATTAACCCGCATCTCGCATCAATATTCCAATAGAATCACAAGTTCACTGATCGATACCGGAAATTTGCAACTATCGTCTTCAAACGCGAACGATGCGAAATAGTTGTGCGCTAAGGAGGGGGCCAGCAACTCGTCACCCATGCTCCCATAGACAAAGCACATAAAAGACTTGACCGAAAGATCGGTCTGTATCTGTCCGTCGGGGAATGTTCCGCGGAGACTGCGTCTGGCTTCACGGATCCCCTCCGTATACAGACCGAAGTCAATGATGCCAGCTACTGTGTGGCAGTAGCGCACAGATAAAACGTTACGATAAACCAAATTACAGGCAGCTTTTTTACATTCAAACAAGTTTGACATGATATGACACATTATGCAGCAATATTTGGGGTTAATTTCTCACATTTTGCAATCGAAATACTCACAGTAACGCGGTTATAATGCAGAAATTTTATCCATATCGCAACATCGCCGTTCGCTAGCTGTAAGTCGCCATTTTGAATCTGTAAACCAATCACATGCGAGGTACTTTATTAAGTAAAAAAACACGTAGAAACTACCTCGCATGTGATTGGCTAATAGATTCATACTGTATGTTTCTGCAGTTTGAACGTGACGACGCGACGGGCTGGTTGATGTGTGTTTTGCGTTGAAAATTCGACCGAAATATTGGATTATTCATTAATCTGGTGAGTGTAGTCTGTTCTTGAATAGTTGATTTAACTATTCAAGTTTAAATTTGCCGACCTAGGGCCGTGAATTAGACGCAATCGAGAAGGGTGAGGTACCTCACCCAATTTTCCATAGAGACAGTGGTTAAGAACATCCACACAGCAATGGGTACTACAACCTTCCGTCTGTCTACGGAGGACGGCGTTAATGGCAAAATACAAAAGAGTCCTCCGGACAGACGGATCTTTCTGTCTAATAAAAGACGTGTGCGGGTGACCGTGATGCTCCCATAGACATACACGTCAAAGATGCGTGCGGGTAACCGTAATGATACTTATAACACATATTCCTAATATAAATTTCAGATTTTCGCAAAAAACTCTTCGGTTTTCACCACAATTTGCTTGGTTGTGGTAGTCCTGCCAAGTTTCAATTGTACTGAACACAATCCCAGGCATGAATTCAGAGCTACCAAGTCTCACGCATTGTGAGTGAGACTCAAGCATTTAGGGTCTGTCTCACAATCTCACGCATGACACCCATTTTTCTCACGCATTGGGAGCATAGCTTTAGGATTAAAGTGAGAGTTGCAATTGAAGGCATATTTCCCTTTTGTCTTTCAAAATAAGTAAAAAAAATAGTCACGTAAGTGTGCAATAGCTTGTGAACACCACTAAGAGCTAAAAATTAAAAAAAGCTCCCTACCGTGGGAGGGCAGACACCCCCCTCCCACACCCTCCCCTCGCTCAGTCACTTCTCTCTGTCGCTCACGCACATGCGTGTGTGCAGAGATGCCGAGTCTGAAAATCTCACTCATAAAATTTTTTTGAACTTGGCATCTATGCATGAATTAGGCCTATTATTCAGTGCGTTCGTAACAATTTTAAACAGGGTGACGGTATTCGGGTCCCTGGCGAGATGCAGGCACCTCACTATAAATCTAGTCTATACTTTTTTAGTGCCCCTTTGACTTTATCATGTTTTGCAAGGCACTCGTAGCAGCCACCCTGCGAAATATCACAAATTTCGCAAATAGGCTCTCATTGTCTCAATCATCTAAATATTTAACAGCACCCACCCAAAAATACTGACAGAAATTTAGACTAAAATTTGCTTTGCACGCACTGCCAGCAAATCTTTGTAATGTTTATGCGTTTTAATAATAGAAACCACCTAACGTTAGGCCCGCATACTGTTACTGGATCTGTTTTTTTTTTTTTTCCTGAGATTTGATCACATTTTATCACTGTTTAGGTGTCTGAGTTGTAGTCTAACATTAGCAATTTGATTAGTTAGACAGTCCCACAGGCCACACTTTGTCACTTGCACTTTCTTCTGAACATCAACTTCAAGTTCAAGTGTGTGTTTGTTTGTTTTTTAGTTTGTTTGCAATTATCATGAAAAAACTGACAAAGTGCAAAATAAACAACCTACAAAGAATTACACTTATAATTGCAAATTGCAGTTAGATGAAAAAGCTGACAAAGTGCAAAATAAACAACCTACAAAGAATTACACTTATAATTGCAAATTGCAGTTAGATCTACATTCTGTGAGTTATGTTTATCAATTATTTATTTTTTACCTTGTGGGCGCATGGGCACCTACCTTCTGCACCATGAAACAACAATCAGAATCACTTCAAACACAGCCTGCTGCAGTCCTGTCTTGCCTTTTTGGGGTTGTAACGAACGATTCAGGTAAAGTAGAATCTATATAATTACAGATTAATAGCATCTAGACCATCTTAGATGATAGAAACAGCGACGATGTGATGAATATCATCTATGCAAAAGGAGCTTAATACCATTCATTCATGATGATAAGGGGAATATACCTACACTATAGCTATCACTTCTTCGGCACTCGACTCGGATCAATGCTTCACACACACTGTGCAATAGCATTTCGTATACAGCTAGCTAGCTAGGCTAGCTGCATAGGGTTTTCAGCTCGTTCGTATGTTATTGCCAAAAATAGGATGTGTCATCACACTTGCTTGTACACTGTTTGTACATTAGCCTAAAACAACCTCGTCCGCATGAGCCGTAGCATCGGTAATAGCACTGCCGCGCAGTAAGCACTGCCGCGCAGTAGCACTGCACTAGCTAGCTGGCTGCCATGCATGCATGTAACGAACCTTCTGAAACCCCTTTCATCCCCGGGGGCGAGGGAGGCAGTACAAGTGATTTATCCGGTAGATGGCGTTGTTTGCTTTATCGTCTGCTGATGCTGAACATATTATGCATGTACAAAGTTGTATGTGCATGCACAATCTGGAGCAACAAAAACCAATTACCAAGCATCACTGCACTGATCGAGTATTTTACATAAAGCAAATTGTTAAGATTGGGGAAAATGTCTTTACAATTTCGACTGTGTACAATGTATGTAAAACGGAACCAAATCATATCAAAACAACTATGTATCCGTATTTCATCATCACCACCATCGCCATCGCCATCGCCAGCAGTGATGATGGTAAGTAGAACACAAGATCCCATATGTTCAAATCCATGTCAGTATCATTCTTTAACAGCTCAGTCGTGACTATCGACAGCTCTGCATTTTGCAACAGTTAACATGCAAACCCAGAAACAGGGACTTTCTCTAATCCCTCATATAGGAATCAATTGTTCTCTTTTGTGATGTGTTCTATAGTATAACTGAATTGTAGTGAAGTCAGATTTGTATTTCCGTAAACTGAGACATGAAATGAATGTTTACTTAATTTACATTTCCTTGGACCTTGGCTTTATTAGCTGCTGTTTAGAATCTAATCTTTATTGACATGACAAATCAAAAGTTCAATGGTGTTTGTCTCTTGAGACAAATGCTAATAAAATTATGCCGGGGCCAACTAGACAGGGGGTGCACTGATGATGGAAGTGCAGGGAGAAAAGTCAGTTCAGTTCGGGAAACCCACTCACAAGGGGGGCCCCTCCTTATAAGTAACCCGTCCCCCTTAGAATCTATAAGTAACCCCGTCCCCCTTATAAGTAATCCCCGGGGCACCCCTTATAAGGAGTCTCCACGCTTTTTTGCAATGCAACGCGAAAATGAAAGGACTGCGGCAATTCGCTTGATCATGTCCATAAAGCTTCACAAGTTTCCTAGTTACTCAAGAAATTTGAGCAAAATCGGTTTGAGGCATCATATCTAAAATCATGGATTTAAATGCGATGTCAAACGACCCATGCGAATGCTGAAATGCGAGCGATTACTGGCGTGAGTGTCGCCAGGCGCGGCGGCGCGGCAATGCTTGAGTGCAGACGTGGCGACTGAGTACGGAGACTTTCGTACTCAGTCGCCACGTCTGCACTCAAGCATTGCCGCGCGGCCGCGCCTGGCGACACTCGCGCCAGTAATTGCTCGCATTTCAGCATTCGCATGGGTCATTTGACATCGCATTTAAATATGATGCCTCAAACCGATTTTGCTCAAATTTCTTGAGTAACTAGGAAACTTGTGAAGCTTTATGGACATGATCAAGCGAATTGCCGCAGTCCTTTCATTTTCGCGTTGCATTGCAAAAAAGCGTGGAGACTCCTTATAAGGGGTGCCCCGGGGGTTACTTATAAGGGGGACGGGGTTACTTATAAGGGGGACGGGTTACTTATAAGGAGGGGCCCCCCTTGTGAGTGGGTTTCCCGAACTGAGTTGCTTTGCTCTTGGATGGATGTAGATCTAGTAGTGAATAAAGGGCTGCTGTATGGAAAGAATCCTTGTTTGAAATGTCAGTGTCACAGTGACTGCTGATGGCAGTGCGTTCAACTCTGTGGTAGTCCTTGGTGATATGAATGAGTACTTGTAGCAGAGGGCCACCTCTGGAGAACCCTTTGGACGGGATGCACGGCTTTTTGTACTGGCAGTGGAATGGATAGGTGACCTGCAAGCGCCTCGCGGAATGCGGTGATGCATCCCACCCTGTGGCCTGTGTCGGTGTTGCAGCATTTCTCAGTCCATCTCAGGCTTCGTATCAGTGATGCTGCTGTGTCTAGAATAAATTGTGCTGCTTAAGTTTGAACAGCTTCCATATCCAGTCTGTCTGTATCAAAATCTGAATGTGGGGGTCCCAAACTGTTGAGCAGTAGTTGAGTAACAGTCTTACAAAGTTTCAACTATACAAGGGTCTTATAGGTCATGTCCTTGGTTTTCTTGGCGCAGTTATGTATTTCTCCTCAGGAATCCTAACAGGTATTTATTTGACTGAAAAAGCCATTTCAGGTGAATTTATTCATTATGCCATTTACTATGCTTTGAAGTGACGTGCAAAGCAAGGGTAAATAAGTTTATCGGCAAGAGTTCCAATTGTACCCTTATTTAAATTGATCCTGCGCTGAGTCGTAGACTTGGGTAAACCATGACACTTGAGGGTTGGGTTTGATTGTAAGTTTGCAGGGTTTAAATTAGGGTCTTAATCTCAGAGCGAGGTACAGTGCACTCCCGTTATAACAAACATGGTTATAACAAAATTCCGGTTACAACGAAATGAAACTTCAGACTGCAACATTATCGGCTTTATGTATTTCTATTGTACATTTGTTCGGTTATAACAAAGTTTCGATATAACAAAAGGAAAATGCCGGTCCCGAGGACTTTGTTATAATGGGAGTCCACTGTACATATAACTCTTTGCCAATAAATCCAAGACAATTGTGAGTCTGCTTTCACTCCATCTTTGTTGATGGTAAAAGGTATCGAAGTAAAAACATTTGTAGAGGGTAATTGACGGACTTCATCACATGGTTCATTCATTGTTGGTATATCTGCTTGCAAGACCTTATTGCCCCCCCCCCCCCCCGACTCATACCCAGTATAGGTAGTACCCATGGTGCCACTTGCCAAATGCCAAATGCGTGCAAGTGTGTGCATCTGTGCATAAGCTATAAAAAGGTTAGGGTAGTGTAGAATTGTATGGCAAAATTAGTGGGGGACATAAGGAAGTCTTTCCTATCTGCTATCTACATCTCTGTCTTCTTGTTTGACAATATATTTTGTTCTCTAAAAATCTCTCTTTCTTTACTACCCACTGCAGAGACAAATGTCATCATGGCAGAGAATGCGCATCATACACAATCAGGGCAAGGCATTAAATGCCATCTCCCGTACCAGACACCAAGCAGATGTTGACCAGTTGTATACATCAGGAATGTTTGCCCAAAGTTTCAGAAATAAATCCACTCAGGAGTGAGTAATTAAAAAAAGAATGCCTGCAAGAGTTGCTCACATACATTCTCTACTGTGTATGATGTAAAACAATGTAAATACATACATGAAGCAAAAATTGATATATGTATTATTTTTCCCTGGAGAAATTATCATTTTTAATTAGTTTCTGTAGAGTCCAAGAGAATAGGGAAATGGGTTGGAGTTTTGCAACTTTGTAATATTTGTATCAGTCTGTGTGTGGCCACAGAAGGGTTTATTGTGAAAGAAAAAAAAATTGAGATGAGAGTTCAAGTATTGACCGATTCTGTGACGCGCTATGTGTATTTTTGGCATGGGCGCAGCCATAGTGGGTGTCTTAGCCGACCCCCCCTTCCCATTCCCTACCCCTCTCCCGACATTAGCACGCGCGCAGAAAGAAAAACTGCTTTAGCCAATGGGCGTCTCGTACTGAGTGCGCGAATGCTTGCTTAGTGCGCGAACCTTTGTTACAAGTGCATGATAAACATGTTGCCCGGGGTGGGGGAGAGCAGGGGGGGTCGGCTCAGACACCCACTATGGCTGAGCCCAGTGCCATGAAATGTCTGCTGCCCTCAACAAACCCGAATCGGTCAATAGGATAGTACATGAACTGTGAAAAATGTAAGCTTTTCACTCAATGATTTTTCTTCTACCTCTAGTCTATTTCAGCAAACTTTCCATGTTTATCTCTTCATGGGTAAGACTATCCCTCACACATACACATACTGCAATAAGACATCTCCCCAAACTGTTCATGGATGACTCAACTCTATATGTGCTATTTCATAATGAAATGCAGAATTCATGAAATTTTCTATCCCATGAAATATTCCACTTTTACAGGAAATAACACAGGCTATGAAATCACTGTTAATCTGACATTTCGCACAGCTTACATAAGGCTTTTTAACCCGTTGAGGACAGTTTGATATTGCTACAAAACGCATTTCCCAAAGACACCTGCCCGAGTATACTTGGGACTCATCCTCAACAGGGTTAATTACTCTTTACAATGAGTAATGTTGATAATTTTCATATAACATTTACACAATGTGCAACTGAATATAATTTGCACTATTCTAGAAAATCACTGATTTCTTGTTGAATTGTTTGATTCATATACATGTATGTAGCTGTTTCTTTGCTCATACAACATATTAACAGGGTCTTAACAGAGATGCAGTATGAGAAACTTGCTGATGAGGCTCTGGACTATTTGGCCGAGATGTTTGAAATTCTTGGAGATTCTGATGACAGCGCATCTGACTTTGACTGCACATTCAGTGTAAGATTAAGTGTTTGCTAGTAAAGACATTGAAAGAAATGTTGTAGTATAAGTTGCTTATCTGCACGGGATATTTTGCATCATACTCATCAGGATTATCCTTTACATAGAATCAGCATTAGTGCAACTGCATAATTATTTCCATCATGATGGTTTTTCTTTTTCACATTGTTGAATGACGTCCAAGATTCAAAATAATCTAGTACTTACTATTGTTTTATATCCACATCTTCGAGAGTGTCCCAGATTGCGATTTGCATGATATAGATTTACATGATATTGATTAGGCACTTCAATACTGTATTGTAAATCATATAAATTTGTCCTTTTTTTTTTCCTTAAATTTTGTATTTGTTTTCTAGTCAGGTGTTCTTACTGTGGCACTAGGTGGGGGACATGGAACATATGTCATCAACAAACAAACTCCCAACAAGCAGATTTGGCTTTCATCACCAATCAGGTTAGTACCATTATATGTCATTATGTAGCAACTGAGGAAGATCTGATAGTATATTCAGGTTGCTTCGAAAGACTCCATGTTATTGTAACGCTATGTTCACACATGGTGATTAAGAATGTTCCTTGTTAAGATGTACCATTGTGGACTAAAGTCAATGCATACACATGTTACAACATGCAAACAGACATTTGATGTAGGTTTATTGAGGGATTTTTTTTCTTTTTTTTCCTGTTTTATTGTATGCCCTACAGAGAAGTTACATACGCCATTCATGTGTATCTTTGTCACTTGAGCAAGGTTTCTGCATGAATCTGTTTAGATAAAATTTATAATATATAAATTGAGGGGGAAATATGGCTGTGTGCATGGTGAAGGTGACGTGTGTATGTATTCAGGCAGAAATATTTCAGATTGCTATTCGTAATTTATGTATGGAAATATACATTTTTGTTGGTGGATTGTATTAAGGTATCAATTTCTAAATAGACTTTTCAGGGCTGTAATCAAGAACTTCTGACTTCCAACAGAGCTCACTTTTGTGCCACATCTGTTCATAGCATAATACTTGACACTTTCACAATTCTGTATGTGACATCTAAGCTCTGTTCTTCTCTCACCTTTGGTTTCCAGTGGTCCCAAGAGATATGACTACGTCGGCAACCGATGGGTGTACGCCCACGATGGCAAAGCTCTCCATGATCTCCTCACAGAAGAGATATCCACCACATTTGGCAGGCACATAGATTTCACTACGGCGGAGCGATGGGATCCGTGACAACAAAGATCTTGCACATGAACTCCAATCCCATTGCTATAATACCAGTTCACACTCTTCAGAGTCTGTGAATAACTTGATATGCATGTTTGCAATATATTCATTGTAAAATGGTGACATCTTGTGGATTCTGAAATTGCCTTTAACAATTCTCTCATTATGAATACACTCACATGCATAGTAGTACATACAGTGCACTCCTGTTATAATGAAAACGGTTACAACGAAATAAAAATTCAGGCTGCAAATTTATTCTATCTTAGTTTTTAATTGTTTATTTGTTCGGTTATAACAAAATTTCGATACAACGAAAGAAAACTGCCCGTCCTGAGGACTTCATTATAATGGGAGTCCACTGTATATCCAAAAGCATGTTTCTTGTGACCATAAAGTGGTGTGTGTCAACATACCATCTAGACTAAGGACTCCAAACTCTACTATATGATCTGGTCACAGCTTCTTGCATCATTAATTCATAAGCATTCGATAGGCCAGCAAAATCACTGTAAGTCCAGCTATGGTAAACAGAGGTGTTCTGTCTTATTTTGAACTGCCCGAGAGTACATGTATCAAGGTCAGAAGCTTCTAGGTTCATGTGACAAATGATTGGCATTACGGCAATGAAGTGAGAGACAATAAAAGTGACATCCAATGCTAATCCTATATTCCCCCCCCCCCCCCCACCTTCTCCCAACCCATTCAGGACTTTTGCAAGGCCATATAATGAGATGATATATACAACATGTATGACGGGACACAGAATATATCACTTTGACAGTTATGTTGGGTCAAGCATTACATACATGTATGTCTCCAAGTGGAAAAGATGTATGTCCCTATGCTATCCTAGAATTTGTTACCTTTGTATCCTGTCATACTTTGAGCAGTGATTATTTTAGTGTTTTTAACCGATTCCCTCCAAGATTCTGAAATCTTCGTAGGCAATGAATAAAACCATCAGGCTTGTGTAGGCTATGCTGTATTGCTGGAGATTCTACAACTTCATTTTGGGTTCTATGAATTTGTGAATACAAAATGATAATTGGTGTGTATGTGCTTTGTTATGATATTAAGAGAAGAAAGTCAGTGGACCACCAGGTCACTGACAGAATAATATCATGGTCCCAAGATGAATAATTTTATTGGTCTCAAAGTTTGTTTTGTCTCGGTGCATTTGTAATTCTTGCCCTGTGTGTTATGTGACCAGTGTATGGAATATGCCAATAATTTTCCGGCACAAAGCATAAGTGTTGCAAGACAATACAATGTACTGGCTGGCCAGTGACTGCCACTCAACTCTGAGTTGCCTTTGGATCAATGTTTTCCACTTCCTCTGCCCTCTGCCTTTGTTTTCCTGTGATTCAGTAGAGATTGGTGAGTTACACAGACAAATATGAATCTAATTCCTCAATACCAGCCTTCCTCATTACATCATATTTTTTTTTCCCTTCACAATATCCCTACATGTTAGCCCTAACAAGGCCCGGCTACAATTCTAGGTAGATGATTCTTTTTTTTTTGGGGGGGGGGGGGGGTGGGGTGGGCTCCAAGGCACTCCCAGCCTCATTAACTAAAAAAAAAAAAATATATATATATATATATATATATATATATATATATATATATATACAGTGGTACCATGTTCCCTTAGAAGTAAAAACTTTCTGATTCATGAACAGGTTGGAAAGGATCTGCTTACTTTCATTTTCCACTGACTAGTCTCCAGTGGGATTAATGTTATGTTGTTTGTGTGCTTGTGCATGACAGGATTATGTATATGTGAACCGAAGTGCTGTCCTCATATATTTTTAAAGTGACAGACTTTCACCCTCTGGTTCCTTCATTATCATCTTGGGGATTCCATGACTCAAAGTATCTGCTCTTGCATTCTCCCCTGCAATCAGAATGCCAAAATCAAAGCACAGTCTGATTGCACAGCAAAGGCAGATCAGAGTGTCGTCAGAACATCTGTGCAGTCTTGGTCTGAAAGTGGAATTTGCTACGAATGTCTGGTCTTGTAATTTGATCATTTCGGCATCTACATGTATTTTCACCTGAACCTCAACAGGACCATCAACGCACAGCAGCATATCAGCGAACCAATCAGCTGAGAGCAGTCAAGGTGCTGCTACGGTAGCTGCAAGCACATACCAATGGTATGACTTTTACTAAGGCAGTGAGCCAAAATCACACTCAACAGCATTGAGTCAATAGCTATGGCAAAGTTTCTAGGGAACATGCTCAACTAAAAATATTTATAAAGAAAACAGTACAACAGACATAGCTGTATCTCGACATATTGAGCTTCTCTGCACAAACGCAAGAAATTAAGTACTCCACACAGTCACTCAGCAAGACAGTGATCTGGTTTACACACCATAATTCAGTCATTTATTGGCATCTGTAGATGAGCTATTATGCATGTATTCCCAGTGAAAGTGTGAATTCCACCACATTCTGTTAAATGTATATTTAGTGTTACATTTGCACTACTGATATCAGATATTTTGACATTTTAACACCAAAGCAGGAGTATACATACATCATATAACATCCTACTCAGAACTTTCCTTTCAGACAATTCAGTTTGCCTTTCTCTTTAAATATTGATAAATGTATCAATCCTAATATAACATGGGTGTGTATATGTTTTATGACTATCCTCATGACTAATTACATCATTAGATCCAAAATGCTTAAAGCGATGGTATAGTTTTGGTTCAGATGGGGCTTCAGGTTTCCAACTTTTTGGTGAAATAATTCAAAACTTCTCATGAAATATGAAAGAGCATACATTTCTAAGAAGAATCCAAAGTTTAGTGAATGAAAATTGGTTTTGGAATGGCTGAGACATCGAAAAACAAAGAGGTCCTAATAAAAGATGGGACTCACTTTTTACAAGGCCCACTTTGTTTTACTTTGGTTTTTTTTTAATCTTAGCCATTTTAAAACCTATTTTCATCACATAAACTTTGAATTCATCTCAAAATTGTATACTCTTTCATATTTCGTAAGTGGTTTCTGATTACCTCGCAAAAAGTTGAAATATGAATCCCCCTCTCAATCAAAACTACACCATCCCTTTACAGACTCTAGTTCTACACACAATTTCACTGTGCCCATAATGTACCTGTTACAGACCACTCATCTGTACCTGCTGGGGATTAATGAGCAGAGCTTTGTTTATGGTATTGTTACATTTAAACCATATGCTGTCAAAGAAACATGTACTCGGTTTATTGTCGGACCTTCACTATATGCTTGGATATTGATATATTTCTATCCATCAATCTCTGTAACAACATAAGTTTTTATGAAATCATGATCACATTGAAAAGGGTAATTCATTCAGCATGAAAAAAAAAGGTCCATGGTGTACCTGAATACCATTCATTGAAGTGAGTTATTGTTTCTTTCACTGTTGCACAGACTGAGAGCCTGTAATGATTTTGTGTCGGCTGTTTTGTTTTCAAACACAAGAAACATACATTCTTGCCTTCACATATTTTCAGAAGTTGGCACATTCTCTGCATGCCAGTATTCTTGGTCAATACATGCAAATGAGAAAATGGACAGCTACAGAGTTACAAGGGCACCCAAGGAATGAAGCAATAGAAGAAATATGCAGACACACTCTTTCATGTTTCCCACTCATTGAGGAAGGTGGGTTGAGTATTGAGATTACTAAAAGAAAAGTGTCCTCCTGGGTGGTTTCATGGTAACCTGAGCTTTATGAAAAATTCAGCCTAAATGCAACTTCACAGTGGTGCCCCATAACAGTATGTCAGTCATTGAATTGAAACTACTTCAGGAGCCTTACAAAGTATCAAAGAATAGTATTTGGATAGAGTGAATCGAAGTATGAATATTGTCAAATATACTTGTATCTAAGTATATGCACGTATGATCACTTCACCACAATGACATTTTTGCAATTAAAACTTTATTCTTAGTATTCATTTAAAAGCTAAATCATGGGCTTGTATGTGTTTCATTAGTTTAAAACAAAATCAACACAGAATTTGTGTTTTACACTAATGAAACACATACAAGCCCAGGAATTTACCCTTTTTAATTAAATTCCTCGGCTTGTATGTGTTTCATTAGTTTAAAACAAAATCAACGCAGAATTTATGCTTTACACTCTTTGTACCTAATTTTTCTGAGCTGTTGACAAAAATCATGTTACTCAAATTCAATTTGGCTTTACACAATTGCAGCTGATGTCACTAGAGAAAATTGTGAGTTGAATCTGAGAGAACAAGAAAATGACATTTTCACAAATCAACATCTCTTCCAACATATTTATATGGCATATATAAAATACAAATTCAGATTGGGTAAGCAGAATGCTTGAGCAATATCTTTTTGGCCAATTTTCACATGATGTAGTACAACTTTGCTCACAAAAATATTCAGATACATTTTTGTAACAGTTGCAAATTCTTCCTCCAACTTCTAATATGGCAAAGAATTAGACACACTAAATAACCAACAAACACCATTATTTGACAGATAAAGTAAATTTACTGAATGTCATAAATCTGCTTACGAACTGTATTGCTGCATTACAATTTGATTAAAACACATTTCAAATAACAAAATAAAACTTGCCTATAGTGATCGCAATTAAAACTTAGTAAAATTATTCAAAAGAAGCTTACAATATAATACATGCATTTCAGGACAGCCATTAAATAAGCTTGATATAATTATGAATGGCAGCTAGTACCACATGGTATTCTATTCATAATTACATTGTACTAACTTCATTGCATGTAAAATCACACAACTCTTCTGAATATTAGTGTCAACCTTTCAATGTCAACACAAAATATTTACCTCTGAAATTTTCAGCTGTCAACACAACAGTTTTCATCAGTGGAATGATCCTTCCACACCCTGATCGCATAATGGTCGATAAGCTGGTCCTAGACTTTCAGAAGTTTCGTAGTTAACCCTTATGCCAAACTTGTTGAAGTTCCTATGCAAAGCATCAGAAACTCCTTTGATGTATTAGGCAGTACAATCTGTCCATTTGATGGAGTACAATTGTACATTGTAGTAGAGTCTGTGATGGTGTTCGACTTTTTCTCCTTGGGCTTGCTGATCTTATCAAAGGCCCACGGAGGATAGCCGCAGTTCAAGAGAGCCTTTTTGATGTCAAGTTTTTCTTTCACTTCTACTTGCTTCAACCGCCACATGATCAAGGCAAAGACGGATAATTCCACAGATGAAGGCTACAGCGTTAACAACTGAAAATTTGGGAGGTAATCACCTTGTGTTGACATCAAAAGTTTAATGTCAATTTCAGATGAATTTCCAATACAGATGAGCTTCTACTCTAACACAGAAATCTTTTGAAGAAATCTTGAGTGTCTATAGGTCTACCTCTTAAAGCTATAGCTCTACTACAGTCTACTATCAATCATCAATCATCACTGCACCACAAACAGAACAACTCATCCAATTCCTGGAACTTGTAAATAATTTTCACTGGCATAGTGCCATATCAAGATTAGTGCATACACCATTATAAACTCACAGCAACAAGACTTCACCATCTAGTACATACAGTGCGTAGCAGAATACATGGTTTACTATCATAAATACTAAATGCCATCTGACGATACAATGCTATTCTGAGATCACAAATTTCACAGTGGATGTACATGAAGGTATGGAACGATCACAAATAACTTAGCATCACACAAAAATGAGCTGGAAGAGTTGTCTTTGAAATGATAAAACTTTTCTCAGTTGATTTCAGCTGCACTTCACCTATGTAAGTCATACATATCATACAAAGAACATGATGAAAACATGTTTTGTGATCTTAGTTGCATAAACTGTCAAATAACAGCACTATGCTTTTGTCACTGCCACCTTTTGAAACCTGGAAAAGCTTAAAAGGTTTTGTTGGGGGGGAGAGATATATTCATGTATCAATTTTATTACATGTTTACATTTTTTTTTCTCTCTCTGCTAATAAGCTATTCTTGGAGATACAGTGTACTCACAGTTAATACATCTCTCACCCAGTGATATTATTAAATTAAATACCCAAATGCAGGGGGTTATCATACAGTGCTGTCAAGACACATTAGAATACTGTATACGCCATATATTTCACGAGTCTAAATTTTCGCGAAGCGGGAATTCCCGACGATTTCAAGAGTGGTTAAATTTGTGATCGTGGGGTCATGTAACTGAACAGAGAAATGTACACGCGTATGTCAAATGTACATTTGGATCAGAGTCAATATTTTCGCGTGTCTTTAATTTTGCAAATAGCACCAGACTCGCCAAATTCGCGAAAATAAAAACCTCTCGAAATATTTGGCGTATACAGTAATCAATTTGCCATTGATCTTCCAGAATCACAGGGAGAGTTGGCAGGCCTGGGCCCTGTTTTATGAAGAGTTATAATTGATTATATAGTTGATTTCAATCATTAGTCTACTGCAGCCTGTGTGTTAAGGAAATTTAAAATCGATTATATCTTTTGATAAAACGGGGCCCTGGTTTATCAAGGAGTAGACCTTCATACTATCAGAAGAAATGACATGCAAGGGTGTGAAATTGTAGTGGTCCAAAATATACCAGAGAAATGATGTATTGGTGAGCAAATTAATGCCTGACTAGTGAAAGCCTCTTTTGGGATAGCATAAATCGTGATGTGTTAGCTAACACCAAAACCTTCATATCAGGTGGTGATAACTACATGATGTTTAAACTACTTCAACATTCAATCAGGATCTGAGAACAGGTACATCAAAAAATACTTGACTACTAGTATCTTCTACTACACAGTTGTCGGCATGTCACTGAGACATGCATGCATACATGTACGAATCTGTCACCTTGGCAAAGCTGCCATATGCACAGCTGGAGCATATTCCTCGTTATGCTGACATGATTCTACATTTGATTAAATGTGAAACTTTTGCTGGGCCGAAACGAAATAGCTGACACACGTACAGGACAAAGTATATGTCCAAACCCTAAATATGCTCACTAACAGCTGTTTATACAGCTAAAACCACACACCAGTACATGGTAACCATGAGTCATTTTGTTACACATAATATACATCAATAGCTGCCATAACATGCTTTGCCATGACAACATCTACACAGCCTGCCAAATACAGTAATAATGACAATAGTAACATTTTTTCTTTTATATTGTTTTTATTGTAATTATAAACTGATCCATGGACTTCTGTTACAGAGATTATCAGGGACTTTTTGATTGTGTAGACAAGCACACAGTTCTCATTCTCTAGCAATGCCACGTGGCTGGGATCCACTAGGCACATCTACCTACTTAAAAACCCAATCTGATTTTTAAGTCGACGTATGTTCACCGTATGAACGTCGCATCATCGTGGCACTGCTCCAACCCAGCCAGATTTTTACACCCGACAACATGATTCATCCTGAAATTGAGATACACAATTTGTAAGCATGAAATCTTTCGTGGAAGCATTCTCAATTCTGGTACTGAACATGCCAGAGAACATGAAGCATGCACAGTTTTTTTCAAATGACATCATCACGTCACAGTCCACTTTGTGGACATGCCAATCGAAAAGTCCTTATTGCACCTGAACAAAACAGTAACCACGTGCAAATGTGCCATGTGAGTATAAATTAATTGCCGTCTTCTTTATACACATCTTGCCTTGTGGCATCACTCCAACCCCTCTCCTCAAAATCACAATCACGTGTGTATGATACAAAATACAGTTTGTGTATAATGTATTTTGCACATCACCGCAAAACATGTCTTGGCGTTTGCATGCATTGCACATCTAGTTTTGCACAAATGCACTGCACTCGACATGCAGCATTTACTACTCCTACTGATTGCGGCAAGAAAAATGAACTTCAAAACAAACATGCCTTTCCATTTCGTATCTCTTCCACATACCAATACTGTTTATTTGTTGCTTTCCAAGTTTTCATTTTATCACAATATGGCAAGATCATTATGGACAGCAATATCATAAGGTAAACACTGAGAACAGAATATACAGAATTTAGATTTGAAAATTACTGGAAGGGTTACCATACAAAGTAATAAGCAGGGGTATTTGTTGAAATTCAAATTATATTACAGAAGACATAAATATATGCAAATGAAAAAAATTAGCAGACACTAACCTGAGTTTTACTGCTAGCAGATAATCGAATACCAAGAAAATTAATCCCAAACTTTAATCGGTAAACAGAATACAGACTGCACTGTCACACAGGATGTTGAAGCAGCAATGATGCAAGCTTCAACCACCACATGATCATGGTCAGGACTGCTTTAAACCTCCTCCTTTTGCCACATGTTGCCAACATTGCCCTACCCCGCCCCCTCCCCCCCCCCCCCCCCCCCCCCCCCCCAAAAAAAAAAAAAATGCCTGAATAGCTTTTTAAACATCACTTGTGATCAATATCTGTATTTCTGTAACAGACTGCATGCATATTGCACTCGTGTAAAAATCAGTTAAGCCCTGAAGATGAACATGAAGGGACATATATCGAGTTCTACATTATTCTTCCTTTTCATGACTATGTGGGCAAGAGATTGGAAATATTATCTGATACCAGTACACATATATTCTAGCACATCATCCATTAAACACTATAAATGGAAATGACTAATGGAAGAGATGCATAACACAGGCGAAAAATAGAGACTGATATTTTACACACCGACATATTATGGCATGACTTCAATTTGTGCTGCAGAGTAGAGGTGACTATTAAAAAGAAACTAGAGAGGTGTGGATTAAAGGACTTTACATAATATCAAAAACTTCTGAGATGATTGAATTGAGTAATACTTGATTGTGATGGTGCTAGAGAGGTATATCAAATATGGGAACTTACAGGGAAACTTGCCTCTGCGATAATGACAACTGAAATACACACACACACACACACACAAAATATATATATATATATATGATCAAACAAGAAGAGAGAAACTTCACCGAACTTGGGGGAAAAAAGGTGGCAATGGTGTCAATTTTTCAAGATTCTTCAAGATTGAACTTGGGCAAAAGAGTAACAAAGTTATCCATTTTTCAAAATTTTACCAAAAAGTCCAAGCACATTTCCATCCCATTCATTTGCACACAATCTTTACTAAATTACTTTATCAATGCTAACACATGGAGTCATGCTCTTCACATCATACATATTTTTTTAATTGTTATACAACTGTTACAATTCTAATTCTAATAGCAATGATGATTTGTAAAGGGAAAGGGTGAGAGCTGATGAATGATTGACAAAAACAGTGATTTAATTTCCTTTTTTTTTTACAAATAAATTCAATAGAGAGAAATATGGCAAGAATATCATTCCCTTGGCATATTTGTGTCTGCAATTGTGACTGTTAATATCACTCTTTAGGGAAAAACATTTTTTTTAAGACTTCAAGAAGCCACAACTTTGTTGTTTACTTTTTTTCCCCAATTCAATTGAAGTTTTGCTCTTCTGGTGGTTGGAATCATGACGTTCAGTTGAACTTTGACACACAGTGACGTTTCCTTGAATTGACAGTGTCATACTTCAATCGTGCCAAATGACACACTAATAATTGCATAGTACTGACTTACACTACATTCTTGTATTTACACAGGACAGGTGTTCTTCATACAGAGAGGAATGTTCAACCATGAACGATAGCTTGCTTCAAACAAATACACCCTTTAAAACCGAACAAGTTTTTAAGTAAAGATAGATGATACGCTCTGTTTGGTCAGCCAGCATACTACGTACAATACATATACTGTATAAGCTGTTATTTTCGCGAATTTCGCGAATCTCAGTTGGATCGCGAATTTAACAACACGCGAAATATATCTCCATGCACTAGGGTAATAGCGCATTTACGTTAGCGTCGGCGTCAGTTCCCGAAAATAACATCTCGCGAAAATGTCTATGACCTCCTCACCCGCGAAAATAACAACGTATACAGTATTGAGATGTCAGTTATCAAATTGATAGTACCTCAGTAGCTTTTTGTTTGTTTCTGTGCAAGTTCGTAACATGATTACAAAAGAGCAGTCCATGACGTCTACATATTTCATGCATACCTTTGTAACAAAAACTTTTCCTGATAAGTTTGCCAGAGGCTTGCTTGAGGTTAGCCTGACACAGCAGGAACTAAAATTGTCAAGTGAATTTCAATTCTTGATATGCATTGAGTATGATTATGAATGAGTGGATGGAATAGATTGCTATCAGGTCCTAAGAGAAAAGATATTCATAAAGTTGAATACACTATTTAACTGGCCTTTTACAAGTGAAAAATGCAAATCAAATACCAAGATCACACATACGGGTAATCACCATTCAATTATGTGATGCGACACTACGTGATTGAATCCACAAGTGTGTAAACAGAAGCATTTATTTTCTGAGAAACAATGCTTGTTACGGTTCTTCATCAACTATTTACACACAGTCAGAGTTGTGTGTGCACGCAATTCAAAGACATTCTGCTGAAGTATCAAAATAGCAAGGAAGACTGCACTGGCGCTATTATGCTAAAGCAAACATCACGATGCAAGTACTCTTTGATCGGGCATTGTAAATATGCTGACAGTGTTTGCCAAGTGATTATTTCTTTCGTTGATCAATCACTTCACAAGGGATGGGATTTTGACCTCTACATCAAATTACTGTTGCACAGCAAATTATACATTCTCATTTTTTTTCTGTATACTTCGAAATGGGTCTCCTGTCCTTCTTGATCAGCCTTTGCCTGCAGCATTCCATTTTGGCATTTTTGTCGCGAGGTTGCTTAGTCACCAGCCGGCTTGCTTCCCGCGCAGCGAAGGGTGACGTAGGGAATGCCTGCATTCACCCACGAGTCCTTGGGCCAGTAGCGCAGGACGGGCCCCATCTCGGGGCACTCGTTCATGGCGTCGAAGTAGGCAAAGAGCACGCAGGCTGTGTAGGCAGAGATGAAGACCATGATGTGCCAGGCGCAGTGCAGGTACGGCATCGACATCCGCTGCCAGAAGTCGCACAGGAAGCGGTCGCTGAGCCAGCAGCCGACCGACACGATCCACAGCACGGCGCACGTCCGCCCCAGCTTGGCGACACGTGGACACTCCGTTCTGTTTTAAAGCCAAAACAAAACAAAGCAACACTCGACTGATCAGCAGATGAAAAATATGTGCACTCTTACTATATGTTTGAAAGCTTTTAATGAAACTATTCTCTCATTACTAACGTACATTCACAGCTGGTTTTTTATTAAAACTATTCTCTCATTACTAACGTACATTCACAGCTGGTTTTTTATTTTAATCCTCCTGATATGTAATGCTCCTGATAATAAAAATGTGAAATCAGAAAGAGGGACTATTGGTGAATGTTGCCTACATACAATGTACTTGTTATTCTACATGTGGCATAAAATACATAGCAAATAGGCTTCTACATCTTGTATGATAATGCATTTATACTTTCCTTTGACCGATCGGGAAATACCAGTAAGTTCAATTTTCACTGGACCTCTCACAACACATGTAATGGTACTTTATCTACTACTGCACTTAAAGCTAAAATTCAGGAAGTCTTCAATTTCACTGTCAGAACTGACAACTGACATGGTCAAGTGACCAAACTGGAACAAAATGCTGGCTCTCACGCTGTGCAGCCAAATATGAGGGTAGGGGCCATTCACAGGTAATGTCCATGGGAGGAGAGTCACTATAAGACCCACCCTTAACCTCCCACCAGACCTAATCCTTCAACTGGCTTTTCACTTCTCTTTTTCGCATAAGAACTGGTTGGGGCTACTATTAAATGCACTGTCTATTTATCTGATGCTTAAGTTTTTGTAAAGATATACAAAAAACAAATAAAACACAACAAAGTACTGTACAATGTGTGCTTTCTTCAAAATCATGTGATGTCATAAAATGAATCAGGAGGTCCAGCATGACTTTGGTAAGAAGTCCTCTTAAAGATTTAGAGGAAAATATTGCGTGTATAGAAATATGTCTTTCTCAACCTCAATAGCAAATCAAACTCACATTACTTTATCACGAGTACTTATAACTTTGTTGCAGGCTTTCATTTAACTTCTTGCTGCCTAATCTAGTTTGTGCAATACCCGGTATTTATTTCCAAATTCCAATTCCAAAGCAATATCACATGAAGCAAGTGCCTGCACACCATGTCCACACAGTATAACCTTCTATTTGGTACAATATGGTTTGGGTCCCTATAATTGCTCATTCCAAGGAGCAGTATTTAATAGTACATCAGGTATCCATATTAATGACAAAAATCTTTGGTCATAATGTCATATGGCTATGGGGCCAAAACTATTTATATCTAAACAGTTTCAAATTAAATTTCTAGTTTGACAAGTGGTACAGCAAAGGTGGTTCCAATTTGCAAAGCACAGTGGGGATGTCCTACACATTGTTACAGATATTCAGCAGTTGGGTCAAAATATCACACCATCAGATCTATGTATCCTAGATCTATTATGATGTTGTAATCAGGGGGCGGATCCAAGAATTCCGTTTAGAGGGTGCACCTTTACAAAATTAAGGGGGGAGAGCACGCGCCCCCATTTTTTTTTCCATTTCTTTTGTTTTAACAAAAAATAAAAGGGAAGCGCACGCCCGGTGCGCTCCCTCCGCCCCCCCCCCCCCCCCCCCCCCCCCCGATCCACCACTGTTGTAATAAACCATAAAGCAAATCCAATCAACTTCAAAAAACAAACACAAACAATTAACCATTGAATTAACCCGGTTAACAGTTTCGATACTTATAAACATATCAAACAGTAGCAGGGGTTCATGTCTTCTTGCATAAAGATAATACATCCTGGTGATCTTAAGACAAACTTATTTTATTTAAATTCCCTATCACACCTTCTCATAATTATAAAAGGGTTTCAATAAACACCTTTTAGAACATACACAAGAAATCATTAATCTGCTGAGAAAAAAAAAATCACATTAAACTCTGCTCGATATACTGTACAAACATTGTTTATTTAGTGGCATAATAAACTAATATTAAAGGGGATGGCTAGTAACTGATCAGTGGGAATCAGTGAGAATGCTGGAGGGTGATTGTTCCAATCCTTGTGGGATTCATTTAAGAGTACATTATATATCTACTGTTGTGTGAAAATTATTTGCTTCAGAATGGTCTCATATTCAAGTAATGTGTAGTTTAATGTTTCCAGGTTAGCGTGCCTGGTCAGTGACGGGACATTAATCAGCACATTACTCGAATATAAGATCATTCTGAAGCAAATAATTTTCACACAACAGTAGATATATAATGTACTCTTAAATGAATCCCACAAGGATTGGAACAATCATCCCCTATCATTCCCACTGATTCTCACTGTTCGGTTACTAGCCATCCGCTTTAAGTCAGTGCAGTGACTCTCCCTTCTCCTCACTTAGTTCTTTTGTAGGACAGTCATACCTTCTAAGTTCCAAGACCAGGACTACAATACAAGGACCGATGAAGGCCATCATGACAAAGGAGTTGACAGCAGGTCTTATGAGGGCCAGACCGGTGCTGGCAATGGTGAATAGCAGCATTATCATCTTGAACTTCTTCCTACAACACAAAGGAGAACAGAAGAAAAGGGACCACAGTTACAAGCCTACTTTTACGATACATTCGAAACTAGACCCGAGGGATCTCAACTCCACGCTATGACCCAGGGAGCTTGTAGAACTTTCACAAATCAAGACTATTAAAAAAAAGAAACAATCCTATGGCGTCTTTAATACTAGTTTATCGGGTGAAGCTTCATGTACATATTCAAGAAGTGTTCCATTGAATGATATAAAAAAGGAAAAAAAAAAACATAACAATGAAATGTATCACTTTACAGACGTACAACTGTATAAATTCTGTTACTTTCAAGGACAAACAGTACCATATCAACACGCATGTCTGCATTGTAATCATGTCTGCAAGCGTGATTTACTGGCCCCCACAGACAATCGCATGAAAACAAATTCACACCAAAGGATGTAAATTCAACAGATCCATCCATCGCTACCTGCCTGTCATATTCAAAGTGATTATTTTATGCCAACAAAGAAAACCATCAAAGGATAAATTCAACAGATCCATACATCGCTACAAGTCTATCACATTCAGTGATTATTTCATGCCAACAAAGAAAACCCTGTTCTAATAAACAACAAGAAAAATTTACAAGAAAAATTAATATATGTTGATGTAGGGCAATTTGTCAATCAGTTGTATGAAAACATCTCGACAGAAGAATTTCATGAATTTGAATAATTACACAGTACCCGCTGCATGCTATACATGTAAGGATTAGAACCAACACTTGCTGTCGGGCGGAAGCTTTGTGGTCTAGTGGAGATGATGCCTGTTCGGAGATCAGGAGGTCATAGGATCGAATCCTGCTTGAGTACGTACACCCATGATTTCTTTTATTATGGCTACTACTAAAACACTGATCAATTCAGTGCTTTATAGGGCAGTTTGTCAATCAGAACAGTTGCAAGAACAAAGGGGAAGAGAATGTCATACCTGCTGCCTCTGATGTTGGCAGGGTAGTACCTGCGGGGGTACCAGAGGGCCACCCCACAGAGGACGACCCAGATAATGGCCACTTCGTCCAGCAGCTGGCCAAACATGCTGAGGGTGGCATGGAAGTAACAAGAGAAGGTGCCCACAACCATGAGCAGGATCCACATGATGTTGATGTGCCAGTTGAACCAGAGGGCGTACTGGCGGAAAAGGTACAGCAGGAGGGGCGGGATGACGAAGAAGAGCACATTGCTGATCTGTGATGCGGAAATGGATGCAAGATGGTTTGAGTGAGAGAAGATTAGCAATGGAGAGCAAGAACCCGTTAACCCAATTCAGGCCAGCGCGAGAGCCATGCACAAATACCTCAGGTTACCATCCACCTTTCCATGTGAGCGAATACAAACCAACAGTTTTCAAAATGACTAGTACTCCCTATTGACAAAGAAATGATGAAACACAGGCAAGTTATGTATCATTAAATAAAGGAGAAAAATGTCTGTACATGTTCAATATTGTATCATGAATCACTGTCATCAAAGATCTATATTCAGTGATTACAGCATTCAACAAAGTTGAACAGCTGCATCGCTGCTTTTTCACCTACACTACAGGCTATCCCATGTGGCCTCTGCGGGGGTTGTGCAAACTATAGGATATCCCGTATCTGGGTTGATATGGGATAAAAGTCCATTCACACATTCTTCGCCAAAAGCATTCAGTAGGCCTTATGTAGAGCCAGAGCTCTGAATCTATGAGTTGATCAAACTCAAGCAAACATGGGATGCCTGAGTAAAGATTTAAGCAGGATTTGACAAACATGTAAAAAGTTATACCCATGATTTTACTTTAACTGTTCATGTGACATCCATATCTCGTGCATCACATGACCATCTCATGGGGGTCAATTGATTAATATTGCATGTGTAGCACCCTTCCTTTAGTTTAAACATTATGCATTGCACTTCAATGCAAACAAGCAACATTTTCACATGTGGGCATGATACAGTACGTTGAAGGACAAAAATACACTCCATAATCATTTACACTGTATGAAGAAGTAAATTCCTTCACACATACATAGTATCCATGGAAAAGGGGGAAAACCCCAACACTTGTATACAATGTAAGTTTACTGTCAGTGGTGGTTTCTCATAAGAGCCTCCGGGGTAAAACTATGAGGGTAAAAGAATTCAAACACTCTAAATACATACATCTGCCAGCCATTTTATTTACTGATTATTTATTATTATTATTATTATTATTATTATTATTATTATTATTATTATTATTATTATTATCATTATCATTATTACTATAATTATTATTATAAATTATTATTATTACTATCATTACATGATGTATGTACCCCGGGTATACACCACATACTGTATTATGTGAGACTGTTATTAATGATTTCCTAGGCCTCACGAATAACGGCAGATTTCTTGTTTCCAGACCGTTAATCATATTTATACAAACATTGCTTTTGTTTTCTACATAGCAAGTATGGGTAGCTTTATCTGCGACAGACTTTTGTACGTGAGGAAACACTTATGAAGAAATTTATATTGAACTATTAAGACATCACAAGTACTGTAAGTGATTGGATCTATTCTAGGAGTTGCGTCTGCCTCCCTAATCTACATTAGGGTGTGTTTATGCTCAATTTGCGAAGGCAGAAGCAGCGTTTTGAAACGCTGATTCATAACGCTGATTCAAAACGCCGTTCATGGGAGCACTGTTTATGCTCACTTTCTTCGAGCCTTGGAAAGAGCGTTTGCGATTGCTTCGCTGACCTCAGCAGACGCAGGTCAAATTGGGGGGGCGTGCTGCGATCGGTGGCCTGGCCTGGGAGAGCAGCTGGGAAAGAAATGCGTATGCCCAGTACATGGGAAAACTACACAGGCCAGGGTAGCTGGCTGGCCGGGCGCGTGCTTTTTCACGTGAACCGGAAAGGCGTTTACATGACGTCACTCTAAACACGTTTAGAAACGCTGTTGCGTTTATGCTTCCGCATCAAACGTGATTAGTCAGAAACGCCGATCGTAAACGCATCTTTTTGTGCATTTTGGATTGGCGTTTTGAATCAGCGTTTCTGTCGAAGTGAGCATGAACGCAACGGCATTTTGCACTAATAACCTTTCAAAACGCTGATTCTGGCCTGAAAAGGGGAAGCATAAACACGGCCTTGTAGTCTACAGCAGCACTGCGCAATTATATCACACCAATCGTTCAAATTTGACTAAGAAGGGATATCATACAGGGGTTTGAGAACAGATTGCAGTAGCTTTCAGCTTTATTTATTTTCAAAGATTTATCAACATTTGTGTCATTCTATACATAGGGCCTACATGTGTATTCGTACTTGCTCTCCTTACATTACAAATATTACTCCTTCTGTATCACAAAAATCAATTCCCTCGGAGATATAATTCTCACCATATGTTTGTATTTTGATATGTAGCCATACAGGCGGCACAGGGGTAACGATTTATCATCACAGCATGTAAAGATCAATACTCAGTCATTGGTTTCTCACTCACCCTCAACTGGCTTTTTTTCCAGGGAAAGCTATGTTCTAGGTTTGTTTATACAGTAAATATATTTCAATTCAGTAGTCGAAAATGAATAATTATATTAAGCCTGTCAGAAATGTCAACTCTTTTATTGTTATCTTTAATTGGAAAACTAATTCATCAAGCACCTTCATGAGGTATGCATCATAATTATTTCAGGATGGTGTGGAGTTTTAGCAAATCTTCAAAAAATGGCATTCATAAGCATACATTTGTACACTAATATACAAGAGGCTAAGAGATGCCTACATTTCCTTAGAAACACGATCCTCCCCCCCCCCCCACCACCCCTGCAAAAATAATAATAAACACAGACGAATAAAAACATATTTGTATTTAGACCAGTATAGAAATGTAAAATGATTTACTGCGTGTGCAAAACAAAGCTACAGTGCCACTTTCACAGATTGGACCAATGACTGTAACATTTTACACTGTGTAGCCTCTTGCTCTCACAGTCAGTATACATGTATGCTTTAAAAAACTGATAATGCAAAATCTGCCTCCGTCAATAAAGCTAAAAGGGCACTTTTTTCACTGGTAGGAGTGGTACAGCAAGTCAGAAAAGAGAAAACAAGGAACACAGAGCAAAAGTGGACAGCGTACAAGAATACAACACAAGCTAATATTTTACATAACTTACTGAATATGAACAGTATTTTGAAAATCTGCTAAAGATGCATACATACAATGTATAGGGCCTACCCTGGTTTACGAATAGTCCACAAAATTATATGATTTAGTTGTACATTAGATAGATACCATTTCTCTTGGGCTTTTAATAGAACATTATCAAACTTACCAAAGGACAGACAAAAACAAACTGACAGGTGAAAATCTGATCACTGCCGCATGAAAATAAGAACACGCTCCACTGCATTAGCCTGGGAAAAGTTGCCACAGAGGTTTTCCAACAAAGAAAAAGATCCAAAGCATCACTTACCGTATTGTAAAACTCAGCTATCCCAGGATATATGGCGTAGTTGTTTTCACACCAGTCTATAGCGGCACTGCCCCTCTCCAAATTATCCATTTTCTGGTCTGATGACTGTCAACTGTAATTTACAGGATGAAAATTTATGGAGATGAATATTTACATTTAGGCCACAACTGCCAGTTACTTTTCATTATTTAGACAAGAGCCTTATGGTTTATTGCAGTAATTGCAATATGCTATATAGGAAATAGACAACTCTCAGTATTTTATTTGTACAGGCACAAGAGCAGTTACATAAATATTGTCTTTAATTTATACAAAGTTCAACTGAAATATAAGCAAGTATGCAACATAAAAGTTATTGTGTGATGTTTCTTGATATGAATTTGTATCATGTTTAAAATAATGCAATAAGATCTAGATAAATACATTTTGTGTGTGTCTGTGTGTCTGTGTGTCTGTGTGTGTGTGAGACAGAAAGATACTGTTTGCACAGCAAAACTTGACTCTGTTTGGGTATCTTTGATAGGTGGCTCCAAACAGCAAAGAAAAGACCTGTATAGAATAGTTCATGAATTATCACAAAATTTGTTAATATCACAACTCTAAAAATAATTCCTACACTACAGAAAAAAGTACAATCTGATAAGTCTGTAAGACCACACTGCAATCAAATAGGGCCTACATTTAATCAAGTTTACATGTTCTAGACACTGCTTAACAAACAGTGGCCACAGCTGTGTGTTTTAATTTATTTACATAATTGGAATCAATATCCCACAGACATACAATATGAGGCCACTTGGTTGAATGTTATATTACATAAAAATACATAACAAAATGTGTTGGCTAGATACATGTACTTGAATCTTTAATAGTGGCTGGAGATGTACATATAATCATTAATCTCTTGAAAGTACATTGTACAGTGTATAACTTATAAAGTGAAGTTTTCACTCCATGTTGATGCTGGCTAGAGTAGATGGAGATTGTCAAAATAGTCTTTAACAAATCTTATCTTTATCACTGAGCTAAAGTGAGTAGAACACAAGTCCTTTTTTGATATTGTCAATTCTAAGATAGATAATGTGAAAATCTTTTCTTGGGAAAAGACAAAAAAAAAATTTCCCATGTTCATTTAAACCAGATGATTAACATACCTATAATAATTTCATGAAGGCATGTCAATGTACAAACTCAGCATCAGGGCTGCAATTGTACACCCCACTTTAATTTACATCCTGTAGGGTAAGCAAGTTAAAGTTCAATTTCAAGTTCAAATTTATGGCAAAGTTGGTATCCTGTTGTAACACGTAGTTCTTAGGACTACAAGTACTGTAGTACATGTACATGTAGAAGTTAATGTGGATCTGAATTGTAAACATCTCTTATCAAGCAATGAATGACATATACATTATTAAAAAAATCATCAGTGTACTGTACTTACAAACAATCACACAAACTCATATTACTATTAAGTTTTCCTTTTGATCTCTCAAGTACATTGTACCACTACATGTACACTCTTTATTTAATTTTTTCTCCCATCCAATCATTATTTCTAGTATTCCTTCAAGGAGATAATTTCAGTCAAGCATTACCCTCATTTCAATAGGGACTTCAGATTTGAACTGGACTGTATGCAGTTCATTACTCTCAGTCATACAGTTCTACAATGTAGCTGCACTCAAACATCTTATGGAAGTGCTCAAGAAATGATCTTAGCATGTGGACAGGAAGTGAACCACATGCTGGAGAAATATTGCATGAAAATGCAGCATTATATGTACATGTAACACAGTGCTGCTAGGGTGCTGAGAAGGGCTTGAGCTACATACACGAACATGTACACTGCTAGTGCAAGTGCAGTGTATATCATTTTGTGATACTGTATTCACTGAGACAGAGTTCATTCACAGGTCACCCCAGTCTATTTTTGTCAGTGTAGCATGCAATGTGCAACAGCAACATTGCCGTCTCTATTAGTCTCAGATCAAATCTGTGAACTCGATGTTAACTTGATGGGTTTCAGTATGAGTATACCTGATACAGTATTGGTCTGATTTAGCCATTTATAATTCAAACTATACTTCTAAATAATATTACATGCTACCTTGACATTTTGAAATGAATATAGATGGGTATCTCAACAGCATGTACTGAACACATCACGACACATCATTTTGTTTTATGAAAATCCTACCTTTTAGTTTGAGTATTGTTCTATATGTATAAGCCTACATGTGTAGATTCCTCATTTGTGCACTTGTATGTGCTTTGGGGATAATCAGAAAATCTTGGATGGTACATTGTGATGACTTTATGTATGTATTCAAAATATTGCATGTAATATTGTAAGAACAAATATTCTCATAAAGATGAGATATTGCAGAACACACAACTACTGTACTTGGGAGAAGTTTAAATGAAAACATACGCTGTACATGTAATGAGCTTCAAAGTTCATTTTTCACAGAAAAGGTAAACAAGAATCAGCTCTGAGTCTGACAATATTGTACAAAATATGCAGATTTATTTGTTAAAAAGATGGATTTAGATATTTCATATAAAATCAATACATTGTACTCCTTCTACTCTTGTAAAAACATTTTTTTTTTAAAGATCAAGCACTGGCAGCTGGCATTTATCATGACAGATATTTTTCCCCTCTCAAACATGAGATTTTTCAAGATATAAGCAGGATTATCTAAGCAATGTAAAATGTGTATATTTAAAGTCTCACACTCAATACATATGCGCTTGTATGTCAGACTTAGTGAACGTGGAAAAATCATGGCATGATTAAAATGCAATGTACCTACAAATAATTTCATAAGATACAATGTACAGTGTATGTCACTTAGAATCTAATCATATGGAAATTTCAAAAAAAAAAAAAAAGAAAGAAACTGTTCCTTCTGTTATGGGACCCCTCCACAGTTTTCCAGTTAGGGCCAGCATCTCTGGAACTCTTTGTATATCAAAGTCTTTATCTGTTGAACTGCAGCTGTAGCATACTTAGACTTCTTTGCCAGTAGTACCTGCCTGACTAGTACACTATTCATGTACATGTACATTTAATCAAATGAAAGCACATACACTGTAATTCATATCCAAGATTAGAGCATCATGTAGCACCACCGATAACAGACAGCATCAACTACAAGTACTGTACCATGTAGTCACTAGTAGAGTACAATTCAAACTAGAGAAGCACTCAGAGAGCGCAGACCTCCATCGACTCATTTCCACCCATATACGCACACAATTTCCCGATCTAAGCCTTTTGTTTACGTCATCAGCTTCCAGCTGCACGACGCCTTGCAGAGCACACGTTTTAGTGCACATTGAACTTCCAGTGCAGTGCATGCAGCTAGAAGTCCCAGGTTCATTTACCTAAAATATGCCAAAAGATCAAAAATCCTTCAAAAAATCCATCAGAATTGTTAGATCACTACCACAATTTAAACATCTGTTCGTTGTTTCACTATCGACTTCTCCTGCAAGTTTCATTCAAGTCCGTTCACAATTTTTTTAGTTATTTTGCAAGCACACAAACCAACACCAATGATCACTTAACCTCCTCCTTCCTTGGCGGAAGTAATAATAATGATACGTAAATCATAATGCTAATTTCTCTCTAGAGGGCTTAGTCTATAATTGCTGTTCCCACAGTCCATGAAGTGAAAGGTCTGCTTCTACTAGTCGTTGTCTGAAAATGTCAAACCCACCATATGAGATTCACGAAGTGCAACTACCTGTACTCAAAAAAATCTGATATTGAACAAAGTACGGTACCAGCAATGGGGTCCTGCTCCTAATTTACTGTACAAATGTCCATATTTTCACGTGATTTATTTTTCACACTGAGCAGCTCAAAAACATATTCACGGGTTCTTGAATTTGTGCTGCCCCAATTGCCAACCCTTTCAAAATATGCAGAGAATTTTTTTTTTTTTTGCATTTACAGTAGTAGGCTTACATCAGCAGCAGATACTGATCGTACTGTTGATCATGCAGCAACATGTAAGCTTTCAGAAGGCAAAATTTTCCAAGACTTGTCTTTATACACTATAGAGTAAGTATTATTATAAAGGTTTCATTCAATACAAACTGTTTCAAACACTATTAATATATTCCACATAGACCCTATACCATCAAAAATACAACTTACAAGGACTGGAACTCACTATTTGTACCATCCGACATCCACAGCATAGTCAACAACGACACTTTTAAACTACACATGTACATGCAACCAACTTTTTCCGTGAACAGTATAGAGCAATACTGCGCACTCCCTCTCCCTCCTCATTTGGTTCCAGACTGCGGTTCCAGAGATGGAACGTTGAGGAGTATTTCGAAGAGGAAGAAGATTGAACAGTTATTTGTCAATAAACATGAACCCAGCTGTCCCTGGCTAGAATACAATGTAATAGATCTACCAAGATCAAGAATAACCCCGGGACACTCCTTCACACAGTTAAACAGCCCAAATGCGAAGCGTTCAGATGATCTTGAGGGCTAGAGTCTAGAGACTACATACATAAGTAATCAGTGTACATTGCTCGCCTTATAAAATTGTAGAGAGCTGTCTGAACTATAGCCCGACCAGACGCTGTTACTACGCTATGCGAAAAACAGCGACGTACCATGTACAGCGACTCGACTGGGCTGTGTATAGTTATCTGAGCTAGAGATTACGTGAGAAACAAGAGCCTAAGAGGGGGTTAGAGGGGATAAAAAGGGTGAAGGAGGGGGAGGAATGAGGAGGGGAAAGAAGGAAGGAAGGAGAAAGAAGATTGGACTTGTTTGGAGAAAAGGAGAAAGAGAATTACGGGGAGATCGATACTACAAGTACAATACTCAATAGAGCCCTTAGAGCCAATGGCAACAGAGGATCAATTGTGACTTTCTTGTCATTCATTTCATATGGGCGCAGAAAGATGTCAGGGAGGAGGAAGACATAGCCAGAGGCAGTGATGAAAGAGAAAAAGGAGAAGCAACAAGAACTACACTAGCTAGACAAAGACCGTGTGATTTTTACCTGGGAGAACTTGCTAGAGATGAAATTTTGTCTTTGAAAGAGTTGAAACCCGCAGTGCCGTGCCCCCGGCCAGCCAGTGGCAGCGGCTCAAAACCTCGCTAGAACTGCACTACACACTTTCCGGCGACTATCCGGCCAAACCAGCAGGCCGATCGTGGGGTGCAATCTTGTAGAAATTACCAAAAAACAGACTATGGATTTTGCCCGGACTTGTAATGCTGTACACCGTGCGTATCCCACAAATCGTCGGTCGCATCCGTTTTCAGTGTCCCCTTCACTTCCAGCTTTTATTGCGTCTCGTTTCCTCACGAATTTCTGTGATCCTTCATTTTCCTTCCACCTAGACTTTGGAGGAAGTGAGCAGAACTCCGTTGATCTCTAAATTTCTTTTGTTCAGAGAACAAATTCCATGCGTGTCGCGATTCTTGCGAGAGAGCTACCAGTACCAGTAGAGGTTCACTCGGTCCACTGATGATGACCGTGTCTCATGTCGAAATCTGTCACCACTCTCTAGCTGTCAGCTGTTTTCATTCTTTGTGTGTTTATTGCGTCACAAGCAGAGATAAAGGAAATTAGGGCTCCGATTAATGCGACCACAAAATAACTCGACCCCTAAACAAAGCGGCCTATTTGATTACGACAGTCGTTCTCTATGGGGTACAGTGTCCTCAAGAATTCATTGAGGGTGCAATAAATGAACTACATGTATGTTGTCTTGTCCGGATTGTGGTAATGTGGTTCTTTGGGCTCAATGAAAGACTCAAGAAATACCCTTGGCAGCATTGATGTGATGGGTAGGTAGATCCAGTAGAAGCCGACTTCGGATTATGAACGACACAACAACGCACACACGCCTAGGTTCTCCAGAGTATACCACACTGTATTTGGAGGCCGGCCAGGTTTGGAGGTCCTGCTCTTTGAACCTATACGTCAAACACCAAACTTGGTTTATAACAATATCAGAAGAAAAATGTCGATCTTTCAATTACTTACTCCCAACTCACTCGTGCAAACAGGACTACATAAATATCGCAACAAATAAAGACACTGGCATTAGCAAGTTAGCATCTGGGCTGGCCCGGGAGGGGGCAGGTTTCTGGTGCCACTTCCGAGTTTAATCAGTTAAAAAAAGGGGGGGTGGTTGGACCCTATATTCCTACAATGTATTATGCAAAACACGCACAAAAAAGTGGGAGCCCGAGCGCCCCCAACCCCCCCCCCCCCCCGCCTCCAGTGCGACAAAGTATAACAAAGCAATTCATGGGGGGGGGGGGGGGGGGGACTGGCCTGTGAATTATACGCGATATCAAAAGGGAGGGGGAAAAGGGGGAGGTTGCCGCACCTCCCCCCCCCCCCCCCCCATCCCCCACTTGCACATTTTGACTCTAAAACCAGATTCTATCCACTACAGCTGAATATGGGGGATGCGTATAATAACGGCAGCCCCATGCATAGTCCCCTTTTGTTCATTATTTTTTACTCTTTTAAAAATGGAAATGATGACGAGCTGTCTTCTTTGTTGCGCGTACACATGCGCACCAGTGACCGAAATCTCGAAATCATGGAGAACTGATAATCATGTGAGCAGACGAGCAAATAACTATGGGAAGTTTTGTCAGCATGTGACCATCATGGAGACACTTTTATACGCTAAACGATGAGGCGACAGTAAACGCGACTTGCAACTCACTTCCCATTTATTATCATTATTATTATTTTACTTTCTCAAATGACATATTCCTATACGATTCCAGCAAGAGTTGCTTTAATGGTTGCGCCGGCCCAGTCCTGCTGTAAATGTCCATACATTAATGGGTCAGAATTTTGAACGATGTACAATTGAGCCAAAACAAGGCAAAATTTAAAAAGTAGGAAATTCTCCAAATTATTCATCTTACCTGAAAGAGTATAACTCAAGCTTTAATATGAACCCAATTATACTAGGATTTTCCCAGAGGAACAAGTTTTTATTCACCGCTGAAGTTTACCATGTCCAGAGCAGCGAACGTCCGTGAGGAATAGTAGAGCACATACACTTGAATACCATTTAACATAGTTTGCAAAAATCTGATTCAGTTCAAAATCCTAACAAAATATCTTAAGGGACATGTGTACGTGCTTGCAGAATATTAAGCTTGTACTCTTAACCTATACGTAATGGTAGACAACTGATGATTTAACTAAATTCGTCGTTTCTTTTGAAATATTGCTCTTCCGCTAAACACTTTCTCCACTTTACGCGCATTTTACAGAAACTCAATATTTTGACCTCTTATTTCACTATCCCATACTTCAATCCCCACTCCCAAATAATAACATACCTTTTTAAGATGTATCTGATCTAGGCAGTCTCTATAACCCAACGAACATAGCATAGTTTTCATCACGGAGGTTCGCATGTAGCTCACGGACGTTCGGAACAAACAAGATGCAGCTCTCTTGAGTTGGAAACGCATTCTACTCACAACAAACAGCAATTTCATGTCGAGAACAAACTCCTCTGCAAAATCCTGAACAGATGTTATCAATTCTCAGTTATATAAGCTTGTTTGTCTTCTCATACTGAGGAATCAAAGAAAACAATTTTTCCATCTCTCGTAAATGAACGTACAAACGTATGTGTAATCTCAGTGACGTAGTCCATCCTTGAGAACGAATATATCTATCAAAATTTCGTTATCATGAAAAAGATTCAGGTCCTAAATTTGTTATTTAAAGTCTACAATGCAATATTTGCTTATAACGAACATGGTCACAGCTAAAATTATGACAAAGAATTAACATAGAAAGACAACAGAAATGTGCTCCGTTATAGAAATACGAAGTTTAGCTGGGGAGGGGAAACGAATACGTTGGGAAGAAATATATGTTTGCTCCTTGTGTTACACACAGTTACCGAGGAGAATTTGTATTATTATATTAGTCATAAATGATAATAGGTTCGATACTGCGAAGTTTCGTCATAACAAGACACAATAAGTCCATATTACTTGGATGGATGTTTGTGACTTCGATATTATACAATATGGTTTGTTATAACAAACATTTTGTAGCGCGTCATTTCGGAGGCTCGTTATTCATACAGTTTGTCAATACGAAAATTGATAGAGTTCGTATAATTATGAAGCTTTTTTATTCAGTAAATGATAGGAATCTCCGAAGGTTAATCGAAAGGTTTATTAATTGGAACACGAAAAATCATGTTCGCTTATCCAAATGTGGAGAAACAAGTGAACAACTAAAATCCTCCAAATTTCAAAAAAAATTTCAAAATTTTAACCTGAACGAATATCAGGCCCTTTCCACTTTTAGAAGAACGGACCTAAAATAATGATCCTTAATATTTATTTTTCGGACTAACAAACTTTCGGAATAAGAAAATTTTTAATAACAAACCTCCTTAATTAACTACAAACTTTTTTGTTTTCATTTTCGGAATAACAAACCTTTGGACATCGAAGTAACGAATCTTAGGAAGAGCGAACGTATCAAAGTGCAACCTTAAACCTATTCTTAATCATTACCTTTTTTAACATGTGTTTTCAAAGTAAGCACAAAAGCACAAACAAATTGACGATCTCTCTGTCTCTTAAATGTAAAATGAAAAAAAAATCTTGGAAAGAATTAAAAATGAACATTGCTTTTCATTGATGAGTATAAAACAACACCATGTGATGATAAGCGGAGGATTTGTTTGTTTTCATCAGACAATAATTGTATACTGCATTATTTTTGTTCGCTTGTGACGGCATTTTGATGAATAAAAAAACATAAACAAACAAACAAAAACTTCTCCAGAGGAATTTGGAACAACGGGAGTGCACTGGCAATTCTTTTCTCTGTGTGTTGGAGCTCGATTCCTTTTCTGTTTCTCAGTCATTTTTATTCAACTGCTTCCACGTCCTTTTGAAACCTTTCCTTTTTTTATTCAACACATGCCCATTACAGACTTCTTCCGTCATTATCCTGCATGTGATTACGTAGCACTTTTCGGATTTGTTTTGGTTTGTTTTGTTTTGTTTCTGTTTTCTGTTTGGTAGCAGCAGCATGTCCAGGCTATTGAGGGAATGAGAGAAAAATCGTCATGAAGAGAAAAATAAGAATGAATTAAGGCATTTAATATCATGACAATTACAGCGAACGTCCGTTATGGAGGCCAAAACTGGATGTGTTCTGTTTGAGACGGCAGGTACTATACTCAAAAGATAAACACTTGGCGCACCTGTCACTAAAAAATGGCACTGATCCTCTTTCTCCTACTATGTAATCCCTTGACTTATTCAACCAACGAACATCCGTGACCAAAACGTTTTCCTTTTGTTATTACAAGTAAATTGAGTGCTGAACATTATTCACTTTTGGGTATGAGAGGCTCGGTGATTTGGTAATATTTTCAACTAACATTATCTTTATGTGCAGTGATATATTTGTAATTATCAGCAATTTCCTTTCTCGGACAGAACGTCCGTGAGGGAAACTTTCAGAACCTGTAACAGTACAAATTGTCTCCAGATCCTCATTAGAAAGAAATTTAAATGCACAGACATTACAGATTACGCAAAATTCCATTTTCCTATAACTTTGTTTTCAGTGTTTAGCTGTTTTTGTATAATTAGAGGGAAAACAAGCGTAAAATTGTGAGTAAATTTTCAACTGTTTCTTCATCATGATCACATAACGCCTTAAGAATTCTGAAACTACTGCCCTAAACTCATTGTTTACTTTGTAAAACTTTATTTGTGGCTATTGGAGCTAAAAGTTTTAAAGAATACAGGACACTTTCGGGACAAGTTATCCCTATCGAAGGGATTGCATACGTCACGGACGTTCGCTGGAATTGTCATGACGGACGTTCGTTCTACTGATAGGGTCATGTTCCCGGACGGATAACTAATCGGCAGAGAGTACCTAGCCTTCCTAACTCTTTCAAAAATTTGAAAAGGTATTGTCAATGCAAATTATAAGAAATTTGACATCATTACAACATATGTATTGCTCAGAGGGGGATCAGGAGGTGAATTTTCAGAGAAAATATTAATTATTTGCTTGGATTTCGGTGAATTGCATGGTCCAAAAACTGCGGACAAGCCTCAGTCCGCTCCAAAAATAACATACAGCTCCTCGGCTAGGGAGCCGAAGGTAAAATGCACCTTCGTCATCAAAGCAAGATGGTGTCTCACTCGAAAACGTTTTAATCATCACGGACGTTCTTTTTTTCTCGGAGGTTCGTCTAAAAATATAATTTCGGTTCCTATTTGACAAAGGATGGACAGAAACTCAAAACAAACATATTATCGTGTGGCTAGATCTTAGTTGATTACGACTCAGAACAATATCACCAATAGCGTTTAAAGGGATACGATCTTTATTAGAAAATAGCGGAAGCACGTCCGTGACGAAAACTGAGTATAATTTTGCATAAAAGAATATTACGTCCCATGTACAGCCAGGAGACGTACAATTTTTGCAGGATATGTTCATTAGGTGGAACACCAAATTTTCGTATACATTACAGTTGGGACAACAAAGTAGAATTTGCAGCAGCGATAGAAATAAAAGCACCACGGACGTTCGTCTGTTTAGGACTTTGATATTTCAATTGTTCTCTGTGATTTTATACGTGCTCTTAAAGTTCTTATAATTTTGTGGTTCATACCCATGATATGTCAGATCCAGAACATGGTCAGATATTAGATGCCACGTACGCTTAAAAATGCACATCATTAGTTTGAAAAACAAAAATTATCGTGAAAATAACGTTTTTACCGTATTTTTACGCTTTAAGTCCTTGTCAAATGAAAAATATCAGGCAAAAGTCAACCAAACCATATATTTCCTGAAAGGAAATTTACCAATCTTTGAGATGACATGAAAAAATCTGGTTTCTTAGATCATCCTGGCGTGTTCTAAGGGAAAGAATGTCATAAGGTGCGAAAATTGGCAATTGTACATCGTTCAAAATTCTCACCCATGATATATATGGACATTTACAGCAGGACTTGGCCGGCGCAACCATTCCCCCCCCCCCCCCCCCAAAGATATAAGTTCTGACTGTCAGCCCCCCCCCCCATCCCAGTTTAGCTATATGCAGGGAATAATGCTGGGTGATGCTCATTTTGTTGTTGTCATTGTTTGTCGGTTTGTTTGTTTGTGTTGTTTTGTTTTGTTTTGTTTTACTGATTATCAGGCGATGTCAGTAAAGAAAACGAATTGATGTCCCTGCTCTTTTCGTATATAACTCGTTCCCGACGGGCACCTGGTTACGTGTGTGTTGTGCATGGGAATTTAAGAATCCAGTATGAATTATGGAAAGGGTTAAAGTCGGTCTCCTCACTTGAAACAAACGAAGCGCCGCCCATGAATGTCATCATTATTCTCACACCACGATAACCAGAAAAACAATAAACAAACACGATGCGAAACAAAACAATGTATCTTTAATCGTTGACTTGCGGTGAATATATAAAAAAATAATATCGGTGTCTATAGGAAAAAGGTGCGTTTTGTGTGTTTGGGAGGGTAGCAACTTTTCAATGTATTCATGAATATTTCCTTGAGTGTACCGCAACATACCACTGGTTATGATGTTAAGGCATATATCATCATTGTCCTGACATCAGGTTCTATAATGTTTTTGGTAGACGACATGCGGATATACTGAGAGGAGTAACAAAACTCTAATCAGTCTATATATAATAGCAAATTTAAAAGTGACATGATGACCTCCAAAGTTATACACAATATGGCGCGTGCAAGGAGCGGAGCGACAGGGCGGGGGAGGGTGTGTGAGATTTTGCATTTTCACACCTGAAAATCGACGATCTGCATAGATGGTGCACACTTTTTGGTGAAGTAAAATTTTGATTTTTTCCCTATCACTAAGAAATAGAAATGAAAATTGCTATAACGATATCATCAATTCTTTTTCGCGTGTGCATCGAAAAAATACAGGGTTATAAGGGCCTACAAGTTTCAAGAGTGGATGGAAGGGGGTTGCGAGGGGTTACCCTCTCCCACACGACGGACCTTTTGCATTTTTATAAGTGCAATTCAACGATCTGGTGCATATATACACATATATTTTTGGAATATTTGGACTAGGTCAATCTCCACATTTTATAGCCATAGCCATAATCATCTCTATAGTCTATGGAGGGGAGGCGAGTCAGGAGAGAGTTTTGAAGGGATTATACTACGGTCTATCGGCCCCAAACCCTCTTTTACTTACCTGTATTTAGAATTAGAATGAAAATACGATTTTGTCTAAATATAGAATATTTTGAAAATTTTCATTAAAAAAAACCCAACTAAATCTATGGATAAATAGGAAACGAGAGTTAAAGATGGGCCATCCCTTTTGCATTCCCTCCCAAATAGCACAGAACATGATATATTCCACCAGAATGACAAGACTATTGTAAAGCTATAACATTTCTTTGAAATTTGAAGGTTGTTAGCCGTTAAAATTCAAATAATGCGCCAAATGCTCACTATAACGTATTCTGTGTAAGACGAGGCACACAGCTGCATATACTGTACTAATCCTCATGTGGTTGTAATATGATACTTATACTTCGAGCAAAAGATATGCATGTTAAAGCTGTCAGAAAGGAAGAATTCACTAGCTTCTTTTAGTTTGTTATCTATGGCAAATAACAAAACACCACTTACATGAACTATTATACATAAGTGCATCACACAGGTCTGTAAAACTAGACTAGTAGTTTTGACTTGTAATTTTTTCTGAGTACGAAATAATTACTCAAATCTTAACGGTCAATTAAACTACAACAAATGAAGACCCTCTTGAATTAAAAATCTACAGGAGGTTTCCCATTAGCAGCTGATTAGTGTTTTCTTCAATTCCTAAGTGTTCTAACCAAATTTTCAAAAATTTGCATGCAAAAGGGATGATTGACCTATCTTTAACCAGAATGGGATATTCCCCTTTCACGGGAGGGAACTTTGCAAAGTGACAGATTTGGTCACACTTTTTATGAAAATACTCAGAATTTTGTCAGTCTAAAAAAAAAAGCAAGCAATTTTTACAGGGGTGCTGTAGCACCCCAGACAGCCCCCTCGGCTCCCAGTGGCCTGCATCGGACAGAGTCACATTGTCCAGTGCAGCGTTGTCGAGCTTTTATGGGTCGGATTCTATTATAGTCGAGTTGTTGTGGGATCGATTTGACAGCGCTAGGAGGTTGGAGTGCTAGTTAATGCCAGTGTTGCCAGATGGTGACTTCGGTAACCAAAAAGGGTGAAATTTGGTGATTTTTGAAGTTGTTTGGTGACAAAATTTTAGCCTGGTAACCAAATCAAAATTTGGTGATTTTTGGTAATTTTTTGGTGATTTTGAGACCAAAGAAAAATAATCACACTAATTGAAAACAAAAATGCATCTTGCCCAAAGTTTTACCCTTATTTCCTGTAGAAACATAACATGTGCCCCTTTTTGTCACTCACCACCACTGACCACACATAAACACTCATATATCCATACACATATCGAACAAATTTTGCATTAAAGTTCACATAAGAAGCCGATCGCCAAAAACTGGACTGTTTGTGTTTTTGAAAGGCTTATTAACCATACTTTCCTATCTCACATCTTTCAAACCCCTAAAAAGGTTGGTTTTTGAGGAATATGCGTTCAAATTTCGTCAAAATATCGAAGCCTTATTCCCCGTTGAGTCAAGACCCCTAGATTATGATGTCACGTAAGGGTATTCCCTCTTATGTCCACGCAAATGCAGTGCTGTCAAAGCTTTAAAATTGCGTCATATCGCTCTCTTATGATGGATTTTATGTTCTAATTTGTTTAAGAATTATTAGAAAAAAATGTTCTAGTGAACGATTTTTTGATACATCACATAATATTCAGAAAATTTAGAATTTTGAGAGGACTTTTTTAGTTTTATTTTGGTTGGAAAAATAACGTCCCGCGTAAAAGATTAATCCGCGAGTGATGCGACTCTGTACGTGCCAGCGCGCGGTACGGTGCGGACGCCAGATGCTGCCAGCAAAGAGCTACCTCTGTGTGTGTGTGTCACTACGTGTGTGTGTGTATGTGTTGTGTATGATGTGCATATCGAGGCAGGAAACTGGGCTGGTGTCGCTTGCGATAGCTCCTATAGGCCTACAACACGCATCACAGCATAGCACGCACCCTGTACTGTACATATCGGATACAGTCACGCTCACAAATCACGTACGTCTTGCAAAACAACCAGACTAAATTTCTGTCTACTATTATTAGTTTACTTGTGGATTGGTTATGATCTTATCGTTGTTCATTTATATGGCATTTATATTTCGAAAGTGCACTCGCGATGCTCGAGTCACTGGCACTATAAAGCCGAGAAGTCGGTTGTGAATACAATCATGTCCGCTTAGCCAAAGTGCGAACGTAACCATGCTCGCCATGCCGGCTGCCCTGGCTTGCAATCGCGATGCTCTCTCGTCCGCTCGGCTCCCCGAATTTTACCGGCGGGGCTGCCTAGCTGCTGCTAGCTAGCTGCGCCTGCATACATACGCGGGGTTCGTACGTGTTGTAGGGCGCTCAATACGGTACATGTGAATCGAATGTAAACTGAATACCGAGCACGTACGTACGCACGCAGCGCACACAGGGTATGACAACACATAGGGGGAGTGGCTTCTGCGCTTGTTACGCGTATTTTCTAACCGCTGTACGCTCATTATCTGATCGCTGGAGATCCACACGCGAATGCAGCTTTTCGGCGTTGTTTGCAAACATGATTTGGGTCACATTTTCATGCGTGCTCGTAAAAAAATGGGGTGATATTGCTGTGATTTCAAAGTTAAATTTCTCAAGATAGAAACATCATTTCGCCATGAAATTTGAAATATGTCTTAATGAATATGTCTAAAATCGAGACGAGGAGCATCCCCGTCGTTTGCCATTCCATCTCCATCGAAAGGCAGCGGCTCATAGGGTTGCGGCACCCGTGGCCCTGCCGCTGCTTCCCCGGCTGGATTGACGTCGACAGCACCTTGCTCTCCCACTTCTCCATCGTCCTCTCCCCAGCTTACATCTTCCCAACTTCCATCGTCCTCGTCTATATTCTCGTCCCCTTCTCTGCTTTTGTCGCTTCATTCCTCTTCACTAACGTACTCCTCAAAGTCCATAAAAAGATCACTCTGATAACTCACTGTTCTCGGCCATTTTCGGAAGGAGTGAAAGCTCAAAATTGATCGACGCGAAATTTCGAAACGAACCGCTATGAAAAAGTTACGATGATACAAATGTGAACCGCACGTACGTACGTACAATGCATACGATACGAGCTGCGAGGTGATACGTCATACCGACCGACGGCCGACCGGATCTACTTTCGCACCAAAACTATGAGGAGAAAATTGTGATAATTGTGTGAAATTTGGGCTTGTTGCAGATCATAGTAATACAAAATAATTGTTTGAGAAGAAGCAGTTCATGATAATACTATTAAGTGTAGACAAACAGTAAAGAGTTGGTGTCAAAAGTATAAATAGCAGAGATTTCAGACTTTGAAAAAAAATTGACAGAAATTCTTTCCCGATGCCAAATGCTTTTCTACAGAGCATCCGGGGCCCGTGGCTCTAACTACCCTGGCGTGACGTCACAACTTTTGGAGTCCCGTACTGTGGCTGGTTTTCGAGGGGGAGGGAGGGGGATGTTTGGGACTTGCAAATAGCGGATATCTAGATGCTTGCGGGGATTTGAGCCAAACTTTTTGCATAATTGGTCAATTACCAACATATATTTCATCTACAAACGAATTTTACGAACATTTATTCCCTTCATATAGGATCTTTAAGTGTGTGTGACTACGGCGCGCCGTAAATTGCACCGAGACGCGCGCAGAGTGTTTGATAAAGGTTTATTGACAATGGACATCATTTTGTCTTGAAATTGAAGCTTTACCTACGCTTTACCAAATTTGGTGATTTTTTAATGGCTTTGGTGATTTTTCACGTGCTTTTTGGTGATTTTGCTCTGTGGGGACCTGGCAACGCTGGTTAATGCCCATGGACTAGTGCCATGGACCACACGTTCACTAGCACTGCGATACCCTTGATGGTGCCTCTCATAGATCGTCGTGCGATGTCGGTGACCCACCCACGCCACATACACATGGCCGCATGACCCATGTGTATTGCCGTATTGATCCCTTCTCCTTGAGTTACTTGCCGGTTTCCCCGTCGCTGATGAGCGTGAGTACATTTGTTCACTCAAAGTCAAACGTTTTGTGTACGGATAGATATCTAGACGTATAAATGTTCTACAGGTGTACTACTACTAGTACTACTAATAGTAATACTGAGTCTGTTGACTGTAGTTCACTTAGTCCGACATGTCCATAAACGTGTTACTTTGGGTAAGTGTCAAACCTTCAGTGATGTTTTCATTGAATCGGGGGGGGGGGGGGGAGGTGGAATCTATATTTAGGTTGAATTTGATATGTAATTTAGTATTTACGTATAGACATGTACCTTGAGGACTTGAGCAAAAAACATTCAGTTACGTGATAATGGGTAACTCGTAATTTATTTCCACACAAGGTGAAAGGGGCTAACGGTTAGGGGGTAGGGGAAGGAAAGGAGTAAATTTAGGAGTAAAATAGCACCTGGCTTTTTAGTAGTATCAAACTCACCTTACATACAGAGGAGTAGGATATCCTATTTAGGATAATCACTGATAATAGTTATCTGTACTGTAGTATGACTGAGCTGCAATTTAAAGTGGCCAGCTCCAGATCCAGTGTTGTGGGCACTAATTGTGGCACAGTGGACTCATTGGATTCATGTTTAATGAGATGGGGGGGGGGGGGGGGGGGGGAGGGGAGAGATATGATCGCATGATTGGAGTTTGCTCTATTAAGAGTCATGACTGACCTGTATCTCCATCATAAGTTTGCTGTCCAGACATGAGCCTGCATATCCAAACCACAGCTAGCAGCTACAAGCTAGTCTGTGAAGTTTGATGCAGCATACAGTCAGTATCACTCAGTGATGTCTGTCAATTGCTGTCCATAAATACTATTACTAGACTGTATCAAGTGCATGGCAGAACTTTTTTCATGCAAAGTCCCCATGCATTCAGATATTTCAGCTGGTATCAAATATTCCCAGCACACTACAGTGTAGGTCTTGGGGACTTTTGAACTTTTTTTTTGTATGGATACCTGGTACACATTCCATCGTGAGGTTTGGTATTCAAATACATGTAAAGTAGTACTTTTTTGGGGGGGGGGCAGAAATATATATATAAGTGTAGATAATTATGATTAGTACACTTAATGATGCCACTAAAGCAGGTGAATGTTTGATAGTTGCTATGTGCACCCTTTTTACGTTCTATTTGCAGAAATGCCACTGAGGGTCTGTTGATGTTAATCATGCAGATCACGATACTGCGATGTCTGACCAGCACACGAGGCACCAACCTCGCAGGAATAACAAGACAACTATCGATAGCAGGAAGGTCACAAGTGATACCTTGCAAATCATTACAGGACACGCTAAACCCCAAATTTGGGTGTTTAATCCCAAGGACATGTGTGCTGTATCAAATCTCAAACCAAAACTTAATGCGATGCCAACCTGCATCAACTCTTTTCATGAGGCACCAACAGAAGCAGAATGGTGTCCTATCCCAAGAAACACTTCCAGAGTTCATCCCCTTCTATCGCCTCCCTTCTATCGTTGGGTTGCGAGTACTATCTAGAGTCAAGATCGCCCAGACCTGTCTCACTCTTGCAATACTCCCACCACTCGGCTACTATCACTCTCTTGGCGTGGTAGCAACTTGGCAGCTGCAGTTTTGTATTGGCACAGCAACATTTGCCCTCTTCATGCTGTATGCCATGAGCTTCTATCTTCGCAGAGTAATCGGAGCAATGTACATGCACAAAAAAGGACATGTCATCAAAGTGTCGCACCTGAGTTTCTGGGGCACCCGACAGGATCTCCTGGTTCCAGTGAACGATATTGTTCCTCTTGGTGAAGGGGGCAATAAAGAAGGAGAAATTGTGAAGAAACTTGAACGATACAGCACCAAACAGACGTTGTATTACACCTTGCGATATGGACATGTGATCAATCCAGAAGCATTTGAAGAGGCATTTGGGTCCTGACATTGTCACTAATCCTGTTTAAGAGAAGATATCATGAAGGACTGACCCTCCACCTGTTTGGTCAAAGACAGTGATTCCTTATCAATTAAAAGTAGCAAAAAAAAAAAAGCTGCAGAAAATGCTGACTTAATCAATAGTAGTGAGCCAATGGAGTCAAATGGAATCAAAAGGGGCCTGAGCTTTCGATCCTAGCAGAATCAGCATCAGAGTCAAAATGACAAACAAACCGGGAAAGCAATCACATAATTATAAGGACTTCACACAACGAGCACAGTCAGGAGAGGGCTTTAGGGACACAGAACAAAGAAAACAAAAGGGATGGGTTTGAAGTCAAAGGCAGGGAGCCAAACAGGTAAGGGAGGGGGATTAAAGCAAGGGGTGAACAGACAAAAGGCAGAGGTGGGCCTGAGATGATCCCACAATCATTGGGGACAACCTGTGAAGGATATACAAAAGTAGATGAATAGGGAGGCAACATCAAACAAGATACGAAATAACAGAATGATGAAGAATAGGAAAAGAGTGAATAGTAACAATATCAACTATTTGTAATGACCAGTTGATGCTCTCAATGGCTGCTCAGGGGTTGTGTGTTTTGCTTTTTAATGCTTTCATTCTAGAACTGTTTTTCATTTTATTAGTTTCTCTGATAAAGCCAGTTTTCTGTGCCTAAGCCTCTCCATTCATAAGCAAGTGTGAATGATATGAGTCTCACAAATATTTGTTCTTCATCTTGATGGGATCATGATGAAAGAAACTTATTGTTTGCTGGCTTGTTATGATTTTGTTTTATTTATGATTATATCTGAGTAAATATACATGCAATTTGTACATGGAATAGAATGTTGATTGTGTGTGCAATTCTTTACACCTGTGGCAAATCTTTGGTTTCTTATTACTGAAATAACTTACAGAGTAGCAAATGTTATGGAAAGATGTCATAGCAGTGCAGTTTTCAAATAAAAGATGTCTTTACACATGTACATACTGCATCATGTCTACATGAAGTATGCATGTATTTCTCTTGATAATTTGATTAAATTACAAATGGTTTGTAGGAGTGTAAAAAGCAACAATGAAAACAAAACAACATTCTGGACAGCTTTGCAATCACTTGAAAATAATAGTCATGCATGTACGTAGAAGGAAATAGACAAATTAATACCATTTGGTCTTCATCAGAGCTCTTGTAATTATTATTGTGTATCTTAGAAGTCCAGGGGTGCATTTCATGAAGAATTTTGTCAGATATTTTGTTTCAAACAAATTTGCTTTCCCAATAAATGCAGGGATTTCAGTCACTTATAACAGTATGTCAGAAAAAAAAAAAATCTGACAAAATTCTTCATGAAGTGCCACCCCCCCCCCCAACTTAAAAAAAGAAATTAACATTTTAGGCATTTGTATTGCATTCTTAGCTCACTCTTCAGAACTTTTTTTTTTTTTTGGGGGGGGGGGGGGTTCATGTACACATAGTTGCAAAGGCAGTACAATTTTGAGATTTTTCTTTCTCGATTTTTTTCCTTCAAATATGATCTTCATGATTTACGCTTATTTTGCAATGAATGCCTCTGAAAAATCTGACAGAGTAGCATGTGCCAACTCACAAACTCTTTCTGAAAGCCGTTTAATTTGAAATGAGTTGACATGGATGTGTGCTACACATAATTTTGTGAGTGTCGATCAAAAGAAAGTTAGTCTTTCAAGCATTTTCTAAATACATGTGCAGACATGCTATATACTTTTTGATGGTGTCACAAAATCAAGCATATGCTGTGCTGCATGTAATTTATTTTACTTTGTATGCACACACACACACAAAACAAACTTCATCACTGTACATGTACATGCCATAAAAAACACTCGAATTAAAATTATGATTTATTGAATGAGAGTTCTGGGTACAGAAATGAAATTATATCTACAGAGAAATACTGTATAATGCTTTGTTTTTAAGAGCATGTTGAATTTATAACATCATATGACTCTGTAATTACAATTGATTTATAAATTGCTCTATGACAACCTAAATCAGCACTGATTATACTGTATATCATGGCTCATACTAAAACACTAATTGATGCTTATTTATATGGACAAAGGGCAATTTGTCTATCAGTTGCAATAAAAAACTTGGAAGAATTCTTTAGGTTTAATAACTATAATGTCTAGGAAAATACTAATACAATATTTTTTGTGTACAGAATATTGCCGATTCCATATTTTATTTTGATAAAATCAAATACAGTGTAAATTATCTCCACAGCAGATCTTGCTAGACCTGAAAAATGGTGTCAATACATGTCCTAGTATGAACAGGTGTGTCTGTATGCATGTATAAATGTGTGTGTGTGTGTGTGTGTGTGTGTGTGTGTGTATGGATATATTATCATATTATATATACATACACGTAGGCCTACATATATTTCAGTAATTCGTAGTCCACATGTTGGTCAAACAATATCACTAGCAGAGAACTGAAAAATTCCTCCAGAAACTTATGCAGTATATATATTTTCTGGTACCTTGCCTTTTGTCAAGTGATTGACAAAGGGCAAGGTGCCCAATATTTGTGCGCCACGTATTGAAAATTCATTGTAAATTGTTGGTGTACAGCTTGATAAATTTCCGAATGAATATAAACTTTTGACATAGAACAGTGGCGGATTCAGGTGGGGGCACACCGGGTGTGCATCCCCTCTTTATTTTTTGTTAAAACTAAAGAAATGAAAAAAAATGCGCCCCCTCCCCCCTTTTATGGAATTCCTGGATCCGCCCCTGCGCCCCTGTAGTATGTGGGGATATATCATACATGTACTAGTATAGAAATTATGTTCAAAATACTAGTATACACTCGTGGCATTTAAAGCTCCCTCCCCGTCAACCCCCCCCCCCCCCCCCCCACCACCACCACCACTCCACCCCCTGCCCCGCGCACCCCGCCCCATCTTCGCCCTTCCATTATAATACCAGGTGCCCCGTCGAAATCGGCTCGCAATCGCTCGACGTTCGTGAAATCATTCTGCCAGTACACATTCATCAATATGCGATAGCGATAGATCGGATCGAAATCGATGGTTTCGTGTCCACCATCATAGACGTGATAAGCAACAAAACACGTAGATTTCAGAGAGAAGTCGAGAAGTAATTCCCCCGTGAAAGCCTCATCTATGACCTAAACAGCTTCATCGTTTATGTAGTAAGTATATTTCACACCGTTTACTTTCATCTGTGCTTGTCTAGATCTACAGAGACGAGGCATATAATGAAACAAAACAGAATATCTAGCATCGGTCATCGCACCGATAAGCTTACGTCTGAGACGAGAGACATCCGATCCGTGTAGTCCCATATGCACACTTTTGTGTCTGTGTACTTTCATCTCGAGTTATTTGTAAAAATGTAACCAGAAATTTGGGCTTCTTCTCCCTCAGTCGTCTCCTAACCATGTCATGCCTCCGTAAATTAAATAGCCATTATTTATTTTAGCCACATTTACCATCAGTGTGTCGTTCAATAAATGATGTATTAAAAGGGAAAGGAACTATCTTCTTGTATTGTTGTAATGTAAATTAAGCTGACTCAGTGACTGCTTGGTGTAGGAACTTGGATCTAAACTATAAATTTTTAAGTATAAAGTTGATCGTTCCTACCCTACAAAATTGACAAAGGCTCAAAGCACATTGCATTATTTTATGTATTCTCCTACACTCACATCATGACATTCACAATACCGTGTCCAGCGAACTTTTGAGTGAAAAAAAAAAAAAATGTTAATTTGCTTGCAGATGGCTGAAATGCTTGTGTTGAATAATACGTGTTGTGGCAAACTTGTTGATAATTGATTTGGTAACCTGTGCAGTGTTAATTGCCTGAGTATGGTTGGTCCTCTGCTCACATTATTGTCAGAGAAGGATGAGGGTTCTTACCCGGAAGGGGGCCCGGCGGCTAAGCTGCATGGACCCAATCAACCAGGAAGCGCGCCAGGCAGTCGCCGTGGGCAACGTCAAGCGTGTGAAGGAGCTGCTTTCAATCGGCCTGTCTCCCAATGAGGCAGACTGTAATGGCTGGACCCTGCTACACTTGGCTTCTTCTCGTGGGAGGGAACGAGTCCTGAGGGCACTCTTGGAGCACGACGGTGAGAGATGACTGCATATTTCAGCACACAACCATCTTGACAGCATGCTATTACAACATTATCATCATCAAAGTCATGCCTCTGGCACTTTGGATCATATTCTCAATCACCATTCCCATTGATATCAAGCAAGTGGAGAGTGCTTGGAGAGATTCTCATTATATTAGTATCTGCCAGATCATGTCTTTGTAATCTCTTTCCCATAGATGATGTGAATGTATGCAACATGCTTTACACACTGATGAGAAAATGAGTGATGCTCTTCCAGTAAGGTCTTAGTTTTTTGAAGTCTTCACTCAACAGATATGTCTCTTTACAAATGTCCAGTACATTGATACTACAATAATTGTAGTTAGGCACAATATTTTAGATATTGCTCACCAGTATAGAAACACTCTCATGAAGAGATATTGCTCACCGGTTTAAAAACACTAAATGTTACAATTTCTTTTGTGGCTGTCTTATGCATTATTATGTTATCCTACAGGATGTATTTTCTTCTTCATGTATAACTTCTCATATTACCTCAGGTTGCCCTAGTGCTAAAGATGGTATTGGAGGATTCACATGTCTGCACTATGCTGCGATGCATGGAAGGACAAGACTTGCCCAACTCCTTTTGGAGTACGACATGGACGATAAGTATGATTTAGTGAACTCGCCCAGCTCAGACGGCTGGACACCGCTCCATGTGGCGGCCCACTATGGTAGGGAATCGTTCGTAAGGATGTTGCTTCAACATGGAGCACGTGTGGAGGCGCTAAGCACAAAGGGTACCAGCCCTCTCCAGCTGGCAATCATTCGGGAGAAACTGCCATGCGTCAAACTCCTCCTGAACTATGGCTCAGACATCGACATACAGAGTGGCTTCCCGCTGCGGTACACCATCTTGAAAGGGAACACGGCCCTGGCCAGGCTCTTGCTGAATCACGGCGCAAACCCCAACCTTGGGAGGACTGAAGATGGGCAGACGCCCCTACATTTGTCGGCGATGAAGGATGATGTGGACTGCTGCTCATTGCTTTGTATGTTTGGGGCTGACAGTCATGCCCTCAACGACGAGGGGAAGACCCCATTGTCCATGTATAAAACCCTTATGGAAGATGCAGGACCTTGCATGTCAGTACTTACATCAGCCTCAAGTAAGTAAAAAAAAATAATAAATGCATCTGTTACATATTCTATGTTTTTACTTTGTCAGAAATGAGTATCCAGTTCGGCAGACCAGTGCCCGTTCCAAGATGAATGTAGAATGTTTAATGTGGATAACAATAAGTTACAGCAGTAATGGTTGAATGAATAACTGTTTGTGAATGCCTGATATATATTTAGTTGGAAAGTGGCATCATGTTCGTAAATCTTGGTTTCCAGGGATATTTCAACAATATGTGCTTAGTGAACTTCTGAAGTGATAAAAGAATAAGCAATCAAAATAACAATTTATTAGCCATCACCCTCCTTTTCAGAGGTTTTGAGCTACCTTTTCTCATCAGAAGAAAGATGTTCTCCTTTAAAGATGTTCTCCTGTATAAATCAATCAGTACATGACAAAGTTGACATATCTGATCATGCCACAAAGCCACTGTAAAAACTGAAAAGGAAAACCAGTATGATGCACTTGTTTATTGGTTTTGTATATTTTTGCCCACCAGGAAACCCACGATCTCTCCAAGACCACTGTCGTCTCGTCATCCGACGGTCCCTAGGTCAGCAGCGACTTTGCCACATCAGCGACCTGCCCATAGCCAATGTTGTGAAGAGCTATGTCAGATACAAGGACGATTTTTGACAGACTGACTCCAATCATACGCACTACGTCGCTGATGCCAAAGTAACTGCCAGAATGTCTGAAGCGCTACAGAATGTATAGGTTGACTTATGAGCCTGTGTCTATGATGGAACTGCAACGCAACACTTGCTGTGTAACAGTCCATAGGGCACATCGTGCGACAGAGCTGGTTCTGGGCTTTGCTGAATGATGCTGAAATCGCTGCTGCTCGATGATCCATTTTCAACATCTCTGTGTTTTTGCATGCTTTATGATCAGCATAAAAAAATTGTATTGCATGTAGCTGAATTCCAGCCTGAATTATTGCTTCTATAAATATGACAAACTGTATGCAAATAAGCCTAACCCTGTAAACATTATTCATCAACCCGCCTATTGATGAATGTGCAAACCAGTAGATGTATGTACTGTACGAGCTGAAATTTTTGTGTGCAGATATAATCATCGCAAATTACAACTTGTCAGACATTTTTGCATGTTGTTAATTTGTGTTTCCCAAGGGTCTAGAAATCATTACTTCACCTTTCACAAATGAATAAAGATAAGTAACAAACAACAATACTTGTATTGACCCTTTTTACTTGATAATTGTCTGTACATAAACAAGTACTGTCTTCTGCATTCAAAGTACTGTACTAGCATGTTATGCCCCAGATATCCCTGCGTCATGGCCCATGCAGCATGCTAAAACTACAGTAGTGACTAGTTGCACACGATCTAGAGGTGGCATAGCTTTGTTTCTTTTAGAAATGATATTTTTGTGCCTTTTAATATTCATGCATTGTTATTTTTTGCAGTTTATAGGCTCTTTGCAAAATTCATGGAAATGAAACAACCACATAAATTTCAGCTTGTACAGTATTGAACATTACCACTCTCTTGAATTGTTTTTATATATTTAGAACAGACACACACAGGACTTCATTACCATCAATTGAGTGAACCAATACCCCTCCTGCTCAGACTTGACTTGCAAGTGTTCAAGTGTAAGAAGAGTGCTAGTGTCCACGTTTGTTATAATTGACCTATTATGGGCTTTGTTTCCATTTTGCAGTGTTGTTTCTTGTGAGTTCTACCCTTCTCAACAAGTTTTCACAGTGTATTACAGTGGATATCTGCAGCATATTTGCATTCTTCCATCTCATCCACTTTGCTTCTCATCAGATAGTGAGAATGTGTCAATGGTTGTCATGTTTGCGGGGGCTTGAACTCATAAATTCCTCAATATCAGACCCTCTTATAGCATGAAAGAACGCTGAGTATACACTTCCTGGATGATAAGCAATAAGGTCAGTCATTGTGGTCACACACACGCAACACAGACGAAGGAAGAATGAAGATCTTTGTATGTATGTCCTTCACAAAGCCCTACCCTGCAAAGGATTTGACTGTTGGTGTGTACTACTTTAACTGGCAAACTTAAAATATAATTTCCACCATACTTCAGCAGTCACATGAAAGAGACTATCCAGGAATGCCATTTGTAACAGTAATCGAATACAATGTACAACCCACCTGGAAAACTTCACCTGTGGATCTTGCATGTCTGGAATTTAACAAGGAATGAATATCGCATTGCTTCATGCATATCCTGGTCTTTTTCTCATTAAGAAAAGTAGAAGAAAACTTGAAGACTGACAAAACAGTGATTAGACAGTGAAATGCAAAGAATCATGCACAAAAAGAAAAGCAAAATTTGTGCGGTCATGGTACCCAATCCCAACATTTTGTGATATCTGTTGAAATATTACCTACCAGTATCTCTTGGTGATAGATTTATTTCAAAGGAAATGAAGAATTTTTCTTGTAATAGCCAGTCCAATCACAAGTTGGTATTTGAATTCCTCTAAATACAGTGTACAACAGAAGTGAGTACACCCCATGTGAACATTTAAAAATTTGAATGTAATTCTTTAAATTATTTGTTTTATCTCACAAGTCTAGCAGAAATTGTAAAAATGGCATTGACTGATATGACTTGAGACAGAAAACTAGTATTTATAACCTTAATTTTGAAATATTATGCATACCTGAGAAAATAATGGCAACAAAAGTGAGTACACCCTGTGTAATATTTGCATGGAAACATTGTTAAATCTGGGGTTTTGTGGTCAACAGCACTGGTCATAATTTTCCTTAGCACAAAAAACATGTTGATATATGACATGGCACTGCCTTGTAATGCCCCTCCGCATTCTTTTATCTGTGTTTCACTCCTGTTTGATGACTTCTTGGAGTGGTCAGGGTTTGACTCACTTTAATTCTTGTATTCCTCTGTGCATTACTACTGGTGTGACTAGTGTGGTCAGGAGAAATCATCGAACATGCAACTGACTCCCTTGCTAACTTTTTAGAAAAGCAGTTACATGCATGGAACACAAACTCAAGGTCACTACCATGTAATATCAACATGTTTTTTATGCTAAGGAAAATTATGGCAAATGCTGGGACCATAAAACTCCAGATTTGATCATATTTAAATGCAAATATTACACATGGTGTACTTGCTTTTGTTGCCACTATTTTCATGAAATATGCATAATATTTCATAATTAAGGTTATGAATACACCTGTACTAGTTTTTGCCCAATTCCTATCACGCCAGGTCCTTTTTACTATCTCTGTGAGACTTGTTATCTAAAATCAACAACTTGAAGAATTACATTCGAATTTCCAGATGCTCATGTGGGGTGTACTCACTTCTGTTGGATACTGTATCAGTTCGCACAAGTGAAAAATGACAGCTGTAGTACAGCAATGTGCAAATTCACACATAACATATTAATCCACCTCAACAATGCAGCTGATGTTGAAAATACATCGTAATACCTAGAGGATACAGTATAAACTGGCACTCCCCCAGAAAAGTGTTAATATCAACATGGTATGTTACAGGTCAAAGGTTACCATGTGAAGAATATTGGGGGATATCAAATAAATGAAAGTTTGCAACTGATTGACAAATTGCCCTACATCGACGGGAAAATTAAAGTTTATTTGTGAGAATGAACTGAGGAACGCACTGCTGAATTACTGTCAAATTTAGCTGCAAGAAAAGAACATTTCTTGCATCATATTGTTAGCCTCATGAAGTCATTGTTCATGATGGTTGCATTTACAAATTGAAGAATTGAATGAACTGGTTATACTTCCCTTCATTATTTCTCTCGTCATGATAATGTCTGCAGTTTGAAATGAGCTGGTCATGTGAATTGAATATTGCAATGTATAAAAGGTCCTTTTCATTTACCTGTCATGATATTATATTATAGTTTAGCCATGCTGATTTTCTGACAGAGATTAACCTCTAATTACATTTATACCGGGATACTTTATTTGGTTATTTACTGCTGAATTCAATTAAGTGTACCAATGGTGCTCATTTGTCCTGCATTGACGAGGATCATTAATTTCTCTTTGAATTCTTGAATTCATTGTCATCTTCATCAGAAAATATCAAGTCTTTGTGTCAGCTGACTGTCATATATGAGAGTTTTCTGGGTAACTAGTAGAGGATAGACTCCTGCAGACTTTGGAAAAATTTGCAATATTTGATGTGCTCAATGACGACTGGTTGATATCAAGACTAGCATGCCCCAAGAGGTATATCCTTTTTGAGTTTATCAGCAGAAATTAATGCATTTTTTTTCCTGCAGAATGTGTAAATGACTTGCTCTGTCCAGCTTCATGGATTGCAGATGTTGCATTGGTGTATGTGTGTGAGCTGATAACTTGATCTGCCCTTGTGTTAAAAAAAAATGATGCATATTTGTCATTCTCATTGTATACAACCATACTTCATCCTCTAGTAAAGTCATGTTACATGTATTAAAAATGTCTCTCAGTGCAATTCAGTTTTGTCTTTCTAACACGTACAGCCTGATAAGTATCAGTTAATGAGAGATATGTGAGAATCTTGTATGAATTCTTCATGCGAAGTGCTTTGAAAGGCAGATTGCAAATACATACATACCTGCATACATACATATATTATGTATATATATATATATATATATATATATATATATATATATATATATTACCAGCAACAGCATTTAAACAAAATCAACCAAGGTGTAAAATCATACTAAACTTAACTAACCTTCAAGATATTCAATTCTATACATTCAAAAATAATGTATTATTTAAATATAACAATAACTACAAAACATATACAAAATTACAACACATTTCTAACAAATACCAAATGATAAAATCAACATAATGTTATAAAAATACAATCACAGAACGGAACTTACTCTGTTGCTGCTGAGTATGGGCTTATATGTATATAATTATAATATATATGTGTGTGTATATATATATATATATATATATATATATATATATATATATATATATATAGTTAACGAATCAGTAGAAGAAGAACGCCGTAAAAAAATAATAAATCCTAGATCTTGAAGATCTTAAAAACGGAGCATAGCTCTCAAATATATATACATGTATATAGATATATAGATATAGATATATATAATGCACTCAACTAAAAAAGTAAGTTCCCCCTAGCATTTGTAGATATATCTCAAAAAGTATTTTACTGATTTTCATAATTCAAACGGAAATGGATAGAGAGTTTTATTACTCATAACATGAATGGCATATCATTGCCACCAGGTATCATTATTGGTGTGAAAAAAAATGCATTTTATGTCAAAATGCATGGGAAAAAAAGTTGCACTTAACGTTATATGAAGCATATTGTGTACACATCCTATGCAAGTTAGCAAATGACCTTTTTAAATTGTTATGTAATTCTCAGGAATTTCTTCAGGTACAATGTGCTTCCCTATTAAACAGATGTTATGCATACTTTTTAAACAATAGGCCTTTTCAATATGAAAGTGTTCCTTGAAGCTGGGGTTCCGGTTAAGGAGGTGGCCAGGAGACTAGGGGTTTCGCTCAATGCCACAAGGAAACTTATTAAGTTCAGAATCATGAGTGATTGTTTGATTGACATAAAATGCATTTTTTTTTTCACACCAATAGTGATATCTGGTGGCAATGATATGTCATTCATGTTATATGTAATAATAATGATAATAATAAATAGTAAATATAATTCAGTCATATGTTAACATTCTTTCGTTTGTCATGAATTAGTGTCAGCACAATATATCCCTCATGCCTTCCAAAAGGTGTAGTGATACCAATCATGATTTTGATGGAAATGTCGCCACAGTCATTTTTGTCCTGGGGCCCGTTGCATAAAACTTACCGTTGAATTTCAATGGTAACTACCATCAAAATTAGGCATCACAGCCAATCAGCATCAAGGATTATAAAATTTACCGCTAATTTGAAGACTTACCGCTAGAAAGGAGCGGTAAGTCCAGCGGTAATAAGGGTTTTATGCAACAGGGCCCTGATCACAGTAAGAGTTCTGTGGACGCAGGCGCCGTCCTACTATTTGTAGCGGAATGCTGCCCTCTCGTGTTGCGTCAAGTGTCAGCGAATGTCACCGCCATATTTCGTCGAACGGCTGAAAATACTCCGAGTACTCTTACGGGCAGAAAACAGAGCGATTTCTTCGTCGAGGTGACAGCAACGGAGTCTTTTATTACGAGTGTGCTACGATTCTAGAGTATTTTAAGGCTTTCGTGTATTTAGCGTTGTATCTGAATTCGAATATTGACCGCATTTTTACGATTACCGAAAGAGATATCCACGCTGTTCCTTGTCACAGCTGTGCAAGATGTCAACGGAGGAAGCACAATCCGCGCCCGATGGATCCCCGGCAACGGAAGTACCAGCGCCCGCAGACAAACAAGAGGAGAGCATGGACACAAATCCACCGCCGTCATCTGAATCTCCAGCAGGAAAAACAGAGCGCGAAAACAATGAGTCAAGTCAAACTATTCCAAAGGATGGCTCTGAAAAAGTAACAAAATCAACACAGCCAGTAATTAAGCCGCCAGTACCAAAAACTATCCAGGACAGACCGTCAAAACAGGTGGGTTCTTCTTTTCTGCAGGCATGCAGTCTCCTCACACCCCCCCCCCCCCCCAAAAAAAAAAGAAAGAAAGAAAAAGAAACAACACAAAAGTAAGGCTAGCTAGACAATCAAAGTAAACCTAGATTTAGAAGAAGAACCAGTACTGGTATGTATGCAACATTGCTTTATTTCTTTATTTATGGACTAACATTTCAGAGGGTGATTTTTAACAGTGCTGCGTGGATCATTTGTGACCACTTGAGAAATGAGAGAAAATAAGGGTGGCATCTTGATACAGTGACAACATTGAATATGGCTGTTCAATGGTGACCCAAGAGGACTGGCAAATGGTGAATTACATGTGTTGTGTTTGACCGACAAGTATGTCTAATTTCGCGAAAAACTTCTCATTTATGATAATGACATTTTCTGGGTCAGTTTTTCGCTGCTTAGACAGACACCATCGATACATACGTTAATTGTGACAGTTTCAACCGTTCTAGTTAAACGCAACTTCGACCCAGTTCGCCCTGCATAAAAATGGTTATTGTTTTTCCAGCTTGGTTTTCAAACCAATCTGGAAAAAAATATAGGCCTAGAGATTTCTATACAGGATTAATCAGTAAACATTTTGACTCTCCTCTTCCACTGTTCTCTCCTGTTTTCTGGTTGTTTCCTCCACTTCTTGGCAGCGCTCCCCAATTCATCGCCGCCTTCGTTTGAAAAATGACCGCATGAACGTGTATGGCAAGCCAAATGCTCCATACAATCACTATATCGGTACACTTACATTTATTGACTAAAGTACTAGTAAGTTGTTCGAGCGCTAAATTTAACTTCGTAATAATTGTGAATGAGCGTTTGGCTTGCCATAGACGTTCTTGCGGTCATTTTTCAAATGAAGGCGGCGATGAATTTTCAATGTTGAAAGGATTGTCAGATTTTTCTGAAACTTCACTGATACATTGTATGTTTTACTGCTCTGTTCACTGAAGCCACATATTTTGTGTAATTCTCCTTTAAGGTATTAGCACGTTGCTGCATGGCACAACAACAAGTATCGATCAAATAATTCCCGAGTAATAGGCAATACACTATACCTGACAGTAAGTATGTAATTACACAGTGTAAAATGCCCTCCAGTGATTTTTTGCTCACCTGAGCCAAAGGCTTGAGTGAGCTACAATTATTGTACTGCAAAAGTAGTAATTTTTGTGGTCTGCAGGGTAAGATGAATTTCAAATGTTTTTACTTCCGCAAAATCCAAATATGAAATAGATTACATGTAGCGAAGCAAAACATTTTCAAGTGCATTTTATTTTTATTCTAGTGTCATGTCACATACATGTCACATGAAGCATGTGAAAATTTGTACTTTAACAGTATTGTGATCATTCATTTTCCACTCTTCACACTTTTTGCACTTTCAGCTTCTTGAAAACCCCACAATGGATCGAATTTGTTACCAAACTTGGCAGGTAGCATCCCTAGAGTGATAGGATCTCATTTTATTCAAATATGTACCATTACCATGTGCCCCCCCCCCCTTTTTCGGGGGGGGGGGGGGGGTGAGGAGGGCAGGGGGCCTAAAGACCTCAAATTAAGGAATCTTTGATAATATCTAGCATAGAACTTACAAGTCAGGGCTATGAGTAAGTACTGTGGCTTCTGTAGTTCTTAAAGGGATTGTTCAGTTTTGGTTGAGACCTAACTTCAGATTTCTAACATTTTTTGGTGAGATAATGAAAAACCTCTTATGAAATATGAAAGAGCATGTAATTTTATGAGGAATTCAACGTTTATTTGATGAAAATTGGTTTTGAAATAAGCTGAGATATCCAAAAAAGAGCGATTCTAATGAAGTGTGTGACCCACACACGATCGCTTTGTTTTACTTTTTGGGGGGGATGTTTCAGTCATTCCAAACCCGATTTCCATCAAGTAAACTTTGAATTCCTCTTAAAATGGTATGCTCTGTACTATTTCATAAGTGTTTTCTTGGTATCTTGCAAAAAGTTAAAAGCCCCATTCTCACCTCCACCAATACTGTACTATCCCTTTAAGTTTGTTTGTGGTGGACCTGGGGGTGCATTCCGGGAAGGGGGGGTCTCAATATTTGTCTGTCCATTGTGTACATTCCCCACTAAGTCTAAAACTGGTGTAAAACACAGTGTTCAATAGAATTTCAGTGCTGTTGTTATCATTTCTAATCAATATTAGGCCATTCAGCTGAAAAACAAATTTCCAATAAATACCGGTACTAATTATTTTACCTTCATATAAGTTAGTACATAGATGTTTGTCCAGTGTTTAATGTTGTATATTATCCTAATAATTTAAATTTTGCAAAAATTCTAATAGATTGCTTCTTTGAATCAATTTTGGGGCAAAGTTATATCTCATAAAACTGTTCTAAAGGATTGTATTGTACAGTGAAATCCCGTTATAACGAGTTCGGTTATAACAAGGAACCGCTTATATCGAGGTGATTGCGTTGGTCCCGTTTTCCTTTGTGTGTAAACCTATGGCAGAATGAATCGGTTATAACGAGTTCAATTATAACAAGATTCCGGTTATAACGAGGACAATTTCAGTGCATCATGATAAAGAAAAACATGTATTTGATAGGATATAGCGAGGTTCCATTTCTTGACTTGCTGCTTTCAAACACGGGACAAACGAAACATTGAAAACCAAATTCACGCTATCCATATCTCTTTCCCGTTTAGCAGAGTGCCGTTCCTTCCATGTTTTCTTCCAACCCACACAATAAGACACAGGAATACCTTCCGATATTCCGACTAAGTTATTGAGTATTATTATTTCATTTTCTTTTTTCGCGAGATACACGTGCGTGATAGAAGGTCAATCAGACCACACCGCGACGATAGAGAGAGAGAGAGAGAGAAAAAAAAAATGCATTCAAAAACTTTTCATGTAGTGTCACTCGTGACCAAAAATGGACATATGGAATGCGTGTGTAACTCATCATTATATCCTTTCCATTTTTCGTTCCGAATTACACGTTTTGCTGGTTAGTACATATGAGTGTGTATGATTAAAGCCGAAATTAATGAAATTATCGCGATCCCGCCGGGTGACAGTAGCGTAAAATACTTGAATAACGCATGTTAATCTACTTGAGTCGGTGTTCAGAAAAAGAAACAAACGCATTCAGCGGTTTGAATAGATTTAGGTTTGTTCATTATCATTTAACAAATGATAATGTATATGATTGTGTATGATTAAAGCCGAAATAATTAATGAAATCAATGTGATCCCGCCGGATGACCGTAGCGTAAAAATACTCGAATGATGCATGTTAATCTGCATGAGTCGGCGTTCAGAAAAAGAAACAAATGCATTCAGTGGTGTGAATAGATCTGGGTTTGTTCATTATCATTCAATACTGCATTTCACACAACGAAGATTTTTCTTTCTTTCAGAATGGTCTACGAGGTACAGATTTGCGTAAAAAGGATCACAACCTTCCAAATTCCCTGTCGCATATTTTTCAAGAAGGGATGTACAAAACGCGAAGAGATTTTTGGAAGAAAATAAAGAATGCATTTTTAATCCCTTCAGGTGCAACGATCATACATTGTATATGATTACAGCTGAAATGATTCATGAAATCATCGCGTTCCCGCAGGGCACCAACAGCGTAGAATACCTCGAAAGTTACGGTAAACAACACATGTATGTTACTCTATTTGCGCTGGTGTTTAGAAAAACTTAACAAACGCATATTATACAATCTGATTTTGTTCATTAATCATTTTACATTGTATTTCACAAACGAAAAATATACTTTCAGAATGGATCAATACAAGAGGAAGAGATAGGTTTAGAAAGAATCACAAATACATGTATAATATAGGCCTACTTGTCAAGAACATAATGTGTAACTATTTAATGCATAGAGATTTTCAGAAGAAAAATGAAGAATTAACACATTTTCAACCACTACTTTTTTCCGTCTTTTTTGTATCAATTCACAAATAATTTCCCTTTATTCTCTCAATGATAATGATCCCTAATTGTGTAGAAACAATGCAAAGGATGTTCTTAAGTTTGATTGATGGGTATATGACGTCGTGCGTATGTTTTTCTTTGTTTTTGATGCGTACGGTTATAACGAGGTCATATCGCTGGTCCCACGGACCTCGTTTTAACGGGGTTTCACTGTATTTGGGGTAATGCCCATTCATTGGAAACAAAAAACAACCCCACATGATGATGATGATGAAACAGCATTTACATATAGCACCATTTATACCATTTATCTGTTGAAACATTGAAAGGCGCCTGGCTCCCACAATGTGGCACGCATCATTCATGAAATTGCTTTAAAAGGTAAGTCATCCCTGAAATGTCCCCCTTTACCTTGGAAATACCCATGTAGCAGGGACTGTATGCAGAATAATCACATGTCATGCTTGCGTTGAAAAGTAGTCCAGAGTATACTCGGGCAGGTGTCTATGGGGAATTGCATGTTATAGCAACAACAGTTTTACAGATCAAACTTTGTATTGCTATATATTTTTCATCTTCATTGTTCTCTTTCTCACAGAGCATTGAGCAGATGGAAGAGGCCAAGCTGAAGGCAAAGTTTGGGGGACTTCAAAAGCCAGGAGGTTCACAGTTTCTGCAGAAGAGGCTAAATAAAGGGGTCAGTATTTTGTTGCTTTGCTATTTCTTTTTTTTTTGTCAGTGTAAGTTTGTTAGCAAATAGCTTTACATCTTAGATGAATCTGCTTATAGAGATTTCTTCATGAAAAAAAAAATATGTATATTTACATCACGAACTTATGAGCATTTAAAAGCCATTGATTTCCAATTTTAGATATCCGTAACATTTCTTTTATTTTTGTTCTTAAAAAAGTGAGTTTGATTTGTTGCTTGAAAGATAGATATATATACCAGTTTCTCTTATGGGCAATAAATGTGTTCTGAGCCAGGGAACTTGAATCTCCAATCCAGTGCAATCTTCATTACAAGGCTTCAACAACAGAACAATTTAGACCAAAAAAAAATCAGATTTTTCCTTATTATTTCATTTCATAATATATGATAACCATAACAAAACAATAATTTTTTGAAGGATTCTTTATCTTTGGCAAATACACAAATTGCCAACAGACAGGTCATTCAATTGTATTTGAGGTGCGCGTACACAACTGAACGTTGATGTTGTGTCTGTGGGTTTTAAATGAGCTGCTTGTTGTAAGTCTGTGCGCTGTAAGTGCTTTTCAAGTTTTGATATTGAAGTTGAATTGAATGTTGAGGGGTGTTGCACTTTAAAGAGAACTTTACATACAAGATCTTAGTCAGTGATTGGATGCAGTCCAACGTGCAAGAGTTCTGACCTCCCTATCTTCTACGAACAAAGCAAGCTTTGTAAATATTGTGTCTTCTTGGCAGGAATTAGGTATGACTGTTTATCTTAGGGTATTTAAAGGGCCTAGAGCTTAACATGGGAATATTCTGTGGTTGAGATGCGAAGCAGTCTATTCCGATGTCTGGTCTGGACGAGTGTACATAATTGTATTCATGTTTGGTTGTTTATATATCTTGAACGTCATTGTAAAATGAGGGGTTCATTATTTTAGCACTTTCTGTTGAACAGTTTTATGTTTATCAGACATTACTCTTAAATCTACATGTACATGGCATGTGTACAGTAAAATCTTGTCAGGTCATGTTGAAGCCACAGAAAGGGTCCATTTATCAATGTTTTTATACCCCTGTGGGGTTGGGCTTCTGATTTTTAACAGTTTGAGAGCACTGCCTTGTATTTACACCGGAAATGCACATGTGGAATTTTGATAAACTGCATCATGAAACCCTCTCATTTGTATGAAGCTTCTTCCATATCATATTTGTTTGTGTGTGTGTGTGTGTGTGAGTGTGTTTGTCTGAGACCCCGTTTACAGTGAGTGAAAAGGCCGGGTTTGGCCGCTTCCGAGCCCAGCCTTCATTTCATTGTAAACGCGCAAAAGGCCAAATGCGGTACCAAAATCGGCCTCGCATTTGGCCAAGCTCTGGAGGTAGTCTGAGCCAGCCTCGGCCGCTGCCGGCCGCGGCCGAGCCCGGCCTTTTCTCACTGTAAACGCAAACTGGGCCAAATGCGGTACCAAATTTAGTCTAGGTTCCAGACCCTCTGCCCGTACTATTTCGCTATTCAGAATATTAACACCCTCAACGTCGAAAACTTGTATAGTTTAAGGTGGCTTTGTCCTGCAGAGGTCTTTGCCTTTGGCAAAGGCGGCGACTTTGTGGCCGCAGAGTCCAGTTGGCAAAGGGTCTGGAAACCAGACTTTACCACATTGCCCTCCCAATAATAGTGTTTGTTTGCAAGCAGAGCGCCACTACGACAAAATATTGAAAGGTTTGAATTAAAAGCGCGGGCCAAGCCCGGCACTGTAAACGGACAGAATTGCGGGGCTCGGCCCCGCAATTGAGGCCGGGCTCGACCGCGGCTCAGCCACGGCTTGACCCAGCCCCGCACTGTAAACGGGGTCCTTGTTTGAGTGTAGGCATCAGCAAATCTAAAAATCAGAAAAAAAAAAGATAAAAACCTAGCAGGCCTTGTTGAATAATTAATGCATGTAGATGTACACTGTATGTGGAGTGGTTGGATTCTTGCCAATTACCAATACATTTTACAAATAAACAGTAAACCCTGATTTCTTGGAAAAAAGATATTAGATCAAAGGAGTGTGAAAACTCTTTGGCCAGTCATTAGCAAGGTTTTCCATAGAGTCGCTGAGACAAACACATTAGGTTGCAATTGACATGCACACTACCAGTCCCAGCATAGTGAGAAAACACATGTATGTTGAATGGGCAGACATGTATTGTAACAGCTGGCTTTGTGAGCAAATGTCACGTGAGTCACAAGAGAGCGGCTGCATCGTTGTCAGCAGACCCCCACAGTCATATTTGTGGTGCAGGAAATTGTACTTTCTTCACAAACACTGCTGTTGTCAAATGTGAAGTGACTATCATGTGGCCATGTCATGTGATTTTGGTTGTTCCATTCCTTTCTAATTCTTGTGTTCCCTTCCTCTCTGTACTGTTTTCATGTTATCCCTTCTGCCATGTTTAGTTCTGTGTCGCTGCTTTCTTTCTCTTGAAGAGGTGTCCCAGCAGTAAACAATGAGCTTCATTGTGTGTATTATCTAAAATGTGTCTCATTTCTCTTTGACTTGCCAACATCCAGCAGATGAAGTACTTCGACTCTGGTGACTACATGATGGCCAAGCAGTCCGGGAAGCTGAAGATTCGGCCGGCCAGCGGCAAGCCAGGCATCCCACAGGCCCAGCAACCTAAGCCAACGGGGGAGGCCATCCCCACCGTAGATTCCATCCACCACAGAAAGCCCTCCTCGGAGATCAGCAAGCTTGCCGTGTAAAGGAAGGAGGGGGGTGGGGGGAGGGGGTAACAGGTGCAATCATCTGAGAAGTTCCAATCCCATGAGAAGTTTCAATCCCTTGTCGAGTCTCCCTCCTACCGGTGTCTCTTAAAGGACTTCCTGAGATTAGAGGGATTGTTTAGTTCGCAACCAGTTATCTTGTCTGCTACGTTACTCGCGTGCATGCTCAAAGTTGATCGGGTGCGGAACATTTCTTTCACAGCCAAGTATGGAGGTGACTTGGGTCCATGTAGAAAATTGTATTGTCCCACGCAACGCGTAAATGCTCTTGTATATGTGTGTATACATTTCCATCTGTTTTGTCTCTCCCTCTATCTTGCTCTTCTACTATTCTCTCCTGGCCTTGGTGTTTGTCTTTTTGAATATCCCCCACATTTTTTGCTGTGTGCTACAGACTTCCATTAAAGCCAGTGATATGCACTTCTGCCATCAGTAGGAAAAAAACAACAACTGTGTTTTATGTATCCACTAGTTGCTACCAAAGAAAAGAGATACAACTATCTGTCATCTGATCAAATAATCCTGACTGCAAAAACAAACAAAACTCAAAAGAAAACTGACTGATAGAGTTATGAAAGTTCAAAACCTACTGGTCTGAACATAGAGGTAGAGCCAGGAAGAAAACAACTACCAGTAAAGAATAGGAGCAAAAAAAAAAAAAGAAGAAAAGAAGAAGATGGGGAGTGGTGGGAAGGGGGAATTCTGTCATACATTAAGTAAGCTGTTGTCTACAACTCTTGCATGTATATTGTGATGATATATGGAGACAATGGTAAACTTTCACAGATTGCATGCAGACTGATGTCTTACAACAAGCATAGCTGTGCCACATTGATCTGAATCATTTTCTGTTGGAAGTCTTCAATGAAATATATGTGGAAAGAAAGAAAATATATTATACAAGGAGTATTGAAATTCACTGATTAATGTACTCTCATACTTTCATATTTCTTTATGATCAATTCCAAGTGTTTATATTTTGTAGCTTCATGCCAAGCAAGTCATGAACTAAGGGTAAGCCAGTATGGTAGAAGTACATGTAGCTGCCACTTGATTTTGCCCAGGACAGTAGGCACTGATTCATCCATATATTCACACTATTGGTATATTGGTATGCTTTGAATGTTTAATGCCTTGCTTTTCTTATCTCTTTTTTACAAATAGAATTTGATATGGTATGTCACTCTCACACAATCCTGTGAACTTTAACTTGCATATTGTCAGTCAAATTGAAACAACTTAACAAAGACATGTAAGAATGAGGAAAATTTTGTTGTAAGTTACGTTATAAGTTTCAAAACTTTGTTATATTAATGCCAATAATCTCAGTAGGAAATTTCATTAACTTTTAGCCACTGGGAGGTGGGAATTGCCAACAGATGCACAACAGCCAACTGTGCTAATCCACTTGTCGAATGTAGAGACTGCACATTATATCTGTACCACCGCATCAATATTTGGATGTTATACCTCACATGTAGTGCGTCGAGAGTTCTGTGTGTGTCACACTGTCTTGGATGAGTATAAAGGCTGATGAACAGGATTCACTTATAATTAGAAATGATACTTACACACATACTTTCCATTGACCCCCTGTCTGATGCACAAGTGAGCATTGATGTAAAGTTATGTGAACCCCCCCCCCCCCCCCCCACGCTAACTCCTTCATTAACTACTTAACCCTGCTGTTACCATCAGCCACTTGTTTCTATGTCTTGTCAATAGCATTGTGACATGGCGGTGCTGAGGAAGTTAAGGATAAGTGAGTACTCTTGGGGAATTGTCCAGAGATCGTGTATATGCATCTTATTTTGTACCACATGGGATTGAGACCGCAAGAGGAAGTGCGCTTGATAGGTAAGGGGGCTTGCTACACAGTATGCTTGTTAATTGTGTTTTGGGCAAATTATGGTTGGTACATATGCTTGCCATCAGTGTCATGGTAGAAATCAATGACAGAGGATATCATATACCCCGCCGTATGGTGTATCGTGATCGGGTGCACACAGTGCCAAGGATCCTGCTGGGCCAATTTTGTCACTCTCGTACTACCACGTACGATACATATCCATTATCAGAGATTTACCCAGTCATATAGGTTGTGCGACAGAAGTGGGGAGGGTGTGCATTCTTCCTCTGTCTTGCATCTTATCTATTACACAGGTAAACCATATTTTCATTCATTTCTAGTATAAGACTTACCAAAGGACCAGCAGGATCCACTCTTAGACACAACAAACATCCATACTGTGAGGCAGGCCAATCACCTCCTGCCTGCATTCCCCGATACATGATGCAGAAAGGTTTGTGTAAAAATGTTGTATGTGTAATTCAATACAATAGGTTGTATGGCAGTGCAACTTCCCCCAACAGTCAAAATGATGTTGTGGCTTTGCTTTTGCCACCTTCTTCCCCCTTTTTTAACTTCAATGGAATGTTCCAGTCTGTCTGTAGTTGAGATAATTACATGATTTCCATTGTGGAAATGTGATTGATAATTCTTTGATACTTCGCCCAGCTATGGTCTCAGCGCCTTCGGTATTTTGGCACTGTCACGTTTCTTTCTTGGACTGTTTAGTGGGATGGAAACTGGGAGCCTTGTCATTGACAAGCTAGCAAAAAGTAAAAACAAAGACTGTATATCTGTTTAGACTTGTACATTTACATTAAAGGAGAAAATGGATATAACTTCTATAGCATTCTGAATGTTTATATTTTACTAACAGAGATGAGTGGATCTAGTGTGATGCAATTGTCGAGATTATTTTTAGCAGAATGAGAGAAAACCGAAGTGTACAAATTGGATGTTGTGTGGAACTTGTCACATTTTGATATATCACTGTCTAGGCAAACACTGTCTTTTCAGCCGTGCTTTGTGTTCATGTGTTCAAACGGTCGTCATTGGCTAAACTTGAATGTTGTAGAATCCAATTTTCTGCCAGCATGCTGATCGTCAATACTAGCCTTTCACCCACTGTATAAACTTGTTTATTTTTGTCAAATTTTACCCAATGCCGTGACTGTAAAAGACCAGGGAGCTTATTTGATTATGTACAATGACTCTATAGGTGCAAATGTACATGCAATCAACCTCGCCTCAGTCAAATTCAAAGAGACTTGCATGAATTTTGACATACACTGTACAATTAAGACATGTGTACATTGCATATCCATCTGGGGAAGACTGTCCCTTCGACTAGGCCGAGTTATTTACTTGTGCTTGGTCGACTGAAGCGAGGCTGACTTAGGCGAGGTTGACAGTATTTCCTTAGACTACCGGTACTCGTATCTGTGATGGAAAATGTAACGATTCCAGTCTTGGAAGTCCAGGCTCTTGATTTGATACGTAGAGACTATGACTGCCCCACTGGGGCTTGTCTGATGTTGGGCTGTCATGGCTTGGTGGATAAGACCATGAGCTCTTAATCTTGAGGTTCCTGGTTCAAGTCTGCCGACTTAGGTGAATGTGCCCCTGGGCCAAAACATGTTATCCACTCTACTTTTAATAGTCCTTCAGAATGGACTTAATAGTCAGCAGTCCCATGGTACATAGCTTGCTCATAAGCATTGAAGGATTATCGTAGTGGCCGCATAGAATTACGGGCTAGGTGACCCAAACATCCAATTCAAGCAGAACACGCGTGAGATAGGTCGTCTTGCCGAATTTCAGAAGCAGGCCTCTGCATTCTGTAGTACATTGTAACTTGCTTGCACTTGCTGCCTCACTGAGTGCAGCAAATGGGGCAGCTGTCCCGGGACGCCTTTACGAGAATCGGTCAAAGACAAGTGGCCTTGACACCATGGCAACTGTAAAAGGAAATTGTTGATCGTCTCTGGACAGTAATGTGGGCATGGTTTGCAGACACGGCAAATTTTGAAGTGCAGGTCTGTGATGAAGCGAGACACATGTTCAACGTCTTCTCACATATGCACATTTTCATATCACAAGCCCCAATATACAGACGTTTAAACTTCCATTAATAGGGCTGTTCATTTGGTGCTGTCTCTGAAAAATATCAGTTTTGATTCCATGTGATTTAGGTACATTGTATTATATGTTGGTAAGAATCCAGCAGAAAAAAAAAATATGCTTGGATGCTGTATACTCTTATTTTCTTTCTTTTTAAAGAAAAAATAATAATGTTGCTGAAACATACCAAATGACAGGTGGTCTTGGCATGAAGCAGTAGTCTCCTTAAAATGCAATGTGTATTGTATCATATTAGAAGTGTAAATATAGTATATTCCTGTTCATGATTTGTGGAAAGGCGTTAAAACACTCATTGTTTTGTAAGTAAGATGAATCCAGCAGGCTTGTGGTAAAATGTCTTGTTAAAGGTTGATTGAAAGTGCACAATTAGATCCTGCACTTAATATCTGGCCATGTTGACATCTTTTTGTTGTAAATGCTACTCCATTTTCTCAACATGTGAATTATATATAAGACATTTGCATCGTATCCTTTAATTTCAACAAAGCATCATGAAGATGTTACTGTACACGATAAGCCAGAAATACAAATTGTAAGACATGCCTTCAGTGTATCATGCATGATACAATATGGATGGTGGTTATATATACAAATATACAGTGTATATAAAAGAAGAATGCTTGTTGAAGGAAAGTTTACTTCCAGGAAAATATTATTTTGAATGAATTAAGTAAAATCAGAACAGTGGACCAGAGAGGCTAGAGACAAACAAACAAACAAACAAAGATATTGAGGAATAAAAAGCTGTCTGAACATGGGGAGATTGTCCACCATGGTGTCTTGGAAGAAAGTGTTTGCTCACATGATCCTGATGGAGCATTGCACTGAAATTTGAGTAACTTCTGGGTTGTTTGTATGTTTGTTTGCATTTTTTTTTTTTAAGATTGAATCATCTTTTTTTTCCCCTGAAATCTGTATCGTCATATCTTAGTAGAGTCTAGAACATAATATTTTATGTCATTTTAGAAATATTAGTGTATTGACATGTGTATGAATGAATGAGGGGCAAGACATGACTTCAAGACACCCTCTCTGCCCCGTGATAAATGATGTACCAGAATGTACAATAACTCCCCCAATCTTATTTTGCCCTTGGCTTGTACTGATCTCTTCCCTCTGCTTCACTGATTTCCTGGGAGTAAGTTTTCGTTGAAAGCTGTACAGACTTTGCTCATTTTCCACAGAATTTGTGTGTTAATTATATCACCACATATGCCACCGTGTATGATCATTTCAAATGTGTGTGCATGCACAGATGATTATAATTGTATGTTGTAAAATAAGTTTGAAGAAAAAAAAGCTTCAGTTATGTTCAGTCAGCAGATGATGAAAACAAAAAGAAACAAACAAAAATGAAAGGACACTTTTCTTTTCAGCGTCATTATGTTTGTGTCTGTTTTGTGTGCAGGTCAAATTGTGTACATTTTCTCCTGATTGTATACTGTATAAGAAGGTGAGAAAGAGGAGGAAGAGGAGCATGAGATGGGAGGATGAGGAGAGAGTTGATGCAGTAAGGAAAACTAGAATTATCACTGAAGGTGATTAATACCCCCGCCCCTAGTGTTGCTTTATACTGTACGAGCTGACATTTCCGCAATGGTTTTATTTTCGCGAATTTCGCGAATCGCCTTTGAACCACGAAAATAACAACGCGCGTATAAGTGAGTTCAGCTGGACCCTCGCAACCGCGAAATTAACAACACGCGAAAATGTCCTCCAAGTATCAATTTGCGAAAATATCTGTACGCGAAAATTTCAGCTCGTACAGTGGTATGTGATGTCATGAGGGTAATCATACAACAAAATGTGACCACAGTTGCTTGAGTGCTATGGTAACAGTTGTTTCCACAAGGTTTCGGTAAAAGGTGTGGTTACCATGGCAACGCATTGTCTGATACAAACACAAGGGACATTTTGCATACTAGTAACTACACTTAAAGACCATCATACACACCAAATTTGACCTTCATAGCTTGAATGGTTCAATTTGATACAAAAATGAGTGGTTACCATGGCAACACATTTTCCTTGTGCTAACACATTGGTGTCTTGCATAACTACACCTCCCGATCATCATATATACTGAATTTGACCTTAATTGCTTGAATGATGTGGAAGTTATTCAATCCATAAGGTTTTGGTAGAATTATGGTTACCGTGGCAACGCTTTGTCTGACAAACACAAAAATTATGTGTTCTACATCTATGCCTCAAGGCCATAATGCCTACCAAATTCGATTTCAATTGCTTCAAAACTGTGGAAGTTGTTCACTCCACAGAATTTCGAAGAAAACATGCCGTTACCATGGCAACGCTTTGTCAAATACAAACGCAAAGAGTGTCTTGCATAACTGCACCTATAGATCATCATAGATACCAATTTTGAAATTGATTGCTTAAATACTATGGAAGTACAAGTTCCCTCCATAAGGTTTTGGTAAAATTGTGGTTACCATGGCAACGCATTGTCCGACAAACACAAAAAACATGTCTTGCACATCTATACCTCAATATCATCATTTACCCTAAGTTTCATTTAAATTGCTTCAAAACTGTAGAAGGAGTTCGCGACGCAAGATTTTGCAACAGACCGACCGACCGCCCGACCGACCGCCCGACCAACATCACGGTGATTCCTATTTACCCCCTTCACACTAAGTGTGGCGGGGGTATAATGAATACCCAACATATCAAATCATTTGTGACCATAATTTACATTGCATAATTACACAGTATAAATTGCAGTCATCAAGATACTTTGTGAGGTGTGCGTAGACAAGAGCGTATAGCTCACAAAGAGAGATTCGGAGAAGTCCTGACATTAGTTAGAAGACCAATAACGAAACAGAAAGTAGAGAGGGAGAAAATTTAATACACTGTATCTATATTAAAATTTCAATAAATTTTGTGTTTATTCAATCACAGAAAATGTTAATAAGTAATTCCTTTGATGAATGTAAACAATGTATGTATGTGTTCAGAACCTTGGCATTTGCAAATAACAGGAGTGTCCAGGAGCAGTGTACCGTGCACTCCCGTTATAACGAACACGTTTATAACAAAATTCCGGTTTCAACGAAGTAAAAATTCAGGCCGCAATACTATGCACTCTATATGTATTTTTATTGTTTATTTGTTCGGTTATAACGAAATTTCGAATTTCGAATTCGAAAACTGCCGGTCCCGAGGACCTCATTATAACGGGAGTCTACTGTATTTCAAAAATGATTATTTGTATTGAAGTCAACTTATGTAACAAAATTCGTTATCTTTTTGGTCCATATTTACAATTTACTTAATTTATTAACAGTTCACAGGCTGTGCCAAAGAGACAGGTGAGTTGGTGCGGTCGTTTTTGTCTTCCAATCGGGTACACCGTCCGACAGTATAAACCCGTTTTTGCGGAGACTACTGTACTAAGGACAACCTTTATTATCAGCTCAGGAGGCTCAAAGTCCGCTTCCTCGCTCAGACTGGTCCCATTCCATAGGTCTACCTGGTCCAGCTAAGAGACCACAAAACCAGAAATGGGAATTTTTGAGGAACCATGATGTAATGCAATCAAACAATGGAAAATGTCGACATCTCCGGGATATTGTGTGACAAATATGCACAGGACGCAATGCGGGTCAACACGACTTGCGATATTCTTTGCCCAGTTCGCACAAGGAATGCAAAAACTGCCTGTAACCTGGCAATATACTGTTCTCACTTCAATTGCACCTCTTGTGTTTCTCGTCACATACAACTGTAATTCTTCTATTTGATACAAGATGGTGCGTCTGAAGGAACTAGTATACTCGGCAACGTGCATTCTAGGATTCTTAATAAGTTCTTCGATTGCTGCAAGAAACGGTAACGACATTATTATTTCTGTAATTAGTTCCCTCTGCGTGATGTTGTTGGCCAGTTATAGCAAGGTCGTATGTAATTATGTCATTGTGCTATCATATATATATATATATATATATATATATATATATATATATATATACATATGTTTCACTTTTTGATATAAATCAAATGCCATTGCAGAGGAAAGAGATCAAAATCGTGTTTAATATACTAGTAATAGAAGAATCAACATAAAATTTGTACGGCTATTAGTAAGTTGTTTTAATAACCGCTTTAAAAGGAAGTTAACCACCGAGACGACGAGATTAAAAGTTCATCGCCTTTTCGACCCTTTCGGGTCCGAGAAGGCGAGATCCGAGATCTCGGCTTCTCAACTTATCGGGTCGGAGAAGGCAGTAAGGCGAGATAGTTATGAGATCTCGTCGTCTCGACCTTTTGGGTCCGAGAAGGCGAGTTGTGAGATTTCGTCTTGTCGTCTTTTCTTCTCCGGAGAATTTCAGGCAAGGTGATTTATATCTTCGTGTTGGTCGAGAAGGCAAGAGTTATCTCGTCTGCACAGTGAGCGGCACAGAGCTTTCGTGACCATGGTGACTGATCAATAACAATATAATACATGTATCATGAGTAAAAATATGTGGCAGCAGCGAGCTGTGTCCCTAGGAGACAAAGCATTCATCCTCTTTGCCTACGTTCTGCAGAAGGATGACGAGGCTCAAAGGACACTTTAACAACAACAAGGAAATGAACATTTTTTGTTGTAGTTAAAACAAAACGAAACAAAAACAAAAACATCAACAAATCGTTGTCATCAAGAGAATCACTGGAACTTGCAGAAAACCGGATATGAGGAAATTAAAGCTTTTAAAAATCTAGCGACAAATCAGACTACAGCAATCAAATTTGCGACATTATGTCACTGTATGAAGGATGATAATACAGTTGGAGCCTTTTTATGCACCTTTATATCAAATCTATTGCTTGTCATTTTTTTTTTCAACCCAAGATTGTAGAAATGTATTGCTTTTCAATTTTTATGATAGGTAAAAAATACATAAAGTGTTGCTCGTGATGAATTTGATGTGAAAAATAAATCTTTTTTTTTTTTTTTTTTGGGGGGGGGTTTAGTTTGATCATGGACTTCCATGGTTTGATGTGAGGACTAGGATTAGGGATAAGGGGTATGGTTATGCGTGTGGGTATGTTTTATGTTTGGCTTGGCGTGCAGATATTTCATGGGAGCAATTGTCGCCGGAGCAAATTTTGTGGAACCTGCTCCTACAGCATTTCCCCTTTTTACCCATAATCAAGAGGGCAAATTCTTCCATATCTCTGACATCCACTATGACCCGCAATATGGACAAGGAGTTTATCCGCAAGCTTCCTCGTGCGCGGTGCAGGTTGACGTGGCGGAATTCCCCCTCGGAAATTACGACTGCGACTCCCCTTGGTCCCTGGTCGAAGCGACTCTAAAGACAATGGCTGACTCCGAGAGTGCCGCGGACTTCATAGTTTGGACAGGGTACGTACAAACTGCTGGCCTTTTCAATTCACTTTCTATTCTTCTTCCGACATGTCCGTCCGAGGTAGGGGTAAAACATAGAGAGAGAGAGATTGATAGGAAGTTTAGGTCTCTACCTTTTCGAGGAAAATGATATTGGTCAGCTGAAGCAAAACAGCTTTTCTGCACTTTTAGATTATCTATTAGTCCATTCGACTAATATCTATTAGTCGAATGGACCACTAGACCGCCCCCAATAAATCTCCTGCTGCTTCTCGTCTCGTATCATGGGTTGATCTTTGGCCTTGTTTTAATCCATCCTCGTATTGCATTTATAAAAAATCAAGAAAATAAACGTTCTTTGGAAAGAATTTGTAATTTGTAATCAATGCACCAAGCGATTGGATTCCACCACGATGTGCTGCCATGGCATTAAGATGATTATATAATGAAATAGTCGACCATAAGTCGAAGGTCTTTTCAAGACCTTTTTTCTCTTTATATTTTATTGAATTTAATCCCTCATAAGTCGAATTTTCTCTAAGTCAAAATAGATTCAGCCAATGCAAGAATGACTGATTGCTCAGCGCGATGCGCAAAGCGATTACAATCTTAGAACCCGTTTCTTTCAATAATTATATATTTTCCTGTCAATCTGCAGCGACACACCTGGGGCGTTGGCACAAGACCTCTTGCCCAACACCACAGTCCTCGAAATCATCCAGAACGCCTCCAGGGCCATCGAAGACCGCTTTCCGAACCTCCCAGTCTTTCCCGCCATCGGTAACCATGACAACTGGCCGCGGCATCTTCTGGAGCCCCAGCCAAATGCTTTCCGCGATGCCCTGGGCCAGGTGTGGGCCTCGTGGTTGGCGGACTACTCCGGCGCGTTGGACACATTCAGCCAAGGTAGGCGATTATCATCTTTACTATGTCTTACCATTATCGTTATCATCATCATCATAACATTATCCTAGAATAATGTAATAACCTTCAAAGAGAAATCTACGCAGAGAGAATTTCCTCAATCTTCGTTTATTTTGCACGCATTCTTTTTGCTATTGGCCCCTCATTAGCCAGGTATCACCAGCGAAATGTATATAATTTTAGTACACGATAGTTATTCGTCTCCGCAAGTGAAGGCTTTTGGGCGCTCATATAATTTACGGTAAGTGCATTTCAATATGTTTAGTCTCGAGGTTCTAAACACAATGCGTAAACATCATCGTATGCAAGATTGAATGTGATGTGTATGCCTATCTTTTGTGTTTAATTTTAGAGTGTATGCACGTGTGCCATCATTTTACATTTTGCCCTTTCACAATATCAATATTAATTGCCTATACGCAGGGGGATATTACGTGACTGCAATTAACGCCAACTTGTCTGTCATCTCGCTGAACACTGCATTCTACTACTACAAGGACACGCGCGTCGAAGGACTCGACGACCCGGCGGGACAATTCGTGTGGCTGGAAGAGAAGCTAGAAGACGCGGAGAATGATGGCGTGGTGGTATGTCCTCCACAACCAACTGCCGAACAAACATGTTCTTAGGCATTGTATGATATATTAAGAGAGAGAGAGAGAGGGGGGGGGGGGCTGAGAATAGGATTTTTTTTGATACACAAAAATGCTATAAAATCTTGAGTACAAGGCCTAAATATTTAAGCTTTGATGTACCGGAAATTAAAGCATGACATGAATCGGTATATCATTAAAACAAATCCATTCATTCATTCATTTTCATTCATTTAAGCCTGATTGCATCGTATATCAAAATAGATGATTTTTCCTCTCAACACACAGCGTGTTTACACTTTTGAAAAGATCGTGAGGTATATGTATAACTATTAGAAAATCCTTAACCCTATAATTACTCGATACATGTATATGATAAAAAGTAAAATTCCGAACTCTCTCACTGGAGGAACCAGCCACGACTGAGAACACACAAAAAAAGGACAAAAAGACAAACAAAAAATAGCTTGCACTCTCAACAACAAGGCGACTCCGAGACGTCTTCTCTGACTCCGCGACGTCTCCATTGGTCCTCGCAAGGTCGTGGAGACGTCGTGGAGACGTCTCCTGGACCAGCTGGAGACTGAAAAAAAAAAGGTCCAAAAAAAAAAAAAATATCGAACGTGTTTGATTTCCTCGCGACTCCCCTGAGACCATAGCCGGCTCGTCTCAAGGAGGCGTCACAGGCGACGTTGTGGAGACGTCGCGTCGCGCAGACGTCTCGGCGACCAGAGAGATTTGAGTGTCCACTACGCATGCTAGGTGGACACAATATATTAGCTATGGTCTCTTTGAAGCCAGAGAGATACCCACTTTTTAGTGTCTTGAATATCAAACTATAATGGATTTGTCCTCTCTGCATGCAAGGTCTACATCGTTGCACATATCCTACCGGGCTCCTTGGAAGGGGAAACGCTGAAGTCGTTCCAGCCCAGATTCAACGAGAGATACCTCGACATACTTAGACGCTTCAGTCACGTGATCAAGGGACAGTTCTACGGCCATCACCACTACGATAGCTTCCGGGTTCTGTATGCTGAGGACGGTAGGTGATGGATCAGAGTAACCATTGTTGTGATGCTTCTCAAACAGATTTGCTGTTGATGCAAGTTTATAAGTCTGCGTTCGTTTCATGCAGTTGCCATGATTATGATTTTATGCCACAGAGTTGGAGGTGAGAGGGGTCAATGTTACCATGGGAGTTAGTTCCATGATCTTACTATCAATCACGTTTTATGATAAGAGGCCCGGGTAATACTAGCATGTCATGAAACTTAAAATACCATAAAATAAAAAAACTTGAATGCAAATGATTATTCTTCTCTTGAGCCATCATGTTGCCCTTCAGTGATTGCAGTACATTCATCCCATAACTTACTACTGACTACTGACTTGACTGATTGGAGTTACGTTTTCCGGCATGGTAACATGTAAATGTAATTATGATATAATCAGATACCGTCAGGAAGCATACGGCTATGTAAAATGCGTAATGTATATCCTGCCATTAAGAACACACATACAAGGACATGCACTCACACTCATTCACCCATAGATATTATAATACATTAATGCACTAATACGCACAAGTTCACACACAGCAAAATTAACTCCATCATTTTATTACGAGGAAAGCTCGTGATGAACACTCTAATGACTGAGTTGGTTTGTTTTTTCTCCCAAGAACCTTGAAATGAAGCCGCACTTTTTCGTACTTATTGACAAACCATATTCATGGCACCGGACTCCTTGTTGACGTGCAGGGAACAGTTTAACCTGATCGCTATTCTGCGCAAAGTTATAAGTAGGCTACTTTTTTTTTTGAATGATGGCAAACTTTACTTTCAGAAATAAACAAATTCGGGTTTTGTTGATTTCCCAATTACTATGATACGAAACAACTACACATCGCAAAAAGGATTATTCTGTCCTATTCCATAAACTACAATAACGCTTTTGCCTTCGAAAATAGTTCTGTCCTCATTTGTATCATGGGTTGATAATCTCAATAGTCTTTCAGTTACTTCAAACACGTCAGACCAGCGATTAAAACTCAGCAATGTAACAATAAAAGTGGGGGGGGGGGGGGGGGGGGGGTGAAGATGAAAATGACAGTCATGACAAGACAAATTGAACTTTTGGGCGCTTTATTTAGGTTGCCCTCATCGCTGGATTTCAAAAACCCTAACAATGCTGTAAATCAAAGTAGACGATCCTTTGATAACCATTCATGTGCCTATCAGTGGAGAGGAAGAACAGACAACCAAAATGACATTTGTCACGAATTATGACCTTTTTTTTTCTTTTTTTCTTTTTACCAAACAGGCACTCCGGTTAATGCGTTGTATGTACAGCCATCTTTGACGCCGCGAAACGCCACTGCTCTGGGTCCGAGAAATCCGAGTTTCCGTGTTGTTAGCTACGATCGCGCCACCGGCGACGTACTCGATATCGAACAGTACTACCTCGACCTCGCGAACAGCCAACTGACGTGGGAGCTCGAATATCGCGCCACCACCTCGTACGGCGTAAGCGATCTCAGTCCCGCCTCCCTCGACGCGCTCATCGAGAAATTCTCCGAAGGCGAAGCGGCGTCTAACGAAATCTTTCGCCGTTACCATGGCCACAGCACCGCACTGGCGGACGTGAAAGAGTGCGATGATGATTGCAGACGATATCACTTTTGCGCCATCACCAACCTCGACTACGACAAATACGACGATTGCCTCAGTGGACATGCTGTGAGGAAAGGCGGACAGATCGGCAGCCTTGGAGCTACAATCTTTGTTCTTCTCTATAACTTGCTTTCTTGAACTGTGTGAGTTCACACACGCGATGGACTCGATTAGTATTTTATTGCAATGTATGATCATTATTTCCACTTCAGCTGTACGAGAATCTGACGACTTGTCATCCCAAATTTTCGACGCAATCGAGATCACTCCTCTCAAATGTCATCTCTGTAAGTTAATGTGTCCAGCCTGCATATCATAAAGGTCACATTGGTCAAATCGACTTTGGTTCACTTTAAAGTGCCATCAAACCCCTCATAGTAATAATCGTTGTGAAATACTATCACAGCTATGATTTTCACTAATATCTTAGTTTTTTGTTGTTGTTTTTTGGTGCTCCATTTAAAAGACAAAGAATAAAAGTTTGAATAAACATTTAAATAGATGAATTTAGAAGTAAAGAGAGAAGAAAGATAAAAGAGGAGGAATAAGAAAGAATGAAAGAAAAAGAGGAATTAGAAAAGAAAGAGAGAGGGAGAGAGAAATAAAAAGACATCTACTAAAACTAGTTTTACCGCACCAAATCAGGAGAATCGGGTATGAGGGGTGATGACGTTGCACAGACCCGAAGCTCCGTGAAGAATTTATGTTATCTAAATTTCATTTGCGTTTCAGCATATTTTGATTTTATTTCACCAGTAAATAAGTTTAAAAGTGGAGTAAATTTGAAGCTAATTAGCACTATCTAGATTTCTTTATTTTGTTTGAATTTCAGATTATTTGTGCCAACTTCTTCATCATTTCAACTAATTATTTTTGATTTGTCAGGATCAAACAATAAAATGTAGAAAGGAGAACATTCATCACGCTATATGTATTTTTATCTTACACAGTGCCAATCATCTTGAGTGCTCAGGTCAAACGTTTTTGATAATTTATGTGGTGAAATGATTGTCATTTTTCATTTCTTTAAAAAGCTTAGACAAAATGTAATACAATGTACTTAGTACATGATATGTTGCATGCTTTGATCTTTCACAATATGTCTCACATCCGGAAATGTACAATGATATATGATTTCTTTAGTAGCAAAAACATGAAATACATGGGTAGGGTAATTTTCATTTGTAAGTAGTGAAGCCAAGACAAACAGCATGGTGAAAATGCGAGTGAAATCAGATAAAGAAACCTATGACGAGTTATTGCCACTACGTCATCGTTGTTTGTTGCCACGGATATCTGCAATCTTATTCATGTGATTACACAGTATTATTTGAAATAATACCTTTTTTGTTGCTCATCTTGTCACTTTATCAAATGTCCTTCAAACTTGTTGTAAATGATGTCAAAAATAAATCTCTGCAAGACACGAAAAAGCATTAATTCTCACAAGTGCAAATTACCCAACTGTTAAGGTTTTGTTTGCAATGTTGTTACTTGTTTGCATTTTTGAAACCAACAACCCGTGTGTGAAGAGTTATATGATGAGGATTTATATTTCAGGTGGCTATGGTGTGCGGTATCACTTTCTACTGTTTTTTATCCAAGACTTTTCAACATTTGCATCTCCTGATTTTGCTCAAATAGCTTAATAGTAATACTGTAGAATTGCCCATTTTCCTAGTCCATTATATCAACAAAAACATTCTCAAATAATTAACATACTACTTAATAACACCGCTATGTCAGTATTGACTGATACTCTCCATAGAAACACCATGTAATCTTCTGTACCATTTCATGTTTCCCACACATGTACAGTCAATTCAATTCAATCTAATCCAATCCAATCCAATCCAATCCAGTCCAGTCCAATCCAATCCAATCCAATCCAATCCAACCCAACCCAATCCAATTCAATCCAATTCAATTCAATTCAATCCAATCCAATCCAATCCAATCCAATCCAATCCAATCCAATCCAATCCAATTCAATTAAATTTCACATTGATTAACTGTGTCCGGGCAGGGATTCGTACTGTCAATATATACATGTATGAACCCTTGTACGTTACAGAAACACTGGCACACACAAACACAAACACACAAATGTAATTTCCAATCATAATTAAGCATAGACATTCCTCAAACTCAATCCTTCTTTTGTTACAAATGTTTATCCCTTCCCACTCCTTATAAGAGAGTTCAACTCAGGGGATATAACAGTGATGATGTTTTACCAATCTATAACCACAACTCATCAACACACAACCTGCTCAAACTATACCATGAACACTGAATATACGAGTTAGGCACACTTTTGAACATTAATGATTCACGTAAATGAGAAATATATATTTTATTGAACTACCTAAAAAACAAGGTATTCTCAATATACAAATATCATGTTCAGAATTTTAGAGTTGTCATTTTTTTAATGAATTTGCTGAACAACTTCAGTGCATCGTCTTCAAAGGTGTAGAAAATGAATACTGGCACATGAGGACTGTTACGTATATTTTCTCAGTAAAGATCCAAGACAACTCACTTTCTAGTTCAATGAGTGTGCTATTTCAAGTAAAACAGCAAGGTTTGGTCACTGCACCAGTCCAATAAAATGGGCATATAGGTCTAATGACCACTTTCCCAGACAAGTGTTTTTCTACAATGCCTCATGATATCTTAATTGGCATCAGCTGTTAAGTTGGACCACATTTGAGGAACATGTATCCCTGGTATTTTTTGCAAAACTGCAAGAATTTGTAAAACAAACAAACAAACAAACAAACAAACAAAACCTTCACTGTGAAGGCCTGTACCGTTCAGTAGCAAATAATGGGTTAAATCAGCATTCTAGTATGAGCTTCTGCAACACCAAAGGGCATGTAACTGTCCATAGATACCGGTTTATCCATTTTATAACATACCAAGTGAAACAGAACATTCAGGGGAGTCCCCTTTATGAAAATCACCAGGTTAATTGTCACGTCCCAACTAATCTTTCCTTGTTCAACTCAGGGAATTTGAAGTTTCTTTTACTGCAAGATAAATTTCAGGCCAAAAATCACGGAAAGATATAGGAGAATACAGTATGTCCACATGAAACAAGGAAGATTTTTGGTCTCATACCAAACAACGGCAAAGTCACATACCCAGTCCAAACCAACAAAATACTGTTGAATGACTACTCTTGATACTTGCCAGAATTATCGCTGCATGGTCGAATTTTCCCAGTGACGAGTGCCACATACATGTGTTCTTTGTATACACCAGTTCGCAGATCAACTTCGCGCAGGAGTAGAAAAAAGGTCATTCCTACCGACAGGCATGTTGGTATTTAAATTCACTGGGATAAACATCTGTGATGTAACAATTATTGATGTAATCCTTACATGCTGCTTGCCAGCACATCCACCTGAAAGCAAAAGTGGTATTTGGCATTTGGCAATATCAATAGAAAGAGATTTTTAAGACATGTACATTCAATGCAAAATAATGAAAACGGATGCTTTCCCAGGTGTTAACTGAATGATCATTCTGGTCATTTGGTCTATGCAAGTTCATTCTTTGTTTGAACAAGATTGATGATGAACCCCATAAATTGTTATGTAAAACTTATGCATTATGTCACTCTGAAAATGAGTGAAGTGCCCCTCACTGACTGAAAAAAAAAGAAAGGTAATATGTACCACTGTGCCCGTAAGCTAACTCTGAAATGGCTTATCACTTGATCTCAGTATAGTATAGTGGATAACAATCTAACAACACGCAGATCCCAGATCTGCATCATGATTACTGTCAAATCTAAAATATTTGACAAGAGGTAAGAGTAATGTTTTTCCTGCACGAATACTCTCAACACTTTTCCAATTTATTTCCTGTTTTTGTGTTCAACAGTGCTGCATCATACTATAATGTAACCCTAACATAGAAGAAGATGTTTGCATTCACACATTTGTGGGTATGTTTAAAGAGTCCGGAGGCAACACGTGAGGGTCCTCTGTAACAAGTTTGATTAGCTGGGCCCAACGCCCTCCTTATGACAGGATACCCCTGTTCCAAACTTGGATTTGAAGCTGTCATTGTCTCATTTGCCAGGCAGCAGCTCTGCCAAGTAAGCTCAAAGGGTGTGTACAGTTCTGGTCGAGGTGAGGATTTAGCTTTTACTGTTTTGCGAGATATTCAGAAACCACTCTATAGAATGTCCAGGAGCATGCAATTCTAAGGGGTATCAAAAGTTTATTTGATGAAAATCGGTTTTGAAATGGCTGAGATATCCAAAAACAAGGTGAAACAAAGAGATCCTAATAAAGTTGTGGCATGTCGCCTTTTATTATTATCACTTTTTTGGATATCTCAGCCATTTGAAAACCAATTTTCATCAAATAAACGTTGAATCCTTCTTAAAATTACATGCTCTTTCATATTTTATAAGAGGTTTCTCATTATCTCCCTTAAGAATGTTCAAAACATGAATCCCCACCTCAACCAGTACTGTACAGTCCCTTCAAGCCATTTGGTGGCAGTGACACAATAACTTTGGCACACATAACCAACATCTCCACATATTAATAGAATACAAAAATCTGCATGTGCTTTAAAAAGACATCGGATATCAGATATAAACTGAAAGTCAAGGTTTAGGAAAGCAATATACAAATGAAGACACACTATTTGGATGCTAGTGATTTCGCATTCATCTAATGATATGATATAAAACATAATATATCGACTTGATACACATACAAGTTGTATGTCATTGTCTTTAGTATTGAGTAAATGTATACTGGTGACATAACACTCATCCAGTGCTATAATATAAAACAGGATAAAACATGATACTCTGTATATTCATCTTATCTTCTTTAGTACTGACTATTTGTATACTAGCGACATAACTTTTGTCCAATTCTATAATAATACAAAGCATAATAAATCAACATGATACACATATATTATCATCTTTAGTAATTGTGTATTAGTGACAACATATGATAATTAAAGCATCTTAATATAATAAATCAACATCGTACAAGGATCTACATAAAAAAGTATATTCCATTGATGTTAAAGCTGTCCACATATTACATTTTGATAAAAGTAGTTGCACAAAGAAAATACATAAAATAGACAAATTGTGTATGTACTGTATCAAAAGTTTATATCCCCACAAAAAGTCATTGGCTGTTGCTATGGCATTTACCACAGTAAGTTCTTCATGCACCTATTCTTTCCTGTCTTTATTTTTCTGAAAGACATACCTGTACCTATGACTGGTACAAATTTCTTTCACCTCTGCAGCACTTCATTGCTATTATGCTACAGTTGTATATTCAAGGCTGCATCAAACTCATTCTTTGGCATCCCAAGCAGCATCTGCACCTGTTTCCCCGCCCTATCGACCGCCTCCATGATGTACTCGTTGGTTGGGTCTTCATCCCGTGCTTCATGAGAGAGGATGACATGCTGGGCATTGCGGGCCACGATGCAGTAGAAGAGGGCCTTCAGCTCCACTGCAGGAACCTCGGCGGCGGACATGTAGCCCGAGATGATTTGAGCGGCGGCCGCCAGCTTGTCGCCGGGCGTGGTCTGGGACAGCATCAACTCGGCGACGGTGATGGCCAAGTCGTAGATGAGACAGGACACGGCCACCTCTCCGAAGTCGATGATACCCGACACTGCATAGCGGTCCTTGGAGAGGAAGGTGGAAGGATCACATGCCTCTGAGTCCCGCCCGGATACAATGATGTTATCCTCGTTGAAGTCTCCATGGATGACACCTGCAAGATGGCAGTCGGGAGAAGTAGTGGGGAAGGATGAGTTATATCATTCCTGCACTTCAAAGACCTTGCACTAAGTAAAATCAATGATGAATACACTTTACATAATGCATGGCCACAAATGAGAGACTGAGTATTGACAGGGTTGGTCTTTACATTTTGCGAAGGGAGGAAATGAATTGGTAATTTTGACAAAGCTATCAATCAACATACATTTACACAGAAAAAAATATTCTCAAAATGAGAGGTTAGTCTGAAGGAAGAAAGTAAAAAGAAAGCTCGTTGAAAAATGTGCACAATTGACTGATGATATCATACTGGATAGATGCCGACATCCCACAGGTCTTATCTTTCTCATCACTTTTCCACTCATATAACTTGGATTGCCACATGATCTGTAACGATGTGTGAAAAGATTTTTTCCTTTTCTTTGATAAATAAAAAACAACCTTTTAAAGGGGTTTATTGCTCATGAGCATAATTTTCAAGGTTATCCCTCGATCAAATTTACTGGCCCATTAATCAACAAGCAGAGCAAAGGTATCATCTCTTTCTTCATCCTTCAGTAATCTGAGATACCAGTCTACTTTTCAATAATATACTTGTAATTTGTTCATAGTTTATCTTTTGCCTGTCAGAAATAGAATTATGCAATCTTGGTCATGGCTCTCCATCCCTACGAGTGCAAATTGCAGGTGGTGTCTCCTTGGTTAGATCACTCCAAGAGTATTAAAGGGATTGTATAGCTTTGGTTGAGATGGGGATTCAGATTTTAACTTTTAGTGCAATGTCTAGAAACAACATACATTCAATATTAAATAACATAAACATCTGAAAGAGGAATTGAAATCTATTTGATGAAAAAATGGCCGAGATATTCAGAAACGAAGAGGTCCTAATAAAAGGTAGGACCTACCTTTTATTAGGACAACTTTGTTTTACTTTGTTTTTGGATATCTCTGCCATTTCAAAACCCAATTTTTATAAAATAAACTTTTAATTCCCCGTAGAATTGTATGTTCTGTAATATTTCACATAAGTGGTTTCTAGTTATCTTGCAAAAAGTTAAAATCTGAATCCCCATCTCAAACAAAACTCTGCCATCCCTTAAAAGTTGAAAATTTAACAAAGAATACCTCTGCGGAACTGTGGGATGACAGGCACCACGTGCTGGTCAAACAGGTCAATGGTCTTCTCGAAATCCATCCTCAGCTGGCTGTCCTCTACCAGGCTGATCAGATGGCGCTGACCGCTCAGCTTATCCGGTGACCACTGGCCACTGCAGTAGGTGGACGGGTGTTGACTGTCGTATTCCTCAAAGTCCTACAAATGGCACCAAGAAAGGAATTAGCAAACAAATCAGCCTCACTCAACTGCATACACATCCACACACATACACACAAAACGATATGGCAGCTTTATAATACAATGTAGCAGCAATTAAAACCATTCCAGTAGTCCATTATTTTTCAGGACATGCGGTTACTGCTACATTCGTAACAACTAATGTGAGCAGGGGCGGATCCAGGGAGGACCGCAACCGGCGCACGCCCCCCCTTTATTTTTTGTTGAAACAAAAGAAATAAAAAGAAAAAATGGGGGGAGGGGTGCGTGCGCCCCCTCTTTACGGAATTCCTGGATCCGCCCCTGGTGAGTGCATGTCTTTAATGCAACAAGTAATTTATATCTCGTTATATAACTTTCATATACTTTTGTTGACTTGCTATGGTTAAAAGCTACAGTTTACTCAATTGTATCATGCTACAGTTAACTCAAGGTACACCTTACCAATATCTAATTGTTTCAACTGTTTTGTGTTAGTGAACTATATATGAACATATGCATTTCTAAGACCTGAATATTATCAGCATTTCTAAGAACTGAATATTATAATCATTGTTGTTTACAATACCAGTCAAGAGGCCTCCTAACTGGGAAGGGTTGTTAAAAGTGTTTCCGTAGACTCATGCACACCACCCTACTCAAAACCCAGTGTGTACATTATACCAAACCATGTAAAATCATCCTACAAATTAAACATTCAAAACAACAGGTGATACACACATGCTAAAACACTTCCGAGACAAACCAGGAAATTAAAGGAAAAAAGTGCATGTGTGCATAGAAGATGCAGCACTCGATAACAAGACCAGAACAGTGCGATCCACTTTTGTAATCAAGCAAACTACAACTAACTGGCAATGTTTTGGCTGCACAATCAGAAGAATCTATCTGGGGCTGGTTCAAAATCAACAGTTTTGGAAGGGAAATGAGATCCCTGTGATTACTTCTGGTGATTTAGATGTCATTTTTAGGCAATGTTTATGGATGCTAGAAGGGTTTCAGCCAAAACACATTCCAGGTAAGCAGGCTGTGGTTCTGGTTAGTGTATAGACCCTATTTTTTCATGGGGCGTTTATTTTTGTGAATTCTGCAAGTTGGATGCTACATTGATACTGTGAATTCAACAACAGGCAAAAATAATAACTCTGATCCTGGCATGACTGCGATGTGCACACATGCACTTCTCAATGCATTACTGTACTACACATATGCAAATTTTAACCACTTGTGAAACTGTCAGAAAGTCCTGATTCACGAAAAAATAGACTTGCTAGATATACTGCTTATACAGTAAGTGGTGAAAATAACACATACACAGTGAATTTTGTTACAATTAAAGGGATCGTACAGTTCTGGTTGAGACCTAATTTCAGGTTTCTAACATTTTTAGATGAGATAATGAGAAATCTCTTATGAAATATGAAAGAGCATGTAATTATATGAGGAATTCAACGTTTATTTGATAAAAATTGGGTTTGAAATGGCTGAGATATCCAAAAAAGAGCTATTCTAATAAAGTGTGGGACCCACACTTTGTAAAGATCGCTTTGTTTTACTTTGTTTTTGGATGTTTCAGTTATTCCACACCCGATTTTCATCAAATAAATTTTGAATTCCTCTTAAAATGGTATGCTCTGTGCTATATTATAAGTGTTTTCTTGGCATCTCGCAACAATTTAAAAGCTCAATTCTCATCTCCACCAATACTGTACTATCCCTTTAAGCAGTGCTCCTGCTAAGAAGTTTCCAATTATCAGGTCAGCACTGTATTCGATGTATCTCTTTTCTTTTGAATACCTTTATCACCAAGTTGCACTAAAGAGTTTCTATCAGTGGAGATGGACACTTTTTTAAAGCAAAATCTAGTTTTACAAGGCAATATGACATAAATATATGACAAAAATACCTGTGTCTTTGAGTACCTTGCTTTAATTAAAAAGAAAAAAGAAGAAGACACAAACAAAGAAAAAAATACAAACTGAGCTGTTATCTCGATATTTTCTTAAACATTGTCCCACCAAAGAACCTCTGTTGCACATTCTGGCAAAGTACATCAATCTCTACCCTTCTGTTGATGGAGGCAAATATAACAGGGCAATATAATGAATTGAATGTAAAAGAGGAAGTGCCTATCTGAAAGGGTAATAGATCATGTTGAATGCTTGATCTGGTACTTACCATGCCTCAACTTAAAAATTCATATAATATATGCACACAGGAATAGGAGGAGGTTGTGGGAACATGAAAGGTGTGTACAAAATGCACATACATGTCTATGTACCAATATCTTCCAAGAATCCGAAGCCACTAGGGGGGAAAAAAAATGAAATCACCTAACCACACCCTTTTTGAGCCTACAGTACATGTGCACTGTACTATCAGGAAAATATAAGTAATAATTCAGTTGGTTGCTGACTTTACAAATACCGATATTGCATCCTATTGTGCTGAACTGTTTATTTATGTGTACTTTGGCTTACAAAACAAAACAAAAAAAAAAAGCAGAAGAGCAAAACAAAGTCCTTGAGTTCTCTTAATTTCAAGCAATTTGATTTTGTAGTTGCTTTTATGAACAATTTTTGCCTTTAAAGTATTTAACACAAGTACTCACCAAAGAAATGCATGTGATTGCCTTGTTTTTTTGGTACAAATTTGAAAGTTTAAATAGATGGTTTTTGTGGTATGCCAAGCATATTACAGCAAAACAAAACAAAACAATACAAAACAAACAAAATGATTACGAAAGGTCAATTAGAGGGAAACAATGAGTGATTCACAAAGTGTTGGTGAAGTTAGTTGGAAGCAATGTAAAATTACTAGCCCATATGATATGGTAGTTAAATTGTTATGAATGTAAGAAGATAGACAAAAAGAGAGAAAGGAAAGAGAGAGATACATATAAAATATAAACATGTATATCTGTCACAGAATACCAAACAGGCAAGCACTGCACGTGAATTCTCAGCATACAATAAGATATGAATATGCATGCATTCTATTTTTATAAAGAACAATATCCACAGCTTTCAGAAATCTTCAGCTAAGAATTTCCTAGCTGCACGAAAACTAGAAATGTCGCTATGGCGACTGACGTCTCCGCCATAATGCATGATTCTCCCAATAGGTGTATAGTACAATGTCTTCACAATGTGTGATGACAGTTTCACATAACTGGCAAAATACTGATATGACAGGTTTGTCAGAAATGTCTTGAATGTTCACTTTCCTCAAACTGGGTTTGCTATAATTGTCTAAGAGTGCAGGTACACATATTTGGGGAATTGAGGATTTTTACTTGACTTCTGACTGACCCTGTTACAAGTTTATGCACAAAGACTCCAACTCTCTCGCCGAAAACCAATTTTTGCAAAATCTCCTGTTCTCCCGCTGGAGATTTAATTTCTCCCGCCCTGGCTCTGTGTCTCCCGTTGGAAAGGATTTCTTACTTATTGCTTTTGTATGTTGAAAAAAAAGCCTTTAATAGCACCAGAGAGCATCAAGAACCCTAGGAACTTCGCGCTTAGCACACATCAACTTGGAGTCTCCCGTTTGCAAGGGGTTTCAGGCGGGAGAATCTCCAGATCAGAAGGTGCTTTGGGTTGGAATCTCTGTATGCATTAAGTAATTTTCAAGGTATGAAGAAAGAGTGTAATTACAGTATGAAATAGATTTTTTTTTTTAAAATCAAAATCTGACCTTTGACCCTTAACTTTTGACCTTTGACCTTCTGGCTGGAAATTTCCCAGGGAATCTCCATTAGGCAATACATGTATATATTAAGTTTTAAAACTAATAATGCAAGCATTGCATATACTAGTATATGAGGGAAACAGTAAAATTTTGAGGAGTTGACCTTGACCTTTGACCCCTGAATATTGACCCATGACCCCTAAATTCCCTAGATAATCCCTGCCAGTCAGTACCTGTATGCATATGTACCAAGTTCCATGAAGATACATTGAACCATTTGAGAGAAAAGTGAAATTGCAACATTTTCACCTAACCTTTGACCTTTTGACCTTTGGCCTTATGACATGAAACTCTCTCTGGAGAATCTTTCAGAGTAGTACATGTCTACACTAAGTTTCAATAAAATACCTTCGGGGATTGCATAGATTTGGGGGAAATAGCAATATTTTTAGCATTTGACCTTGACCTTTTGACCTTTGATCTCTTGCCAATGTCACTAAAATCTCCTCAACTAATAACCCCATCATACATCATCCTTGGACCAAGTTTGGCGAAAGCTGCTTCATCCAGTTTTGAGTTATCACGTAATAAGATACATTTTAGGATTTGACCTTGATCTTTGACCTTTGACCTCTGTCCGATTACAATAAAAAACTAATCATGTAATTGTCCTATCATACATCATCGTCGGACAAAGTTTGGTGAAATTTGCTCGATCCAGACTTGAGTTATCGCGTAAATGGATACGATTTCATGATTTGACCTTGACCTTTGACCTTTGGCCGATTTCACCCAAAATCTAATTAAGTAATTGCCCCATCATACTTTATACTTGCACCAAGTTTGGTAAAATTCCAGTCAATATTTCTCAAGTTATCGCGTAAACGAATGCGGACGGACGTGCTACGGACGTACAACCCGAAAACATAATGCCTCTGGCACCACTTCGTGGCAGAGGCATAATAACTCCATGTTGCTGTATAAGCTGTTATTTTCACGATCGGAGGGTAAAATTTTCGTGAATTTCGCAAATCACAGCTGAACTGCAAATTTATCAACATGCGAAAATGTCAAGATGTGCTAAGGTTAAAGTGCGCTTATGAAGGCCTCTGTGTCAAGTCACGTAAACAACATCTCGCGAAAATGTCTGAAACCTCCTCATTCGCAAAGATATCTGTACGCGAAAATAACAGCGTATACAGTATTCACAGAGTGATGTACAAGTGCTATCTACAAGATTCAAAACATGCAAAGTGGACAAAGCATTCACTCATCAGCACACAATCATCTTTGACAATGAATGCATGGTCAATTTATGTTTCTCTTTGATATACAGTAGAAAAGAATTCGCCGATACCTTTACCAACCTTATGAGCTCTGCATCAGCATTTGGTCCTTTTATAGCTGCCTGCTTGACAGGGGAAAAAAAAATGACGAAATAATTCTCTAAAGACCTGGGAATGAATATTGAATTGAAGCACATCAAAGAAACCTCACAAACTGGAGAGACAGAGAGTATTACATGGTATGCATAAGAGGGTAGGGGAGAGACAGTGATTACGAAAACAAACTAAACTAAACACACTGGAGGAAGGGGAACTGCTCCTGAAAGGGCTAGCAAGATTATGAAGTGTAGAAGTCAGCATGATATATTACATGGAGTTTTGGATTACCAGCATTTACTTGCTGATTAGTTGTCAAAGTTAATTTGCAGGATCTGGGTATGCTTTAAATCACCTCACTGTTTTACCAGGAGCAGCCGAGAGAGAAGTACAACAAGCCCTGATTGATCTCACGTTGGACTTCGGTCTTCACCAAATCCATGACCAACCAACCAGGCAGGAATATATGCTGGACCTTGTCTTCACCAACAACCCTTCCCTTGTGAAGAGTTCAAACAGCACACCAGGCATCAGTGACCATGCTATGGTTGTCACAGACTTTGAGATCCTGCCCCACATCGTTAGACAAAACCGGAGAAAATGCTATATGTTCCAGAAAGCCAAATGACCTGAAGTCAAGCAGGATATTACAGAGCTATCTTCAATGATCCAAACTAAAACTCAAAACAAGGAGGACATTGAACATGTATGGTCTTTCTTCAAATCATCACTGTTCAAGATTCTGGACGAAAATGTACCCTCAAGGATTATGAAGGGAAGGAAATCTCTACCTTGGTTTTCCCATAATTTGAAACGCATGGTCAGGAGGAAGAAGAGACTCTACAGAAGGACAAAGATAACACAAAGCCCTGAAGGCAAGAAGAGTGCTTGGAAAAAGTACACAGAGTTCCAGAAAAAGTGTAAGAAATCATTCAAGGAGGCAGAAGAGAACTTCATCCTTTCCTCAGTACTTCAGGGGCTGGAAGAAAACAACCCAAAGCCATTTTGGAGATACGTGTCATCTAAAAGGCAAGATCGCACCGGAATACCTGCGTTGAAACAAGCAGGAAACCTTGTACATGATAGCAGACTTAAGGCCCAACTTTTCCTCCATCAGTTAAAGTCAGTCTTCAGCCACTAGACATTCACCCCTCCTGAAACGCCAAATGTCTCTAGGCCCCGAAAGATCCAAGACCTACACATCACGGTTGCAGGTGTTGAAAAGCTGCTTAACAATCTTAACATCAACAAAGCAGCCGGTCCTGATCTGATACCAAACACCGTATTGAAGGAGTGTGCAGCTGAACTTGCTCCTGGCCTCACTGCAATCTACAGGTCATCATTAAGCACTGGGTCGTTACCATCTGACTGGAGAGATGCACTTATTTCGCCAGTCTTCAAAAAAGGTGACATTCATCAACCCTGTAACTACCGCCCAGTCTCCCTTACATCAGTTATATGTAAGCAACTAGAACACATTATTTGCCGCCATATTTGTAAGCACCTTGAAGATAACAACATTCTATCCACATTAAATCATGGCTTCAGATCTGGCCACTCCACTGAAACTCAACTCCTCACTGTAGCGCATGATCTCTTGCTGGCCCACGATAAAAAGACCCAGATGGACATCATCATACTGGATTTTGAGAAAGCCTTTGACACCGTGCCTCATTCCCTCCTTCTTCACAAACTTCGCCTTTATGGTATAGAAGGCCCTATCCACCAATGGCTCTCATCATTCCTCACCAAAAGACAGATGAAGGTAGTAGTAGAAGGGGAACTCTCCGGCTCAGCAGCAGTCTCCTCTGGGGTACCACAGGGAACGGTATTGGGCCCTCTACTCTTCCTATGTCACATCAATGACTTACCAAATGTTGTCAAATCCCAGATCCGTTTGTTCGCAGACGACTGTGTCCTGTACAGGCCAATCACATCTCAACGCGACCATGTCAGATTACAAGATGACCTGTCCAGACTCCATGACTGGGCACGTACATGGGGGATGAGATTTAACACTGCAAAGTGCCAAGTGATGAGTATTGACCAGAAATCGTCACACTTCTACAGCATGGACGGTCACATCCTAAAGCAAACACCCCAAGAGAAATATCTAGGAGTTACATTATGTGATGATCTGAAATGGACCCCACACATAAACAGTACCACCAAGAAAGCAAATGCAGTTCTAGGACTACTCCGTCGCAATCTCCAATTTTGTCCAGAGCAATGCAAACGAACAGCATACATTGCCCTAACACGCTCGGTTTTGGAGTATGGAGCATGTGTGTGGGACCCACATCTTCAAAAGGACATCGACAACCTTGAACAGGTACAACGCAGGGCTCTCCGTTTCATCACAGGAGACTACACATCTAGGACCCCTGGCTGCATCACCAGCATGAGGCAGAGGCTAAACCTACCCACCCTAGCATCAAGGCAGGTACTTAAACTATCATCCTTCTTCAAAGCGGTCGAGGGGTTGGTCCCGGGTCTACCCATTGAAAATTTTCTGACCAGAACAAGACCTAAAAGAAATATCAAAATTAAACAGTTCAAAGATCACAAAACTCAGAATATTCTTGAAAGACAAGTGATAAACCACGATAAAGGGTTTACAGTTCATCATTGTAACACAGAGCAATATAAACATTCATTTTTTGTGAGCACCCCCCTCGCTTGGAATCACCTCCCAGCAACAGTGATCAACAGCCCATCTCCAGAAGTCTTCAGAAGCAAGATAGAAAAAAGCCACCTTCGTTACGATTAATTTAGTTCGCGCCCTCTCTCCCCGCTGCACTATACCACACGGTCCGGCAGCGTATTGATCCAGATCCAGATCCAGAAGATGTGGGATGGACGGACAGACAGACACACAGATAAACTTTATCATAATGCCGCCAACACCCTTCGGGGGTGAGGCTCAATCTGGTTGAGCCGAAAAGTAATTGCTGTCACTGCTTGACAATATTTACAGCTGCATTACACAGCGCCTGTAAATGTATCAAACGTTTTTTCGTCTGTCATTCACTATTGTACATGACATTTATTGGTATGTATTCCACGTATATCACAATCTTCAAACAGGAGACTTTCAAAGTCAAAGTGCTCTCTGAATAAGCATGCCTTTGTCATGCACATAAACTTGTCCAGTATACTATCAATTTCATAAACTATTGATTAAATCTGGCTTGGGAAGAACTAAAATCTGCAGTTTTACACATCTTTTCAAATTGCATATTAATGTTCATAATTCATATTCATATGGTTATCTCTAGAGTCTGTAACCTTATATTTAGAAGCGTTGTATTTAGGATGCCATTCATTTATAGCACACATCACTAATCATTGTGCTAAGTGTGTTGTTATTACCTCCGCCAAGGGAGGAGGTTATGTTTTCGTTACCGTTGGTTTGTGTGTTTCTGTGTTTATTAGTTAGTTAGTTTGTCCGTGTGCAAAATAACTCAAAAGTAGTAAACGGATTTTGATGAAACCTGCAGGAAAGGTTTAGAATGATACAAGTAACAAATTATTAAATTTTGGTAGTGATCCGGCAATTTTGGGGGAATTTCTGAAGGATTTTTGATATTTTGGCAGGTAGGGTCAATGAACTTGGGAGTTCAGGTTGTGCGTATTTGAGGTTTGCATGCTCGCACTGAAGTGCGTGCTCTAGTTTCTGCTAGGGTGAGGCGCGCCTTGAAGCTGAGGGTTTATGACGTAACAAAGGCTTCTATATTGGGAAATCGGGCGACTTTCAGTACACAATGCTATAAATACGTATGGGTGGAAATCACTGATATCTCTATGGAAGAACTAGATCAGTGGTGGAAAATGAGCTGCATGCTTGGCGGAGGTCTGCGCTCTCATAGTGCTTCTCTAGTTATCAATACTTTCAAGCTTATTGACCGATTCTGTGACGCGCTATGTGTATTTTTGGCATGGGCAGCGCCATTACTGCGGTGTCTCAGCTGACCCCCCCCCCCTCTCTCCCCCACCCCCTCCCTACATTAGCACCGCAAGGAATGAAAGACTGATGTATGGTTGTTTTAGCCAATGGGCGTCTCGTACTGAGCACGCGAATGCTTGCTTAGTGCGCGAACCTTTGTTACAAGTGCGGGATAAACATGTTGCCCGTGGGGTGGGGGAAGAGGAGGGGGGTCGGCTTGGACACCGCAAAATGAGCTAATGGCTGCGCCCAGTGCCACAAATTGTCTGCTGCCCTCAACGAACCCGAATCGGTCAATACATCTGCCTGGTTGCATCTATACCATTTTCATAGCTTCCAGGGTGGTATTGTTTCACAACTGTCTATTTATCCCTCCTTTGCTTCTCTACACCTGTCTTTACCAGTTACCTACCAATAATCTAATTCTTTTAGATTTAATTACTGAAACTTTGTTATATCATTGTTTCATCTTTAACCCTATTCTAACTGGGCTATTTGTTTTTACTGAGGGGGGGTCAATTTGACCCCCCCTTCAGATCTCGGCCGCCGATCGCGCGATCTCCGCGAAATTTTGCCTGAAGATAGAGCTGGATGTCAACTACAAGATTACATGGTCATACAATAGAAAAATATTGCCTTTCTATTTTTAATGAATTAATTATGCAAATTTGTGCATGAAATCATATTTTCACCTATAACTCCATTAAAAAGACTGGAGGATTGCTAAATTTTTGTGTCAGAATTCCTCAAGACACATCAAACAATTTTTGTGTAAGAAAATAACACAATCGAAATCAATTTCTTTTGTTTTTTATTGTTTTGTTAATTTCTTATGTATTTTACTGTTTTTTGGACCTTTTGTTTTCTATTATTTTTTGCCAAAATTTGTTGCAGGCACTTTTTCAGGCTTATCTACACTAGAATTGATTAATTTCAATGGTTAAAAGTTGAAATAATCTAATTTATATCAATTTAACCATAAAACACAATTTGCATTGGATTTGCACACGTTATCATGAATTTGAGCTGTTTTTTGGTTGACATGCATATGCAAAACATTACGTAACTTCAAAACGGTGTACCTGGACGTCGCAAATTTGGTCTCAAAATATGCGGGAGACTTCAATGAAAAAAGTCGTGAAACGACGCGGCAAAATCTTTGCGCTGCAAAATCGTGGCGCGAAACGTCGAGGGGGGGGGGTCAATTTGACCCCCCCCCCCCCCCCAGTTAGAATAGGGTTAAACTGAAAACAAGACACATTTCCATACTGACCAGCTGAATTGAATTTTTGAATTGAAATTATTTGTCACATTTTGCCGCAAAATACAATACATATCCATAGTGCATGGACAAAACATATGTTGAAATCATCAAAATACAATTTGAAGCATAAAAACTAACTACAAAGTATATGCAATGTTGTATGAGCTCGTAAATAAGAAGGTCAAATCTAAATAAATGATGGACTCAAGGCTTTAAGTATATAACAAATAAGAGAGTAAAATATGATAGAACCAACTGAAAGCAATGCTTGTACGTACTAGTTGGTTTCTTCATTTGAGCGCACATTTAGTTTACATAGGAGAGAACAGAATTCTTTGAAACAAAAGTTTCTGTTATCCATTAAGATAAAAATGTTCAATTTCTGCTTTGAATAATTAATCATGATAAACAACAAAGGGGAAAAGAGACAAAAACAAGGTAAAGTGCATCATGTTCAAATACTTTTTGTAAGCATCTCTTTAATACAGGGTTGAGAAAGAATACATGGACATGTCAAACTGGATCTCAATTTGCCTGAATGCTGATGAAGAGAAAATGTTGTTATCAAGTTATCACATGAAATGAAAGTGGTGTCATACCTTTTTAACAAGAAAGATTTTAATCTGCTTTTGAAAATGGGGAGGGAAAGGTTAATACCTGACGACCTCAGAGAGGCCATTCCATACTTAAGGACCATTAAGCTTGATTGTTTTCCTTGGCAAAAACTGTTCTTGTTAGTGGTAAACGGAAAGAATGGCTTTGTGTGGTTGGTTTCTACGCATGGTTTACATAAGACACTGGGGAAATCATCTGTGGATAATTCATGGATAAACACACCAATTTGCCATATTATAAAACAAGAATAATTTCCCCATTTTGTATACTTTATTTGAAAAGATTAAGTTGTTCACTATTCTAATGGCATAATGAAGTATGAGCATTCTATTTCAATTTCCATAGGTGCGAGGCAAGTTCGGGGGTGAAAATCAGTATTTCCAAGGACTCCCATGTCATATATATTCTCGATTAGTTATAATATTCTACACATCCAGAACTTACCTGCGCAAGGGTGTGAAAGTTTGCAAGATGTCTACCACAGTCGTAGAACACACCCGGAGGGACAGGTTCCAGGGAGCTCAGCAGTTGGCCAGGTAGGTAATTTAGGAGAACTACCATATATGAGCTTTCCTTCGCTTCTTCGGGGTCTGGAAAAAAACAAAAAAGGGAAAAAGGAAAACAAACAAAAACAAGTAGAAAATCTTCTTCATGTTTCACATGGGGCAGTAGTACTGTGTGTTGACTGTTGCTAGTCACCTAGGATAAACAAGGCATCTGCATCATACAATGTATGCCCCTTTGTCCAGTGTGTGTGACAGACCATTTCACCAAGTTTATTCCCTGATAAACTCATGTAGATTATGGTAGGATGCTGGAAGAAGCTGGCATGACGTAAGTTTCAAGGGTTGGTACAGCATTGGTGGAGATATGAGGATTGGGCTCACAGTGTATAACTTTATGCGGGAAACCAAGAAACCCCTTATGAAGTTAACATAGAGCATACCATTCTAAGAGGAATTCAAAGTTTATTAGACAAAAATCGGTTTTGGAATGGCTGAGACATCCAAAACCAAAGTAAAACAAAGTGATCCTAATAAAAGGTGGGTCCCACCTTTTATTAGGATTGCCCTGTTTTGGATATCTCAGACATTTCAAAAACAATTTTCATCAAATAAACGTTGAATCCCTCTTGAAATTACATGCCTTTCATATTTCAGAAGAGGTGTCTCATTATCTCACCAAAAATGTTAGAAACGTGAAGTTAGGTCTCAACCAACATTATACGATCCCTTTCAAGTCAAGTTGCTGATTTATAAGAATTTGGAGGTTTGCTCCTTGATCCTGGGGATGTGTGAAGTGATGTCACTTACTGCACATGCGTCACCTGCGACTTTCACAATCGTGATGTCCATTATACATGCATGTCTTATCTGAGGAAGAGTGTTTGAAATGCTGCTGGACAGAGGGGATGGGTAGCTAACATATGACATTCCAGAGCTGATTGTAAGAGGATTGATAAAAACACACACAGTCACATGAATTATATTTATAAACAAAAACAAGATTATACTGGTCATTTCAAAGTAAGAGATACTGACTGTACAACTGCAATGTGAAGCAATACACTATCAACTGTCAACACTAATGCATAATACCTCGCAATACATACTTTCTTGAGGTGTATTTTTTTTTTCTGCCTACAATCATAAAATAGCTGTACAATGCACAATGGTACTATTTCTGCTTGACTGTACACTTTCCCCTTCAATTTACTTTGAGCAAAAATTTCCAACTATTGAACACCTCTGCCCTGATAGAAAAAAGAATACTAAGTTAAAATAGGGAAAGGAACACTGGGTCCTGTAAAACAGCATGGACAGAGCTAATTTGGAAAGTTGGAAAATCCAAGACCAAAATGAATCTTCTTCACTATTTTTACACTTTTATCATGACAGTTAGAATACATCTGACAATGACTTTGAACCTATACAAGTGTATTTACCTTTCAACTGCATTACACTGACGGACAAATATTCATTTCACAGAATTAAAGCCAAATATTCCTTCACTCAAATACAATGCTAGTCATAATATGACATTGACACTGCCGATATTTAAACCTTCTTCCTGACAGCCATGTTTAAGCAATTCCATTTCAAGGCAAACGATTGTACGGGGAAGAAGCACTTACCAGAACCACCATTGTCCATCGCTATTTTTTCCAGGTGCAGCAACTTTCCATGTTGACTTGTGATGGGGAGTGGGCAGCTGAACCCTTTTTGCCACAGATAGGCCATTGTGTTCACAGCCAGCTCCACCCTGTTCCCATCCAGAGAGTCCTTTGAGTTGTAAATCTTGGTGCAAAATTGATCAAACCAAGACCGATACATACAAGCACATTTATGGCAATGACACGTCACCATCATTGATACTGTATTTGAATTAACCTCAACCTGAACCTGAACATATCAGGGATCAAAACTAACTTTCTTGTCTGGAGGCCCATTCGGGTCACTAAAATCTTGAAATCAGAAATTTTGGTGGCCCGAAAAAGATGTGTAGTGGCCTGAAGAAGGTATGTAGTGGCTCAAAACTAAAGCAAAAACAATAATCCATTTTGAATCTTATAGTTGCCTGATCAGGCCATCAAAAGACAAATCTGGTGACCTGGCAATAATTTTGGGGGGCCACTAGGCCATCGCTTTATGTATCAATTGTTTACACATTTTTGCTCTAGTAAGTTTTCCACATATATTTTTCCACTCCACATACATATTTTCTTTGATCAACATCCGATGAAATGTCATCAGTTCCCACCCACCCCCACAAGCACACACTATGACATTTTTTTTTAAATCACAGAATTTAATGATTTATTTGAAAAGGTGCTGGATTCCTATAAAATGTGTGAAAATAATAATAAATTATCAAATAAATCAAAAATTGAACAAAGAAAATGGAATTCCATTAGGATTAGACCCCGAGTCCTCCAGATGCTAGCCATAAACCAGGATGTAAATTATCAATATGTGTGTATTGTGTGTGCTTTACACACACACACTACAATAGCTTCTGACCAAACAAGCATTATTGAGAATTGAGGGTTTCTGGGATGGACACTGTCCTAGGGCTCTCTATTGCTCAGTCGGTAGAGCACAGGGCTAGCATCCACAGGTCTTGGGTCGAATCCCGATGGAATTCCATTTTTTTTTTCTCAATTCTCACTTATAAATTATATGCATTTCTGGTCAGTTTCCTTTTATTTGCACTTCTTACATATTCAAAATAATAAATAGTGAGCTTGGAACTGAAATACCTGGTACCATTAGATTTCAAGAGTAGTGTGTTGGTACAAATCGTGTATCATTGCATTTTCCAACAACATGTACCGTGGTACATACTGTACATGTCTATATGTCTTCAGAAAATATCCCAAATTTCCACAAGATGAAGACAGTTTTGAGTTTATTTGCCACTCTGCAATAAACATTAGTCTTTTAATGACAGATATGGAGTTAAAGCTTTCAAATAAATATAATCAACAACATCACTGTCTGGAGGTCAGATATATGTCAATGGATAGGCCTAATGTTGCAAACCTTGACTCTCACGTGTCCAATACACCCCAATCATCACGAGTGGTTCAACCTCGTTTTATCAGATTTAGAGCAACTACTTATTAATATACAGTGGGTCTATTTTCTGAGCCATCCTTTTTTTCCCCTACACAAAGAAACATCTGGCCAGAAAAGATAAAGTCTTGCAGTGAAGTGCTTTTGCATTTTGCTCGAGAATACCTTGAGAATAAACTGGCTGGAACTGAGCTGGCGATCTCCGTCCCCCACAGTCACTGGTGTGCCAAGGTCGATGAGAAAGTTGCGATCTGCAAAGCTGTTCAATTCTTCAGCCTCCTTAGCCCTGTGGCCATAGAGCTTTTCAAGGAGGCGGCATGCTAAGGTCTTTGAGATGACAGGCCGTTGGGAATTCTCCTCGTCCATGCTCCTTGCTAGGGTCCTACATGCACCAAAGAACCAAATAACACAGTTATACTGTGCTCCTTGTACACAGTTAACTGTGGGAGCTTCGTGTTCGGCGTTCGGGCTGTGTTTCGCAGTTAGCAGCTCTCAAGTCTAATACCAAGGAAGGTTTGTTGGAAACCAGGATATGCTACTCCTAGGGTCTTGACTAAGCAGAAAAATCCATCTGACCGGAGTGAGTTTTTCTTTTTTAATCATCTTTTCTTTCTTTTTTTAAAATTATTATGGCTCTCCCAAGGCCTTTTCTTTGAAACTCAATAAACGTTCCTCGTCCTTCCTGCACAGCAGGCATGCAGACAATTTGGAGATGCCGATCCATAAATGGTCTCCATCTCCATCCATGTCAACGTGTCCCACGTCCACAGGCCAAACTGCTAGCAGGGTAGTAGGCATGCAGCACATCGGGCAATAGCCAATGCCCGCAATGGCCAAGCTACCCCGGGGCCCAGGAAACTACACCTGTCTTCATAGATCTGCCTGGCGATTTGTAAGGCCTCTAAAAGACAGCAGTCTTGACTCTTGTAGCACCCTCCCACTTTCAGCTAACTGCGACTAGCCCAAATGCTTCACGTTTGGGTTTCCACAGAATAACCGTGTTACAACTCAAGGAACACCCTGGGGTTAACTTTCACTAGTTTCAGCAAGCTTCCACTGACACTGATCACTGTATGTCAAACTCGAATATCTTGATTTCTCTATTGCAGCTTCTTTATCACAGCTACGCCCATAACCCCTGGGTGCTCCTTGTACACAGTTATACTGTGGAATGCTTCGCATTTGGCATTCGGCATTCGGGCTGTGTTTTGCAATTAAAATTACTACGCCCAGTGAAAAAGTTTGGACGAAACGCCACGCCCACACTTAATACTTATCATTAAGAATAAGAAGAAAACAAAATAAAGAAGACTAACGTTAGACTGGCTAAAGTAAAGAATTCGTACAGAAACAGAAGATGATAAGACTACGAGAGGATACTCGGCCTCGGATCACAAAATTCACATAATAAACAGTTAAGTTGAGCACACTTGCACTCGCTCGCACTCTACTCTCTATCTCATCTGCTGACTGACGTCGCCTTGACAGTGTGCAGTGATTACCGCGTGGCCGTGGACAGTCAATTCAGAGCAGAAGAGGCACACAGCAGACGCTGTCTTGGTTAACACGAAATGATGTTTTGGACTTGGGTTCATTCAGGCCGTTGATAGCTGCCAACACTACAGTAACACATGTCATCTTCTCACTATTAAAAATTTATTGGTTCTATGTGTACACTTGCACTTGTTGGTCGTTGATACGGGCATCGACAGCATCAGGTTCAACTCATTAGCGGCACCTTTTCTTCTTCAAGCTTTCTTCCGGTAAACTGTGCATCAGCAGCAGCCAGCGCGCACAGCCAGTTGCCGTCGACCGACACCCACCCACCGGCGCGGCGAGCCCCTCGCTCGCGACCGACCGAACTTCTGGGAACACCACACTCGTACACCACACTTCAGCTGCCCTCACTTCACAACGATACGCGATGCACGAGACGCCGCGATGCACGAGAATACTAAATACATTTAAAGGGCCACGATTAGACCAAACGATTAATTACAGGGGCTTGCAATAATCTTCAAGGAGCTAAATCAAAATTAGGTTGGAAAAATTCATTTTAGTTATTTTGTGTTACTTAAAAATATTGATGGTTATTCAACTAGGGGATTTGCATTGTCTATATATAGCTAAGATGTATGAATAATATTATCCGAGAACTATAAAACCAGGGAGGTGGAATGTACCTCCCTGATAAAACTCCCTATTATCAAATTCATTTTCCCGGAAGTAATCGTCTGGCCGCCGCGAAATATTTTGACCTTTGTCACGTGACATAAGGCTTTGTGAACCATCGGATCTCAATTTCTTGAGAAAGGTAAGTGCGAATTTAGAGACTTTCTTGCGAAACCGGCAAAATATGTGTATTTCAGTGAATTTACTCCTTAGATATTGAGCGATCCACCATCTTGAATGATTTTTGATTCGCAAGGTAGGAGCCATATGGAATTTGGTTCCAAAATACGGTCATAAAAGAGATTTTCCGTGAGCCCTACATGTGATGTTTCTCACGTTGTTATTGTTCCTTCTGTGTGTTCGCATGCCGTACCGTGTGTGTGTGTACGTGTGTGTGTGATGGGCAATCCAATGATGTCACCCCGACGTCGCTTGCTTGCATGGCATGTTGCTGGCTACATGGATTCTACAGAAGCGTGGATGGGCGAATGCAAACGTATACCCGGGTATGCAAACTGTGGCTTCGAGCTTCGTGTGTCGTGCCACTTTAAACGGGTTCTCCTATTTAGATTTTTTTTTTTTTTTTTCACTGATGGAGACGGGCCGCCCCGCGGTGTCCTTATGACCAATGTCACTCATGTCCATGATCATAGAAGACGACTTACTAGTTACCTCTAGACGTCTATCTGGGAAACTGTTCATGAAGAGGGCTCTGGAGTCTGGCTCATGAGGATTCCTCCTCCTCGAGCATCATGCTCATGAGCATGGCCGGGGTGCTCATGAGACCCCCGGGCGAGATGCTCATGAGGTCACGTCCCCTGTTCACTTATCATCCATCTCGCATCTGACATCAATATATTGTCGCAAGTTCACTGTGATTTTTTTGTTACATAGACATGTTCACTCTCCATGATGAAAAGGAAAAAAAAATTCTGTCTGCGCTTTTTGACACAAAAAATCAAGTTTCAGTTAACCGATGTGTGCAGCCGCCCAACGAAACACAAGTGCCAGCGGGTTCATTCAATGCAGGGCTGCCACACCTATACACAGTGTTTGTAGTTCTCTGCCTGATCCGACTCGAAATTTTCTGTGTTTTTTTTTTCTCACCTCTCGACCTACGTACATGTATGTAGCTCTCCGTGCATGAATCAGCAGATCAGCCCCATGAAAGCGAGTCTGACATCATTCTACAAATATTTGTAAAGAGAAAAAATCAGAACTAACCCGATCTTGTGCATGTATTCCAAATTAATACTAACGTTAGATTCTATTCGATATTCCACACTGATAGAGTAGTTGGGTACTCGAATTTGTCGGCAAACTAATCACTTTGTAGGTGTTATGGGTTCACTTTCTTTGTGAATGCCGCCATCCATCGGCTATGGGCACCTTTTGTGCAAGTTTCCTGCTGCAGACAGCACGCAAGCCATGCAAGCTGTGGGGTTTTCAGAGTGAGCTTGCGTACGCATGGTGTGAGATTTCTGTACATAGGACGGCTTATGCACTGTCTGCGCTGAATGCCACGGGATGCTTGCATGACAGGCGCCCAAAGGCTTGTGGATGGCAGAATTCATTAAGAAAGTGAACCTGTAATACCTGCAAAGTGATTAGCTTGCTGACAAATTTGGTACCAACCTACTGTATCGGTGTGGATGCACAAGATCAGCTCGGGTTAGTTCTGATGCTATTTTTTTGGAAAGACTTACATATGTACCCCCTGCTAAAATTGCGTGAAAAAAGCTCTAGGTTGACATTCTACAAAAGGGCGATAATTTTGATGGGGGTTAGGTGAAAAATGGGGCGTGGTATTTTTTAGGGGGGTTATTTCTAGAAAAAAAAACATCAAAAAAGTGTTTTCTCTCCTCTCCCGACCCCTTAATTCTCTCTCTCTCTCTTTCCCTTTCTCCTTCTTTTTGTCTCTCCTTTTGACGATCGCCATCTCCAGAGGACTTCCTGCAATGTACCGTAAAGACAAACATGACATACAGTGCACTCCCGTTACAACGAACACGGTTATAACGAAGTAGAACTTATGGTCCCAAAAATTATCGCCGTTAAAGTCTATGGTGCTAAATTCTCTTGTAACGAACATGGTTATAGTGAAATGTTCATTATAACAAAATCTTTTTGAGCGCCATGGACAAAAGCAAAAGAAATGTGCTCCATTATAAAGAAATGCGGATAGATTTAAAAAAAACATAGCGGAACAAGCATTTAAAGATTGTCTCTGCGTAGGCGAATGCTCCACCTCACTCTGCGTTTGTTCCCCGTGTTACGCATCGTTTTTGAGAGGAACCTTCATTACTATAATACGTTTATCTGGAATGAAATAAGGTGTGTTTTTCGAAGGTTTTTATTACGAAATACACAAATTCTGATATACCTAGATGTTCTTTTAAAAAGGGTTCCTTATTACGAACACTGGGGCGTTATTCTGAAGGTTCATTGTTAATTTTATAAGGTTCGTTAATCCGACAATAAAATAAGGTTCTTACCACAAAGGTTTGCCTATACCGAAAATGATAGGAATCTCCTGCTATTCAAAATGCTCGTTAATCGGAACATGGAAAAAAAAGTTTGTTCATTAATTCAAAACTGGAAAAGGCAAATTTAATGACAACCTTCGGAATTACAAACCTTATAGTCTTCGGATAAACGAACCTTCGAAAAAGGAACCTTTGTCATTTTTGAATTGACAAACCTTCGGGATAACAAACCTTATTTCATTTTCGGATTAACGAACCTTCGGAATAGCGAACCTCTCTCCAGAATTAGCAAACCTTCGAAATAAAGGAGCTTATTCATTTTTTGGGATAAACAAACTTTTGGAAAACGAACCTTATATCTCTTCTGGATACAATAGTACGAACTTTTGGAATAACGAATCTTCAGATGAGTGAAGCTTCAGAATAACAAACCTCATTTAATTTTGGATTAAGGAACTATTGGAATAACAATCCTTTGGAATGGTGAACCTTCAGAATAAGGAGCCTTTGGGGTACTGAACCTTAGTTATAACAAACCTTTGAAATAACGAACTGTAACCAAATCCTAAACCACCATTTTCTATAGGGCCTACAAGTACATGTGTTTTGATACTAGGCATGACAGTACAAACAACTTTATGCTCTCTCTTAAATGTAACATTAAACGAAATAATAATATATAGCATTCCATTTGACATAACTTTCCAGTGTATGATGAATATACTTAATAAATAAAACACCTATGCGTAGTTGCGTGTTTTCATCATAATCTGTATTTGTTCGGTTATAACGAAATTTTGTCATAATGAAAGAAAACTGCCGGTCTCGAGGATTTCGTTATAACGGGAGTGCACTGTAATAGATAGAGGAAACATTTTGACATAGCATACTGTCGGGTCCGGGTCTCAAACTCACTATCATGAGTATCTGAGCCCAGTGCGCTCACGATCGTGCTGCATGATGAGTTGCAACAGAGGAAATTCATGAGAAATATACAATGTATCAACTGTACTATGCTCACCGTAGATGGCGCTATTTGCATACTTTCTTCCGAGTCGTCTGCCTTATATTGTTTGCATAATAGGTGCAGTCTCAGCAAATGAAAGGAGACCTCCAGATGATTTTAAGATTTTTACATTTGATCAACTATAAATTAGTTATAATAGGCATTTTCACATCAGCCCTATAAAAATCCAAGCTCGAGATATTTTTTAATTTCCCAAGTCAGAAAATAGCTCGCTATTTCGAAACATCGGGATGATGTCAAAACGCCTACTGAGGACAGAGTTTCAGAATTTATGATAATTGGGATGAAGAATAATATTTTCAAAATTTATAACAAATTGCAATGAACAACGATGATGACATGGTGACAGGGTCGCCATAAGAATGCATGAGTTGGGGCACAACAAAAGAAGAAGGCATGCATAGATTATAAACAGGTGAACTTGCAAGCAAGCGGTATTGTAAGGGAATTACACTTCTACATTTCTGAAATATGTGAGCCTCCTATGTCATCATCCTTGTTCAGTGTAATTTGTTCAAAGTTTTTCAAAGTACATGTATTGTTTCTCTGCTCAAGAACAACTATAAATCCCACAAATCTATTCATGTAGCTGTTGATTTATGTACTACATGATGTAAAATTATGATAATCGTTTGGAATGCCCCTTGAAGTTTCACCCCAGTACAGACCAACCTTTGACTTCTTCTAGTTTTGACTGTTTTTCAGGCAATTGAAGCATTATGTGCATAAAATCAAAACCATAGAAGGTTTATTAATTTATACATGTAGGTGGATAAGAGTCTAATGTCACAGGGAATCGCGTAACCCAGGGGTGCGCGTCACCCTAGGACACCGGGGTGCGCGTCACCCTAGGACACTGGGGTGTGCTTCACCCTAGGATACCAGGGTCTGTGTCACCCTTGGACATCAGGGTCAATGTTACCCTAACACTAACCCTGACCCTAACCCTATAAGTAGGACACCGGGTCCGCGTCACCCTAGGACATCGGGGTCCGCGTAACCCTAGGACACCGGGTCTGCGTAACCCTAGGACTGCAGGATCAACGTTACACTAACACTGACCCTAACCCTAATCATAAGCTGTAACGTTAATATAACCATCAAAATAGAATTTTTACTTTCTGACCGTAAACCTGTACAAATATCTTGACTACTGGCATTCTTCGTGTTGATTTGCATTTTGGTCACGGCCGAGTTGTCTAATAATTGCTGCGAGTTAAAAGTGCAAGTTACCTTCAACAACAAAGTATGGTGTCCATCCATTGCATCAGGTCTTTGAACTGTACATTTCACTAGCAGTAAGAATCTATTTCTTTCATTGCCTGTTGGTACAGAGAACAATATATATAATTGATATACAGATTATGTAGTTTAGCAGGATTTGCGTGCATTAGCATGCGGAGTTGATCAGAAATCCAATCTCTTGAAGAGATGTAAACACTGATTTGATGAGCTTCAGACTTTTTTTGTGTGTGAGACTTCTTGTGTGTTCCAGCAGTAGAGATACAATACAACTCTATGCTTTACTACAATGTGCAATGTATTCAGTGATGAAAAGAGGACCTCACAGTTTTAGAGTGATTGTTAGTGACTGAGGTATTAAAATCCTTCCTGCTGTCCCACCAATGGAGAATATTGCTTGTGAAATGGAATATTGTTTGACAAGTTTTTTTAAAGTAAGTTTTTCTTTTTCTTTTTTAATGTGACATAGAACTTGTGTGTACTGATGTACACTTCTTAAAGTGCATACTTCTAATACTTGAGTGTGCACATGTCAGTATTAATGTTGCATTACTATGACTGCCATTAGTAGAATGTCTTTCCATACAAAGTTAGTGAATATTGAACCGGTACAGTATGTTCAGCTGACACTATGTTTTGATTGTCACTGGCCACCATTTTTGCATCATATGAAACACTCAAAATGAACCTTCATATCGTAAGAAAAATCGATTGCACTGAAATTTTCATTTTAATAACAAACTACTGTGTGTTTTCTAGTGAGTTTTCTGGAATAATTTACACCCAGTGAAGCGTGACAGCCTGTAGAACCGTGTTGTTTTTATGCCTCTGCCACGAAGTGGTGCCAGAGGCATTATTTCTCGATGTTTTGTAAGACATCCTTAAAGTCGTAATCGTCAATTGTGATTACAGAGCCCAACAGGGATACATTTTGTACAAAGTGTCTTTCACAGCCTGCTCTTGTCCTTGTGGGAGAAAGATATTCCTGTAATTTTTGGCATTAACTGAAAATGATAAAAGGGAGAATTCATCGTGACAAGAGGCTGTGCTGTGGAGAAAGGTCGGGAGACAAGCAGTTGTGAGCAGGATCAGACGGTACAATTCATGCAACGTGATACATACATGTCACAAGTGATGCTACATTTTCATTAGATATTCTCTGACGCGTTACTTTCTGTCGTACACAACTGTAGACACGCTGCATTGCAGAGTGTTTGTAAAATTTGTGCATTCACCGTAGCTCCTGCTCCAAAGTGACAAGCAGCATGTGATACAAGTGTATGAATGCATGCTGAGTGCATTATTCATTGCTTTTTGTTACAGCCTGCCATTTCAGTTTGGTGGTATTATGTTTCTTATCTACAGGGCTGTAGGTTACCTATTGCAGGGCTCGACACTAACTTTTTTGTTTGGTGGCCCGATGGGGCCACCAAAATCCTCAATTTCAAATTTTTGGTGGCCCGAAAGAAAAATTTGGTGGCCCCGAAAAAAAAAACATTAAAAAACATTAAAAGTCCTGTTTTTTTTAATGAGTCAAATATCTAAGTTTTATCCAGTCATAGTAAGAATTGGAAGTTGGACATACATCTACTCATAAATAAACCTCAACACACTCGCAACACTCACTCTCAGGCACTCATTCAGTCCTTTTCATCCATCCTTTAAACAAATATAACTGCTAATTTCCGGCGCAAAAAGTTATGAATATAATTGACGTACTTTTCAAAAAATTTTGGTGGCCCGAGGCGGGCCACCAAATTTGCCCTTTTTAAAAATTTGGTGGCCCGACTTTCAATTTTGGTGGCCCGGGGCCACCGGGCCACCCTTAGTGTCGAGCCCTGCCTATTGTATGGCATGGTATTTTAGGGTACCGTAGTTAAAATGGTACATGACTTGTGCAGGAGTTGAAGTGAATCTTATCTTTGATATCTATTTCTTTTTGTAATATAAAAGTTATAGAAAAACCTGTCCCCAAACCAAAGGGAAAGGCATTAACCTCAATATCAGACTTTATAAACACAGCATGTCACAAGAAGTTTTGTTTTGACTGCTTCCTCACATGCTCAAATAATGCAACCATACATTAAAAAAAAAAAAATCATTATTATTAGATGTATGAACCACAATACTAGGACACAGAGTCAATACTGTACATCGTGCTAAGATTTATGAGTCTGTTTTTTTTTTTAATGATATACAGTACATTGTGTACAAGTTACATGTAGTGTGAATACCTTCTACAAATTTGCGTAAGTTTTTAATTCCCTCCCAATTGTCTATCAAACATCAAATTGAGGACCAGCCAGAAATGCAACACATCTTGGCATTATTGCCATCTAATTCTCTAGGGGCCCTCTGATCATGGATATATGTTTTTCAATCTCGTAATATAAACATCATGATGAAGAAAAAAAAAAATGAGTCAACTGTCGGCTTCTGTGTTGACTCTTGTGTACTAAGCCAATATCATTGTACATTCTATCCAAGTGAGTTGTGTTTGGTTATTTTCTTTTTAAATTGCACCTTTCATTTTTCACACTACTCATGGCATATGAATGACCAGCATCAGCCGTATCACATCCCTGTATTATACAACCTTGTATTGATGTCTGCTGTCTTGGGGCTCACTGCTACATGTACAGAGCATGATATTCATTCATGACTGTAAAACAAGGAATGTTCGTGTGCATTTTAATTTTGCAAATTTTGCAAGAGCTAAGATTCGCGAAATTAAAATGCATATGAAAGTTCTTGTCTACACTTCACGCATTGAATGTTAGAGTCAACTCACGAAAATTTCATGCTGCGAAAAAGGCCGTCGGCTCCAATAGGAGAAAATTTCATGCCGCGAAAATATTGTTTTACAGTATGTTGTGGCCTGGGTATTTTTACAAATGTGTCATGAAAGTGAAGAGGGAGACCTGTAGACGAGTGAAGAGTTGTTTCATTGAACATTGTCTGTAGTAATCAGCATCTAGCCGGCTGCAATGCCTCTATTAAAAATGCCTTCCTGTGAAATTGTCTCTCCAGAGAAGACCAGTGTACTTTCTGTCAAATCATGTGGTGCAAGCCTACAAGACGCAGACACTATGCTTGTTTAGATGTAGGCAGCCTTGAGATTGCTTTCTTCCAATTGTGCCTGCCCACTCGCGTGATGTGTAGGGCAAAGCCGCCCGACACTTGCACAAATTTGGTTTCCACACTGCCCCGCATAATGGGCTTGCCAGTGTGTGCCATTTAGTGGCACGTTGTCCGTTTTTAGTCGAGTCTAATCTACGAGTAGTTCGTGAAATGCTTAATCTCCAGGACATGCATTGACACTTCATGCTCATGTCATACTTTATACATTGTTCATGCATTGATATTCAATGTGGCAGCATGCATGCACTTGCATATCTTGGCTGGGGCGACAAGACCTTGTATCAACAAAATGTCAAATGTTCAGGAGAGCAAAAAAAAAACAAAAAAACATGGCAGCCAAAGCACTATGTCAAATGGGAAAACCTTTCCTTTGACATGCCGTGGTGGCTTCATTTTTGGGGTAGGACAACCAGGATTTGGGCAGGACATCACTTAACAGATTATCTGACCATTAATCCAAAAAAGTCATTTTCACCCAAATTTGAGATACAAGATCTTGTCACCCTGGCAACGATATGTCACTTTTTTTTTTCTTCTTTGGTCATGAGACTGGATTATGTACATGTACTTCATGCTGCCGAGCATACAGTACGACACACATTTGAACGGTAGTTTGTGCGTATGTTGCACATAGTTTACAAAGGGTCCATTAAAGTTGCTAAAAAAATTAGCTGTGCCAAAATTTGAACATGTTTAGAATGTTGTCATGCATTTCATGCCCTGACCAGCATCCTTCCGTATGTTGCCAGGAACGTTTCCCGCATTTTGGCACTTGTACGTTCCGGTGCGCAAACCATGCACAAACCTAAGTGCATGCAGGTTTCGGGGTGGCTCTTCTCTCCAAATGGGTCCAATAGCTGAGTGATTTGGAAGAAATTGAGTCAAACTTTGTTGCATTTCCAAATCAATGAAGACAACATGGTATGTTCTAGCTGTGTGTTTGCTTATTCATCATGGCATTAAATCAGCTGAACTCGTGAATCTCAAGAGCTTTAACAGTGTACACAGTGTAAAGAGCTGTATGTCAAGGCCTGTTACATGCCATTCTAGTTTTAACCCTGTGTGTGCTTTGAGTGCAGACAGAAAACATGTTTTGTTTTCTTTTTGTTTTCTTCTCTCTGACAAAAGTAGGAAAATTTTTAAAAAATGATGTTTTACACATTTTCAGAAGATAACTCTATCAATCAATCATGACTGTCAAATTGAATAAAATATCCTTACAATGTACCAAGTAAGTGTCCTACATATATCAACTTGCTCTCAAATCATTACATTTCTTTTTTGTAACAATTCAAGAAGGTATGCATTTCAAGTAATGGGTACAATATAGTGTACATGTACAGGCATATCTTTCATGATGTATATCCAATTATTGTAGAGTTATGATTTAATAGTGAGTACTGTGGAATGCAAGTTACAGATACTTATGCATTGACCCCGTAATATTTTGTTTTTGTATTTTGTAAATCAGCATGCAGAGTCTTCAGAGATAATTAGTAATTTGCTTTTCTTTTTCCTTTGAAATAAAGAGTGTGATTTTGCATGAATAGTAGGGTATGCCTTCTTGGCAAAGACATTGAAAACAAATGCTGGAGGGTCCCTGTGAATTTATTGGCACTGCTTACTGTTGGTCCGCATCAAGGAAGCCCTGCTCAAACGGGAGGAATGCTTTATCTCCTGAATCGTATAGATCAAAGAAGGCCAAATGTATGACACAGCTCCACAAATAAATGTGGCTGTCAGGGTAAACAAGCCCAACAAGAAAGACAGTCAGCCAAGTTTACCATCTACATTGTACATGTAGCTCTGCCATGGTACTGTCTTACATTGTTGATCCCTTATCAATCAGCCACACACACTCATGTTGTACCATTCATTTCTCTTGATAAGTCGAGTTGGCAAGTCCACATTGCTACAGTAAATAGCAATATATTGACATGAATGATTGTGTAGCATTTTTGCTGCGTGACAAGACTTTACTGTAACTATTTTAAAAACATTCCCCCCCCCCTTCCTTTTTTCCGACCTGCCATGCAGAAAACTAGAGGTACATGGCATACGTTAAAGAAATTGTAATTTGCATTTCCTAGATACATTTTGTATGGGCAGTACACTCAAAAGATCTCATTTGGATTAGAGTATGCTTAAATAATGCACAATTTTTCATGTTGTGTACCCTGTGATGATGACATACACATGTAATATATCATTTATTACGAAAGATATGATATTTGGCTTTTCAGGATGCATCAAATACCCTACTCCTCTACTGTTCAGTTTAAAAAGAGCTTTCTTGTAGTTTGTTTTATACCTTGTGGGTGGTAAGGATTTATTTTCAGTGCTGTTTTTAGCCATATGAACCATCATGTATGTCTGTAGGTTAATATGCCTTTAATATGCTTTAGCTATGAATGTTTCATGAAAGATTCTTGGTTTAACATGGAAATGGGCTTTGAACCCATTTTGTGAAGAGTCTGCAGCTGTTAAATTGTCAATATTAGATAATTATGCCTTCTGTCATGGGAAATTCTAAAGGCTGCATACTGTGCATATAATGGCAGGTCCCTTAGTTACCACATGCCCTAGTACACATATTTTATGTAACCATGGTTTGACAGAATAACAAAACCAATGAATTATCTTCATTCAAAGATGTTTTAATCGACTCATTTGATGATAAAATTAAGTTGCCCTTTAATATGTCTAGATGGAACTTGATAACTATGTAATGCTTCTAGATACAAAATTGCTCAATAGGGTGCTTATCAATCTTATATTATCAGATATCTGAATTGATTGCCTCCAAAATGTTTGTAGCTACCCTGATCCACTGTAAATTTTTCAGTGCAAAAGACCATGTATCCATGTTTGTGAATACCCGCTATTGCCCCTGTGTGGAGCATTCAGTGTGCATTCTTGACTGTACATGTACTGTTCATGTACATGCATCCTTGAATGCACACGGCATTGTGAGTGCACCTATTGATGCGACACAAGGGCCTCCAACGTAACATGCATTTGCCGAAGAAGGTCAAGTTGAATGGTGGCATTCCATCATTGGCACACATCACTGTGACGTAACTCCATGCATACAAAGTATACATCAGCTGCACCGGACACATACAACAGGGTACAATGTGAGAGAGCATTTTCCCACCGGTCCTAAACCTACGCCATCCCCCCCCCCCCCCCCCCCCCCCCCCCATACACCAGCTCACGACCCTCTTTACTTTGCATCTCCCCAAGATAATATCAATACCGTAGCCTCTGGTGAACTTGGGGTTCATGGAAGGGTGGTTGGCCTTCACCACATGACAGAGGCATGGTCCCTTAAGAGCTGTTCACTGCCGGGTGATGCTCTTGACAGGAAGAATATCTCTTTGATTGTTAGGGTGTTGCCTCTGGGATAGTTCTTGACCATATACCCATTTTTATTCAACTGACATTGAAAGGTACATATTGGCTCTTTTCTACCCCACCCCCTGCATAGTGTGTGTTTTCTGTAGGCACAAACCAGCATCAACTGCTCACTACGACATTATGACTGATGACAATTTGTTTGTTTGTTTTTGTGTTCTGAGTGTCCGTAGATATATTCACATGTGATTATGTGTGTATGCGCTGTTTTTGTAAAGGTCTGTGTACAAATGTATCATAATGTTTTATGGGTATTTATTACTGTAAAACACAATATTTTCGTGGCATGAAATTTTAGCGAATTGGAGCCGACAGCCATTTTCGCGGCATGAAATATTCGCGAGTTGCCTCTTACATTCAATGCATATAGTGTAAACAAGAACTTTCGTGTGCATTTTACTTTTGCGAATCTTGGCTCGTGAAATTTGCGAAATTAAAATGCCTGCGAACATTCCTCGTTTTACAGTAGTCTCATATGTTGGTATGATGAAACCATAATAGAGTAAACATGCTTGTATGGGCAAGGGCAGTGTTGGCTTCATTCTGCTCATTGTACCAATAACTAACCCGTTCCTGTTTTATATGAAGGTAGTGTATTATGAAAACTTTTGCCTGGAATTTCCCCCCTTAAGGTATGGAATGCTAAGTATGTCATTAGCAGATGGTCAAAGCATTCTGAATGAAGTATTTCCCCTTATGCTTACCCTCCTGGAAACATGTAGCGCCTGCCTTGCCACAAAGGAAATATGAACACATCCAGAAGTTGAAGATCGTTGTCATTCAGCATGTGACTCCATGGGAACAATGTACCCATGTCAATCTCTCTGGGTTTTTTTTCTGAATCTCTTCCCCTCTGCAGACTAATATTAAGCTATTTGTATATACCTGCTTTGTATATACCTGTATATGATGTCCTCGATGGGCTCTACACGGGGCAACACACGGTCGGGTGGACGAGGCGACAAGTCCTCCCAGAAGTCCTCTTCACAGACTGTCACAGCCAAATCCACACCCACAGAGCCACAGCAACCTGTTGGCAAAAAGGTGAGACTTGCATTCAGATACAAGGTGTGCAAAATCCACAGAAGGTTGATGTTTTTCTGTTAATGTTGTCACTCCATATTTTGCAATCACTTCCAGTATTCTTCCGACACTCACCTCATATTCATAATCATGCTTGATATTTTGTATTGGAACACTGAAGAAGGTGCAACATTTTTTCAATCCCTAGATTTACAAACTCTGATTCTTTTTTTTTCTATATTTACATAACTTGGGCTTTGGTTTTCCTTAATAACTGTGCATTCATATTATCATAATGCCAATTTCATTACTGATGTAACAGGTTTTGCACTGAGATTTGATAGTTTCCCATATGAAAGCAATGTTGAATCAATGGGTAAACTATTACTGTGAACCCAGGTGGAATTTCATTACACATTACCACATGTTAAATCATGAATGCATTTGTCCGTTTCTGCTCTAGATGGTAGTGATATTTTGCCAGTGAAATTTAAGCACACATTCCTAAGAATCATTGTAGTTGTATTCATTTCATTCCTGCTAATGGCATGAAATTGTATGTTTATCATTACTGGTATTTGTATGATTTTGGGTGCAGATGAATGTATACATTGTTAACTTCCATCAGTTAGGTTTTTATTCTATAAGATTTCCTAGCATTTGATAAGATATTCTCATTATGTAACATTGTCTTTATACATTTTGTATGTTGTTACCATCATTATTATTACCATGAAGAATACCTGCATTACCACAACATCATTGGGAATCCTTGAGAATTTGTGTTTTCAAATATTTAGAGCCCAATTTTTAAGGGTTCTATTAAAAATTGTCACATCATAATTAGAATTTTGTATGAATTGAAAAAAAAACAAACATGTTTTCTTTCAATTCAGAGAATTGCCACAACATACTTAAATCATACACTTCTGGTAGGGCTATCTTGATGTAGCATATTAATTTGCATTCTCTATTACATAACTTTGGGGATGGTTATTGCCTTGCTGCTTTCTACCATGTAATCAGGTCAAGCGTAAAGCATGTGTTTATTGGGGCTATAAATTATTCATATTGCATGCTGACTTGGTCTAATAAAAACTCATTTCAGGGCAAAATCGGTTGAAGTGATGTGACAACTTCCCTTTAAATGAGCTTAATAAATGAGCTTGTGATATTTGGGGTTTTTTTTGCTGAAATAAGAGTAAGATTCATGTTAGATGAAGCAAAAATTATAATGGCATGATATGTAAAGCTCACTGAGCCATCCCATCTCATTGTGAGGTTCACTTCTACAAGTAACACTTGTACATACATCTCAAGCAGAATAGTATCCCCTGATTCAAATGCTCAACATGATTATGAGATACATGGTATTTTATTTTCTGCTCTGTGTATGCAAGTAGGATTCATAGTTCTTGCTGGTAAGTAAACTTCGAAGATTGTAGCATTGCTTGCTTAGACACTCAGAACTTCAAGAGCTCCAAACTGTTGCTTACGGCTCACTCTGATAGGGTCATTACTTTCTTTAAAAGAAATAGCTTTAACTTGTTGTAGAAGTCTAAAAGGTTTAAGTGTGATCACCTCTTTGCAGGCAACCCAAGAGCAGATGCGAATCGCCCAGATCATTGCCGACCCCAACACAGTAGACAATGAAGTGATGACAGAGAAGGTAGAACAGGTGAGTTCCTCATTGTGTGTACACATGTACCTATGCCTGGTAGGCTCAACTACATGTGAACATTTCTAGTTTAATAGCATTGTGCCTTTGGACAATCGTGCTGTTGTTAGTGATGAAGGTGTTCATGTAGCAACATGCTTGTAATGTAAGCAGAAGAGCATGAAATTATTGAGCGAAAGTGGCTGTCACAGTAGAAGCCTATACCTAATGCATACAAAGTAAGTGTCAGTACAACACTATATTTTGTAGCTTGCTCAGGGCATAATGGCTAGCTAACACCATAAATGTGACATCATTGTCGTGGTTATCTCATTGTGTTGTTGTTTGTTCACACGTACTTTGAAACATACAAACACAAATGCTTGCAAAGATACATTGTATACATGATCACTAGGGTGTACACCATGAAGCAGGATGTTCAAAGTCTTAGTATCCATGATCTCTGGTGCAGTGGCAGCATTTCTTTGAGGTTAACCGTAAAGCAAAAAAAAAAAAGAAAAAAGATAAAGGATAAACAAATTAGATGTAACATTCGTCAACTCAGCAGGAAACCATTTTGAGGTGCCTGTGCTGTTAGTTTACGCAGTCAAAATGGAAAAACACTCCCCGTTCAGGCATGTTATGTGGAAATCTAAATGATTTATTTGCTCCCAAACAGAAGTTTGTTGACCCAAACAAGGAAGTTTACTTACCCAAACAAAAACGTGGTGAAGTCAGTCTATCATGTCAACCAACGACTCTCATTCTGCATATTATTTCTGGATTCAATTGAATTCATGAATTTTCATCAGTACTGTGACTGTCTTTCTGTCCCAAATCCCAACTTCATGCAATTCATCATGCATGTTTCATTTCACAATAGCCATAGTTCTGGGAAAGATAGCTTTTCTTTCATCCATCATATGTAGGCTCCACAACTTTGATGCGCAGTGAGTGATGAATCTCTGTCAAAACAGCTCCACAGGACTATTTGATCATATCATATTACTTTGCAAAAACAAGGGAGAACATGCTTACACTGTTGGTGTTATGTGAATTCAGAGGCATGCATAACTTCTTTTTTTTTTGTAGTTGTCAGAATTGTGTTTCATCTCAAAGACTGCATCAACTGTATTGAAGAACGGTCATACAGATGATTGAGAGCGAGATGTTGATGCCATGTAGATCATCCGATTTGGTTGTTTGCTTCTCAAGTGGATTTGGCGTCCGTTATTTTGCCGCCCGTGGCAAAGCAACAAGTGACTCAGTATCACCCAATATGAGAAAATGTGACATTGTGATTACATGTTTACAGGAGATAGACTCTCTATCTATCATCCGTATAGGGTAACTCCACCCCCCCCCCCCAATTCCACCGACTTCCATGATCTCAGATGGACACTACACAGACATGTGCTACAAAACATTGTTGTCAGCAAATGCCAATTATGCCATACTTGCATTTCGTACTTTTGTGATAATGATAGTTTAGTATTTCTATGGTAACAAACAAGCAAATTTGATTTTAATCAAATGCGTAAATGCAATGTAAATTTTTGTACGCAAGGCAAAGGTAACCCCCCCCCCCAAAAAAAAAAAGAAGTTCCTGCCAAGATTTTGATTACCAAGAATCATCTGTCTCTGAACATTTGTGTGAGCTTAAAATAACTTGCTGAAGTTAACGATGATGCAACTCCTTATCAAAGCCATGACAATTTCATCAAATATGAGATATTCAGTCATGCTGTGTAAGGCCCAATAGGTCATTTAACCCCTTTATTGGCATCCTTCTCAACTAATAGAATAATCCAAGGAATCATTGTTGTAAACATGGCATTGTAATGATTATTCTCAATACAGAATTAGTTGATGATCGTGAGTTGAATACAAATGTACATGTAGACAAGCCTAACATCCTCTCATGTATTATAAAATGTAGTCCGTTGATTTTGTTTGATGTACAAAGGGGTTTTGTGCAACATTCAAGAATGGGATTCTAGTGCGCATGATGTTAAACTAAAAGTCTTTAACAGTTTGCATTCATATTTCATTGAGCTGTGCACGATTATTTTTCATCTCTCATACTGTTTTGAATTTTAGTTCACTTTATTAGCATGAACTATTTGAAGGAAAGAAATCTTCATGAGTCCATTTGCAGACCTATGAACCAATTTTATTTCTCATCCATTCATGTTATTTGCAAGAATGGCAGTAGGTGAAATATTTTAGACAGACTCACATGGTTGGTAGCCCTGGTCTTGACAAATTTACATATCAACATATGCAGGAGATTTCTTGAAATATTATAAAGACTTCCCAGATTCTTTACAAGTTGCACAAATGTCACAAACAATGGCAAGGGATTGCGCCTTGCTGCGCACCTCTCCCATGCAGTGAGGGGTAAAGAACCAGATCACTTCTGAATGGCAGAGCTTACACTTTGCTCCGACGGCATCCATTCTTCTTCCTGCATAAACACTCACACCTCGCCCTGAATGTGTGGTGGAATTGAATACCCGTGCATTGTTGCAGTGTGGTGTATTTTTTTTGCAGCATAATGCGACATGGTGTGGGATGTGAACAAGTGTAAGGCCTGTGCAACAGTTCTGTGACATTATCCATGGAAACATGAGGTGTCGGATGTGCAAGACAAGTATGCATGACCTGTAAATGACCCAGGGTCTCGACTGGTCAAACGTTTGATTTCACATGCCAGATACTAGTGGTAAGATGATTTTTTTTTTTTTTTTTTTATTCCATACAAGCTTAGCATACCCACACCACCTGCTGTAGTGCAATATCTGTGTACAAATCATGCATTACCCCCACTAACCATTTATTTAGGAATAAACATGAAAATATTTGCCACCTGCAGATCAATAGCATCATTCCATCAAATAGCCATAAATCTGTCAAGATTTTGAAAAAAATACACATTTTCTATTAAATGTAAAAAGAGATATGCTAGGGGTGTAGACACAAAAAATATGAAAGCACTTTCAGTTTTAAGGGGGAAAATGACTCACTGAAAAAGGTTTTAAAAACCTTACAAATGTTATATTCATTGGTTCTTCATATTCATTAACCCTAAACTGTAGCTGAGGGTCATATAGATTGTGTTTGTCATTTTTTGAAGGGATGCTTTGCCCTTGAGACAAAACATGGTGCCATTAGTGAATTTTCACATCATGACAAATTCTACTGAGACTTATGGATTATAAACTCTTTTTGATACAGAGTAAAAAAAAAAAATACTGAACAGTACAATACATGGAGTGATAGCTAGGCCAACTAGTTGCCATGACAGGGGAATACCGTACTTCGTATTGATGCAGTCCTCATCAAAGCAATTTGACAAGAACCAATTTCTGGTGTAGAGTTCTGGCTCACTGCACAGCACGAAAAGGTTGAAAGTAATTAGTGAAATTGACATCTCGCTCTTCTCAACAATCAAAGTGTATTTTTACCCCCGACATTTTAACAGTAGGTTTCTTAACTATAGTGTAGCATGATACATGTATGTCGCATGTAAAATCACACTTGCTATGAATACACAACATGAATAAAGCCATGAGGTTACTGTTTACGCCATATATTTAGCGAGTCTAAATTTTCGTGAATCGGGACTTCGCGATGATTTTGCGAGTGGTTAAATTCACGATCATGGAGCATACTGTACTGAACAGAGATTATGTGTACGTCACATTCATATCGGGATCAGAGTCATTATTTTTGTGTGTCTTTAATTTCGCGAATAGTACCTGGCTCTTGAAATTCGCGAAAATAAAAACCTCATGAAATATTCTGCGTATACATTGTATACTATCCTGGTTCTTCAGGCCGGGAATTTAGGACTAGCTTTGAAAGAAAAAACAAACAGCATGGCAATACCGATATTTGGTATTGCATCAGCAGTATGCTCTTTATTCACCATTCTAACCTATGCAAAAACACCTTTTTATCAGTGATACAACCTTTGCTCTAAAAGCTTATGGAGAGATATAAGTGCAATGTAGACTGTGAATGCAACCAAATGTGTTTGGGGGAGGGAGGGGAGGGGGAGATACAGCAGGATTTAAATGTGTGCATATGGTAGTCGAACAACTGTTGTAACAAAATTTTAAACAGACCTAGTCATATCCCTGAGGTAAAACACATGTTAATTTTTGTCTTACATATGTACAGTTGTTCATTTAATTTTAGTATATAGGCACAGAAAAAACAAAAGTGCCAGCACTATTAAAATTGTTAGATAATGGCTGACAGATACATGTACCAGTGAATATGTATACTACCACTAATGGAAAGAACTGGTACTGTATTAGTTGCTAGCACTAAGCCATAAAACAAAATGTGACAACCCTTCATCTTATTGTGAGTGGTTGGATTATTGGATACAATGTAAGTGATGAACATGATTATGCCAGGACATACACCTAGTGACACAGAATTCATGTCATGTTGTCAATTGTGTAATTATGTATCACCTGATCTCCCCCCCCTCCCTCCATTAACACTGCTCTTTGATGTCAGAGCCCACCCCATTCTGCAGGTGTTGAATGCTTGATCAGCCCCACTTTAGGTTCTTGCCTAAGCCTGAGATACATTTGTAGCTTAAAGGCCTGTAATTGCATCACCCCACCTTCTGTGAGATTGTCTGTTTGAGAGTGAGGTTCTGAAAATTGGTGTACTTTTACTCTCGGGAGATTCTATTGTGCTTTGCATGGAGATCAGAACAAACTTCTGAAGTGCAAGTTTGAGTGTGAAAGCTTCTGCCTCATCTCCGACGCAGTCAATATTGTTCACAGAAGACATGCATGCATGATATTCAAGGATTCGAGGAGAATATCAAAGTACCGATTCTAAGCATAGATTTCATCAGCCGTTTAGAGCACATCTCTACTGTGCTGCAGTGATGTGCTGGTGTCGCCAGTGTCCGCAGGGGGTCTGTGGATGAGACGAGCAGTCGCGAGAATGCAGCCTGGTGTGAGGAACGGTAGTCCTCACCTGGCGGTGACCCCCGAACGTCCAGGGTTGAGTCAGTTTGGTGAATCAGGGAGGTATGACACAGGGCCTGGCTTGGAGATGGGGGCACTGTTTGTTTTGTAACTGTCGCCGTGCAAGCATGCCCCGCAGACGGCGAATGTGGAAGGGAAACACGAGAGATGATGTGTCGGGGGGCTGGTCAGAAATTCTATTTGGCAGGGTAATGAGACGCGGCCACTCGCGCTAATAAGCGTGCCAAGAATATATGCCGTGGGTGTATTACATGACTGGAATGCATATTGGGGATGGCATTGCCAAGCAAATGGGCTCATTTGGTTCAGTGTTGGTTCAATGTTGCTATTTATGCATTGGTGCAGATGTCTTTTGCTGCATTTAAGAAAGTCTGAGGAGAACCGAATTCACAATTTGCTATAGTCTAATACAATAATTTAACAATGTTGATTTGACTTGCAATATAGTCCTATCAGGGATGCAGATGTTTTGGGGGAATAGAGGGGAGGGGCATACTTTGCATACATGTATTCACATCCATTAAATTGACTGTTATAGTATCTGCAAGTGTAGTAAAGAATGTCAAGTACTTGATTGCAGGCTAGACAGTCCTCCTTTGTCGTGGGAAATTGAAGCTATTCTTGTATCAGCGAGTCATCTAAAATAGCGTCACATGGACTTGTAGCAATAACTACTTGTGCCATTGTTTAGAAGAAAGTTTCAGTTTTTAATCTTTTTTGAATTACAGTACTTCATAGTAGCTTTACCCCTCTAAGATTTTTTTTTCCATAGGAAGTACAGAAGTGTATCAAATACCTGTTCTTTATACATATGTAGATCCTATCAAAGAAGTTATTGGAGTAGAATGTGATTGCTACTCGCAGCAAAGAGAATTCCATCATGTCACATGATCAAGATATGAAATATATGGTGCCTGCATGACACCATGTGATGATGATCCTATTACAACCTCTTTCCCCAGATGTTACTCAAAGTTCTACATGTGTGCAGTTCAAGATAGTGTGAATGATTTGGGTTTTCCAAAGCTCTTCAAATCACAAATTGGTACTGGGTTTGTTTGAAGAGGGATAGTGCATCAGGGTCAAAAAATCTTTGTAGAATGTTTCACTTTTGCTTTCATACATATGTAGACATAAGGACAGAGCAGCATGTGAAGCAACAACAACAACAGAAAAAAAAGTGCATAGCAATTTCTGTAGAGTAATGCCTGTTGAAAAAAAATAAACAAACCAAAAGAAAAACAATAGAAGACCCAAACACTTGAACGCTACTTCTGTGTTGTTTTGTTGCTGTAAACTTGTCCAAAACAACCTCTCAGGGTCAGAATGCAGGATTGATACTGGCAGTGCAATGTGCAGGGCAGGATGCTGCTTATAAAAGTTATAGGTCGAGCAAGGAGCACAGTACTTGAAAAGGGAAATCCCCTCTCAGTGAGCAATATACATGTTCTCTGCCCATACAGCAGGGGGATTCTTGTCAGTGTCTATTCATGTGCACACAGTGTAAGACTACAATGATTATTCAAGAGGTACACGTAGGCCTACAGTGTACGCTGAGCAGGAATTTAATGCACATCCCAATGTCTTGGGAGTTAAGAGGAGTTTAGACTCTGTAGAGTGGATGGGTAGGGGATATGTACATGTAGTCATCCTTGTCATATTGTACATTGTACGTTTAAGGTAAATGGTATGCTCTTATGTAATTGTAAGTATATGTAGGTGATATACACTCACTCTGATGACAGCATTGTGATTCATCGAAGCGCATATGTGTCATACAAAGTATGGAATATACACTTAAAAGATTAGGGTTAGGGTTAGGGTTAGGGTTAGGAGTTTGAGTTAGGGATAGGATTAGGTTCAGGATTAGGATTAGGATTAGGGCCAGGGGAAGGGTGCGGGGTAATTGCCCAGGGGGTAATTGCCCTAGACCCTTAAAAGACCATGCTTTTCAGACATGTCAACTTCTCATTTATGCCAGTAAGTTTGGTCAAATTCAACTCGCTGGCTCAGGCAAGAGCTTTTGTGAAGTTCTGTAAAACTGTAAAATCGTACATAAAGTGTAACAGTTGTGTACCATTACCACTGTACAAGTACATTCTCTGCTGATAGATGCATCATATGAGTCACACAAAAAATAATCTGCTAGACCCTGCATTCCATGAAATCTGTTCATGTGCCGTTGAACGTCCAGATTTTTTGGGGTTTTTTTTTGCACAAAAGAACACACTAGCCTGATATTTTGCTTTTAAGATATATTTAGAAAATGTAATAGAAGCAACATTAGAATTCCATGTAATCCTGAACTGAGTATTAGAGTTTGTGTACCATGTTTTTGTATTTGTCTTTTTTAGTGTGTGTGTGTGTGTGTGTGTGTGTGTGTGTGTGTTTGTGTTTTAGTTGTAGTGTCAATAGTATTGTCAGCAGCATGTTATTCAGTGGGAATACCAAACTCATTTTCATGGAAGCTTTGCTGCAGATTTGGCAACCATTTTACTGTTGAACCATACCTATGAAAAAAAAAACACCATAATATTACTTTCTCCTTGTGTAGATGCTAGAAGGGAAATCAGAACATTGTAACCAAGTATAGTGGGCATTTCTGCACTGGGTACATAAAGCTTCACATGTACAATGGCAACTTAAATCCTGGCTTTACGAACATCACTTTTCTACTTAGATAACAAAGGCATACATGTCTGACCAGGCTACCGATGTTCTTCATTGTCATTGACATGTACATTGTACTGTAAATAAGTGTGTTTCGAGGTCTTTTTTGGACAACAGCCAGTGTATGCTTCCCTGGATGGTTATACAACATTGTTATTTTCCACTTTTTTATTCCTCCTTTCTCACTTTCTCACCCCTACCCCCTTCCTATTTCTTTAAAAAGGATACCGGTAACATGTTAGCAGTCAGTTGTTTACTTCTCTTGAAATATCAGACTTGACATGTAGAAACACAGTTTATGTTTTGTTAAGCTGGTAACTTCTATGTAACATTATAATGTTCCAGAGTTTACCTCGTGAACATACATAGTGGTGTTTTGATAGATTACAGTTGCCTTGTGTAGACATTCTGTAGACAGTCAAAATGTAAAATGATGATTACCAGCTGTGAGGATGAATGTGCCATATTGTACAGTGTACCTTACCATGAGCACTGATTCTGATGTGACATCCGTCATATGTTTTGAACAATTACATAATAGCTATTTAACTCCTGCCTTTCTATTTGGAGAATTTATCATAAGCTTTAATCATTGAATTCGTTATTATAGAGGATCAACTTACATGTACATGCTGGTTCCATAAATAAGGTGTGCTTGTACACTGCACCTTCAGTCAAATTTTAATGAACAGTACGAACATGTGTACAAATCAGCATTTTGGCCTGGAAGCAACAGTGGAGCAGTTGTCATATGATCATTCAAGTTTGTGGAAGACCATATCCGGTGTTTTGTCATACTGTCAGATATGTGATATGGCACAGCCATTGCCACAGATATCAGATACATTTTTCCAGACCTCAAAGAGAAGAACCTTCCCCACAAATACAGTATACACATGTAAATATTGTCATATTGTTACAGAATTGTTCCCTGTTGTTGCCTGAAAGATGTGTGCCCCGCAGTGCACATTTATACATTCAAGCAAAGCCACAGGACACAGTGTCTGCTTCTATTGTTGTGTTTCAGGAAGTTTGTATGACATGTTCCAAATCAGAAGCAGACAGTTTGCTGCAGTGTTTGCAGTTTTCATGAACTTGTACTGTGCCAGCACAACCCCCCCCCCCCCCCCACACACACACAGAGCCATCAGTGTGTATTGCAATAGAAATAAGTGCTCAGACAGGGTATGGTTACAACAGAAGATTTTCAAAGTGTAAATGTGCAGGACATTATCCAAACATAATGACATTCAATCCACCTTTTCACAGTGGGTAATCCTGATGAATGATAGGGAGTTGTAAATACATTACCTGTGGGCTGTTACTGAGCAGGGGCAGATATAAGTCACTGTAAGAGAAGTACAGTTGTTCTTGTCATGAACTCTTTAATACAAGAGCCATATAAATAGGCATGCACTGCAGCGCTCGGTCTACTTTGCCAGATGAAGGCCAGCAGAATTCGCAGCCGAAACGTCGTACGCATACCTTGTGTTTACCTGGCTTCGTGTGACAAACGATTACTTTATTTTCTTTCAGATTCTACCACGATGATGAACATCTTCCGTACTATTAACTCTTTAATAGTTACACAAATGGGTCTACACTGTACACTGTAATGAAGACAACATGAATACAAAATTTAACTTTGTTTTTAAGCGGGCCAAATTAAAGTTTAAAAGAATTGTGATGAATGTACACTGTGCAATGCATGCTTTCATAAACCATGTTATCGTGCTGAATACACTAGCTCACTTTCCTTATCACTTAAGGGATGATATTCAATGTAGATTTGGGTGGGATGGGAATTCAGATTTTAACTTTAATGCAAGATGATGAGAAACTACTTATGAAATATTAAAGAGAGCATACAATTCTAAGAGGAATTCAAAGTTTATATGATAAAAATAGGTCTTGAAATGCTGAGGTATCAAAAAACAAAGTAAAATTAAGTAGTCCCACGACCCACCTTTTATTAGGACCTCCTTGTTGTTGCATATCTAAGCCATTTCAAAAACAATTTTCATCAAATAAACTTTGAATTCCTCTTAGAATTGTGTGCTCTTTCATATTTAAGAAGTAGTTTCTGATTATGTCCACCAAAAGCTGGAAATCTGAATCCTCATCTCAACCAAAACTACCATCTCTTCAAGCTGAGATTTCCTGACACTTACAGCCTGAAAATAGCGATAACACGAGCCTTCTCCTTCCCTCTCGGTCCTCATTATGTCACACTTGCCTTAAAGTGGAACATTTGCATTGTTGCACCCAAGTTAGTTGTAGCTTACAGCTTAATCAAGTTTTTGTGGGGGCATAAAGAATGGAAATATAGGGATGTTTTGCCAAGTGCCAGGAACACATAAAAGATTTACAATGTACATTGTATGTTGCACTTTGGGGGGAAATCAGGGTGCAGAGGAAGTGTAGAACGGACATTTTGAACATGCATACAATAACACTTTTCTGTTCAGGTAAATGTTTGCAAAATGAGGCACACTGTAAGTTCATGTGGATTTTGTCAGATCCTGTGATCACTGCACTTTGGCTTGTAATCACTTGGTAAACTTCACTCCCAGTGGTGAAGAAGATGATTAGACATTTATTTCTTTGTATATTGTATTTTAAGTTGTAGTCGCTTTAAGGACATACATATGTAGCTGTGAATTTGACCATAGTTGTTAAAGTACATGTACATTGTATGGCTACACTTGTAGCCTTTGCACATCCATACCAAACACTCACTACAGATCAATATTTCCTTGTCTTCAGTGTTAACTTGTATTCTAAGGGATGAAGTATTGTGTAGAGTAAGCAAGGTGCTATAAACCAACTTGCCCACTTGCCCTGGGTTCAAGGAACATCAGGGCAAGTGGAAGAAACTTTTTTTTTTTGTATGCTGTCACCTGTTCTACAGTTTATGCCGTCAAACTTCTCTATCGTTCTTGTTCATGATTATTTCTGGATGCATGTTAAGGGGGTTAATACTTAAAATCATTCTGTAAACTATAGGAATATTTTCTACACTAATGTACAATTGTACTGGATGTCTCATTAATGAATGGTTGTGTGGTTTTGAAGGTCATGATTTGGATGTATCTATATCATGTAAGTTCAGATCTTGTAAAGCCCATGAGTATCCATGTCATGTTACACGAAGCAAAGAATCCTCATCAGAGAACCTCGATTCAATCACACTACACGTGTATACTGACATTGTATATTGTACCTTATGCACTTGTTTCTTTGTGTGTTTTTCTCTTTGTACAGGTGCGAGAGTTGACCAACAGATCAGAGCATGAGGTGATGGTGGCGCTTCACGACAGTAACTACGACACAGAACAGGCCATCATTCTATTGCTGGAGAGTGAGGAGGGCAGTCGGGTCAGTACGAAGTTTCTATGGAAACCAGTTATATGCGACAGTGAGAATTACAAAAGCACACTCATTAGTCTCATATTCATATCTGTGGCTGTACAGACTTCAGATAATCTCTGTCCTTGTATGCTTGTATACGAGTTCACTGTGTACGGTCCTAAAAGAATCTTGATTTGTTTTGACCCCACCCACCTCACTAAAAAAAAAGGGGGGGGGGGAAAGATGAATGAAATGAAGCCTACAAGTAAAATCTTGGATATTTACAATAATTGTAATGTCGTGAAGACTAGATCAGATGAAAAACAGCTTAATGCGTGTGAGTTGATATTTGAGGCAGTTTTGCAAGAAATGTGATTTGAGTCTGACTTTGCACATCACAGAAGGATGAATGGGAGACGATCAGCAGCAAAAAGAACAAGGGTCGTAACACGGCGCCATCTGCACGCAATTCAGACTTCAGCAACAACCACGACAAAGACCACAAGGGGGACGACGACCGCCGGGAGAGGGGCGGGCGGGGCCGCAACCGGGACGGTCGGGATAACAGGGACGGGAACGACAAGGGCGGTGACAGAGAGGGCAGTTTTGGTCGCGGACGGGGGCGAGGAGGGAGGGGCAACCTGCCGCCTAGAATGACCAGAGGTGAGTGGAAGTGATTTGTTAATCGCTGTGGCATAAAAAAGTATTTGTCATTGCAACTGATTGACAAATTACCCTACATCGACGCAAATAAGCACTGAATTGGTCAGTGTTATAGTAGTAGCCATGATAAAAATCATGGGCGTACGTACTCCAGCAGGATTTGAACCTACGACCTCCTGATCTCCGGACAGGCGTCATCTCCACTAGACCGTCCAGCTTTCCCCCGGCAGCAAGTGTTGGTTCTAATCCTTATAGCATGCTGCGGGTACTGCGTAATTATTCAAATTCATGAAATTCCTCCGTCGAGATGTTTTTTTTTTTTTCATTTCAACTGATTGACAAATAACCCTACATCGATGTCGAAGTAGGGCAATTTGTCAATCAGTTGCAATGAAAAAAACATCTCAACGGAAGAATTTCATGAATTTGAAAAAAAGTATTTGTCATTGATTGACTGTATTTTGTGTAGTATATTATGTGTTGCCCTTTATTTCTGTACCAGAAACATCCTCGCTGCTGTCCATTTTTCTCCCTTTATTTCTTCATTAGCTCTTTGGGCACAGATGCAGGAGTCTGTGTGTTTTGGGTCATACCCTCATTGGGCAATCTGCCCAACGTGTTCATTTATAGAAGTGTTCATTTATAGGATAAGTCAAGAATTATTAAAGAGTCCATCAAATTTGTTTGCATGCGTGCCAAACCTCATAAGATTGGTATGGTGCATGCATCAAAAAACTAGCTTCTACTTGCCATTGTGTCAATATAAGTAGAACATAGTCCCAAGTGAATTGTGACATGACATAGTGGCATAACTGGTTGGAGAGCAGTTTTACCTTACATTATTTTTATCCATCTTAGTCAAGGATATAGGAAATGGCTTTCAATGACATTGCATTTTAACCGAAAGTGAAGGTTTTCGTGCTTGGTATTCATATGACCAAAGATGTAGAGAGAGGATTTTTAAAAAGATTGCCTTCTCTTATTTCTCCCCCTCTCTCTCTCCTTTCCATTGCATAGTGTAGAATATCCTCGTAGAAAAACAAACAACTCCAGTCTCATTTTTTGTGTGACATTTAGCAGGATGTTCATGTTCTGCTTGTCATCCAATACTCTGGCTTAAGTAGTGAGAGACAGTCTCACAGTGTATATTACTGCTGATGGGCTTTCAATGACAATACCAAAATAGACGAGCCCTGGTAATTGGTTTCCGGTGGTGGTAGCCAATGGCACATTCTCTTGTAGCATGTTGTAGACCACAACAAAACATGTTTGATTGACTCAATGACAACGGCTTTGAACTTGTTGTCCCCTCTGTTGTGGTTGTTAGGGTCTTGTCTTTTCAGATTGATTAACTCTTCATGTGCCACATTCGCACGCCCAACTCAGTCGACGGCATGCCAACTTCGCATATTCTGCTCAAACGCACAAACCCGCCCAAACCGATCGATAAATCGCCAAATGTCACAATACAATGAAAGCGTTTCTCGCGATTCATTCCTCCCACATATAGCTTACATATTATGTGGGGATTTTCCAGAAAGCGGTGTTCCCTACTGGATTTGCATGCAAATTCTAAGTTTCCGTTACTGTTTTCCGTTCAAAAGTCATGCCTTTACAGTAATGTAGCTATTGGTCATTTGAAAGAAAAACAATCATAGAGATGACATAAATTTACACCAAAGCAAAGCTTCACATTTTCTCTACAACTTATTTCACTACATTTACAGCTTAACAGAAATCTATAAAAGTAACATAGATTTAAAAAAACCCAGAATGTTTTCTCAAAGCATGACTAGGTTGGTGTCTCAGAATAATGTGGCTCACAGGGGTTTCTGCCATGGCACATAAAGAGTTAAACACAGCTTTCTTCTCACGTTTGTCCCAAGTGATGTTGAGTGAATGAATGTGTCGGAAGGTAACTCTGGTGTGCTATCTGAGTATATATCTGCAGACCAATGTTGGAGACGTGTGTATAATGTTGTAATCATTGTGTACTGCGGGATTGTACCTTTGGGTTTCACACTGTCACATATGGGACTTGCCAATCAATGTTGTACTGCAGCACAAGACCTGTGTATAATGCACATTGTGTTTGAGTTTTTGCCTATAGCCAAGATAAACGGGGCTTCTGGAGAAATGTCACAAGGATGGATCACAATGTCAAATCCATCAAATATAGAACTTTTCCCCTGTCTGATCACTCTTGGTGTTTAAATGCAGAGCAATGACCTACTGGTCACTTTGATCTACAATTGCTTTTTTCTTTTCTAGCCAGTCTAGTTGAGCATGCTGGGGATTTACAACTGCCTATACTAGTAGATTGTTCTTTCATTTCCAACATGTTTGTTACATGGCTCTACATAGTAATAGCTTTTGTAAAAAGGAAAAATAACCCCAAAACTAACGATAGTCGGAAAGCTTTATCAGTCTGTTGTTGCTGTGATACAAATACTAGGTGCAACATACGTGACGACGGAATTCTTAGTTTGCTAATGTCCCCAATCATTCAGCCCAATTGTTTTTCGTGACATGCATTGTGCCAAGTTATAAATCTACAGAAATATGCCGACTACCAAGTGGCATTAAGGTTGCAGACTCTGTAATGAGATCTGGAATATGTTGCAGAAATGTTTGAGCAACATGGCACCAACATTCCTCAGAACAATTATCATAGATATAAAATGCACTGTGAGGGATGATGAAAATAAAGCCTTCTCAGCTCAGCTGTCTCATCCGGAAAATCATCTCGACCAGGAGTCTAGCATTCTTGGGATAAGCTTTGTGCATTAGATTATGGTATGCCCCACGATGATAAACTACGGATATTGTCAGTGCTATCGTATAGGAATACATTAGATGTGTGTGCGGTTCGTTTTTTGTTTTTTCGTTCAGGGCGAGGGCGAGACAGGGACGGTGAACACGATCGTGATCGCAACAGTCGCAACGAGTCTGGCAGGGGGCGTGGCCGTCGCAATGCAGGTATGTGGGCTTTCACCGTCATGCCGTGTTACTGAAGAATCCAACAATGTGAATAGAGTTTTTTTATTTCTTCTGTAGGAAATTATTTGCATAAAGTATACCTTTTAAAGATTATACTGACGGTATGCAGTCAGGAGTATATGAGTGGAGGAGAATATTTTGTTGATTCATTTTGGACATAGAAATTTTGTCAAAATGCCCCAAACTTTTTAGAAACCAAGGGGAAAAGAAATGAAATGGCATTAATTAATAGTGGGGTTTGCTGCAATCCAGTCGATCTCATGTCAGTTAATCCTGCATGTAAACATCTGAAATCTTGCCTTATTTATGCTGTAGATGGTGTAGTTTGCCCTTCACATTTAAAAATTTGGACACTAACAAATGCTCAGGCCAAATTCTCAGTAGTTCATATACAGTGTATGTACCTCAATTCCCTCAAACCTTGAGTTTTGCCATTGCTACCTGTCTTATTTGAATCTTTAGCTGAATCTAGATCTATGGAAACATCAGTAATGTGTTTACTACTTTTATTTACAGAAATGAATGGTCCATCTCGACGATCAAATCGTGGAGGAGGTGGTGGTTCGCGGTCATTCACAAATTCTAAATTTGGGTAAGTTTGTGTATCTTGTGTCTTGCCAAGTTGGCATCATTAGTATTTCCAGGACTTCATCTGTCTTTTGTACCCTAACTTCATGCAAGTATTGTTGTGCCATGGTACTTGTCGTTATTTTTAAGATACACTTGGTAAAAATCACTGTATGAAGCGTGCACAAGATTCTTCCCTTCAGCATATTTAGTAGGCCTCACTGAAAGCCCTGATGGTGTCATTTTCATTTAATTTCTGTTCTACAGACTGTTTGTCATATGTCATTGCATTTCTGTCTTTTGAAGGATGTCTGTCATTTGTTATTGGGTTTCTGTTGTATCCGCACCAAGTTTGCATGAAACTGTTGTCATTCTTTTAATGTTTTGTAATGAATAAGAGAAATATGCTCGGATACAAAAAGGAACTGGAGCAATCTTTATTTTCTCTTTGTCTCTATGTGTAGGAATTTCCAAGAGGAGGATGCATTCAAGTCGACAGATAACGTATGGAGAAATCCGCCAGAAACAGAATGTGAGTTTAACAGTATGGACGAGTAAGCTGATAAGATGTGCAAGTATGAAAGAACTGTCATTTTTCAATAGGATTGATATGGCACCAAACTTTGCATTTTCCTTATTGCAATATGGATGCCTTTAGGCGCATCAAACAGACTTTTTGTTCAAATACCCACCAGTGAGATCCTTGAGGTAGACAACCTGCAGACAACACTTCCATGAGATTTTTGGAAGAGGTTCATTTGATTTTGGTAAATCTCTATTGGAAGCAAATTTTCACCTCTTCAGCCTGCTCGCACGTAAACGCTTATGTTATGAATCCACTAATTTATGTAATCAGCGCTCTGATATTTTACTCCTTACAGATTATTTGATACAAGTTACAAGTGGGAGAAAGTTGTCCATAGTCCTTTGTCCATTCATGGCCTGGGGTAATTTTGTTGCAAAAATCATTGCCTTGTTCTCTTCTTATTGACAATGCTGAGGTCTACTATGTATCGTATATTAAAAAATGCCAGAGTGGTTAACTTCATTACATCTGCCCTAAATCGGAAAACAAATGTTTTCAAATCCCGCCTCGAGACAAAGATATTTAACTGTAATCTTGTACTATCCATTATTGATCCATGGAGCAGTTTGAATTAAGAGATATTCATAATTCTCCCACTGAAATAAACAATGTATGCAACCAAAGTAGACCTCATTGTAAAGTGGAGAATTCATTCCACCTCATGAAATACTAAGAATTAAAAGTAAACAATTGTGATAGAAATCTATAGTACCAAACCACAGATACGTGGTTTCTGATATATCAAAACAAGCCTCGTAAGATCATTAACATTTTCTATTCTCAAATGTGCAGCCTGGGACGATGCAGTTAACTCGAATACCCAGCCTGCCACTAAGACGGGTGACTGGGCCACAGAGGAATGGGGGACCGACGATTGGACGGGTGATGTGAGTTGACCCCAATGATCTCCTCCCTAACTCCCTAACTTTACTTCAGCAGCTGGCGATATACTTACTTCAAGTGCAGGGGTTTCTCTGTTTTGTTACCTCTGCCAAGGGAGGAGGTTATGTTTTCATTACCGTATGTTTGTTTGTCCATGCGCAAAAGTTGTAAACGGATTTGGATGAAACTTGCAGCAAAGCTTGAGAATGACGCAAGGAACTGATGATTAAATTTTGGTAGTGATCCTGAAATTTTTATGGATTTTATGAAGGATTTTCGATAATTTGGCAGGTAGGGTCATTGAACGTGGGAGTTCAAGCTGCTCATTTTTTAGGTTTTCATATGCGCACTAAATTGTGTGCTCTAGTTTCTGCTGCCTAGGGGGAGGCGCGCCGCACAGCTGAGGACTGATGACGTAACAAAGGCTTCTATATTGGGAATTTCAAATCGGGCAATTTTCAGCATAAGTATGGGTGGAAATCACTGATCTCTATGGAAGAACAAGATCATTATGGAAAGTATGAGTAGCTGCGTAGCGGAGGTCTGCGCTCTCAGAGTGCTTTTCTAGTTTTGTTTTGTTTTTGTCTATAGTGGCACTATGCTTTAGTTGTTGAAAATAAAATCATAGACCTGTATTTGACATGTTGGTCTGTGGGTAAAAATGCTATCCCAAAATGGTAATTGTGTAAGATCGTGCCCATAAGGTGTTTGCTTGTCTTTGGATTCATGTCATTATGACTGTGGTTTAATGATAGCATCTTCAGAGGTTTTGTGCCTGGTTATGAGTTCTCAAAGATCAAATCTTGCATTTCATCAGTACACATCAAGGCTAGATTGTAGAAAGCAACACAAAACAATACAGAACACATTTTTACCTGCGTTAAACAAGTTCTTCAATTTTCTAACGGTGTTGTACACAGTCCTCCTTTCATGTTCGCAATAGACTAGAAGTATGGCATTGTAAGTAGGGAAACGCTTTTGTTATTGATGTGTGTTTTGATATATGTTTCGTGCCTCTTTATAATTATTATTTTCTCCCCCCACCCCCTTTCAGCTGACGGAGAGTCAGGTCTTCACCCCTTCCTCCAATCCTGTGCCGCCCATGCCCCTGGATCCCATCACCAACAATCCACCCCAGATGCAAAACCCTGTAGGACAGCCCCCGTCAACCGGCCTCCCCAACCAGGGAATGCCCCCTCCCCCGTCCCACTCCATGGACGTTCAATCTTCGTTAGGCACCGGCGGCGGGATGGGTGGCAGCAGCCCCATGGGTAACAGCGGCGGAATGGGCGTCGGCAGTGGTGCCGGCGGGATGAAGGCGGGAGGCAGCATAGGCCAACCCCCTGCCAATGCCGTGAGGCCGACCCCACCCCCAGGGAACATTGGACAGCCGGGCGGGGGCATGATGCCGGGGATGGGTCAGCCCCAGGCCGGCATGGTGCAGCCGGGTGGCAGCATGGGGCAGCCAGCGCCTGGGATGAGTGTAGGAGGGAGCCTGAGCGGGGCAACCGTCATGGGACAGGGAGTCAGTACCACCATGCCTGACATGTCCAGAAGGTAAGGAACCACCTGTCAAAAACATTTGCAAGATTTGACCAGGGGTTCTTGACAGTTACAGGTAGAAGAAGCACTCATGTTGTGTGGTATGCTCTCAGGTTTTCTGTCAGGACTGCATATGTATAATATATCAAAAGGTTATCATGGTCCAGCATCAATGAACCATAAACTTTTTTCCCTGCAGAAAGTTTCTTCCAAAGGAAAATGGTCTCTTTGTCCCAATACTGTATCTAACATTTGCTGCCTGCCATGGATGAGTAACATAAAGTATGAAATTAGAACATGAATTCTTGTTCTCATTATGAAATGTTTGTGGACTAGACACTGTATAAGCTGTTACTTTCGTGTACAGATATTTTCGTGAATGAGGAGATCATAGACATTTTCACGAGTTGTTGTTTTCGCGAATTGGCACCGACGCTAACATTAATGCGCTATCACCCAAGGGCATTGAGACATATTCACGTGTTGTTAAATTCGCGATCCAACTGGGATTCGCGAAATTCGCGAAAATCAAACCCTTGCAAAAATAACAGCTTGTACAGCAGTTTGAGTGCTGTTGATTCATTGCTTGCTCACACCTTGGTCAAAACTTCCTGTTTGACAGCATTGACTTGGCAGCGTTATTTGGCAAATCGGTGCAGCCCCCCACCACATCCCTTGGAGGTGTGAGTGACCAGTCCAGTGCCAGGGACAGTAGCAGCAGTGTGTTCAGCCAGTTCAGGGACCCCAAAGCCCCACCCAGCATGAACTCAATACCAGGCTCAGAACCACCAGGCAAGCCAGCACAGCAAGTCCAGGTGAGCTCGTCTACTATTGTATTATGATATTATGCAGGTTGTCAACCTCTTCCAAGAGTGCAAATTCTGTTTGTCTAGCTTATTTGTTCCACTATTTCTTTTTGTATTGGCTAACACATGATGTGTTTGTAGCAGAATGAGATTAAACAGGCAGTTGATGAACTTTTGTCTTTGGTTATTCTTGTCATTTGAAATTAAACATTTAGATGTTGGCAAACAAGAGTTGCACTTTTGATATCACTGAACCCAGGAATGTTATACAGAGGATTAATCTATTACTGCATTATGTTTTCTGTCAAATAAAGCTTAAAGTAAGTGTCCATGTGTCACTATGAAGGCAGCTGAGAAGAAGTTGTCAAGTAGAGTGGGCTAGCTTTGTCAGAAAAGTCTTCCTCTTTAGGTAACATACTTGATGTCATTTTCATTCCTGTGACCACAGATGGGTATGGACCAGTCACAAGGTGGTAGCCAGATGCCAGTGACCACCAGGGCACCCACCCAGTCCAAGCCCGCCCGGAAGAAGCTGCCTCCGCCCTCCACCAAGATCCCGGCCTCGGCCGTGGAGATGCCCAACTCGGCCCGCAGTCTGGGCACCCTCGACGTCCAGTTTGGCGCCATGGACATCGCCATGGACCCGGCCGTGTCGGACTTTGGGTTGTCGTCGAGCTCCATGCCTTCGTCCGTCTCGCTGTCATCGACCCTCTCCTCGACGGGAGGACTTGCCAACAGTGCTTTCAGGTACAGAACATCATCCCCAGAAGCTGTGTATCGTATCCGCAAATCTTACATTTTAGGAGAAGGAGTTGGTTCTCAGGGGTGTCCTGAAAATTTTCTCCTCGGAATTCTGTTTGTGTTGTCTTTTCTTCTTGGTATATAATGCTGTTAGAAATCCCCTACGTGCTGTTGCCTACAGCCAGCAGAAGAAGTTTCCTTTCAGACCTATGTATTACCTGCTTCCGTTCTGAGACATCTTTTGCTTGCCTTTTATTGATAGTAACCTTCCTTTGTGAGGTATGAGAGGGCCTCAAGCACAAGTGGGCTTGTTGATGCTTGAAATGAGACAGCCCATGTCCTAGATTTTATAGAGGCCATTTTATAGTCTTGACTAAACAAAATGTAAGAACAAAAACATGATATAAAATATTAATGTCACTTTTAAGTCTTGTAAGGTTGAGCATATACAAGACTGATGTAACAAGAATAGCTGTATAGTTCTAGTAACCATCAAAGTATAAATAATGGGGGGGGGGGGGGGGATTTCAATGGAAGGTCCAGCAGCATTGTAAGTATGGGACTGTAAGTGACAATATAATAAGATAATAAAGATAGTTCTGCTATATGTTTGTTCTGCATGAATTTGGACAATTGAAATTTTGATTCTCACCAACTGTTCTCATACGGGCTGCTGTGCATTTATGACTCAATTCATGGTCGACTAAACAGAGCAGCTCTTGTGAGATTACAGTTGAGGAATGATTCAATGTTCATGCTATTAACTAATGAGGATTCAGCTTTTAACATTTTGCAAGATATCTAGAAACCACTCTTTAAAATGTTAAAGAGCATACAATTCAAAGGGGGGAATTGAAAGTTTATTTGATGAAAATTAGTTTTGAAATGACTGAGATATCCAAAAACAAAGTAAAAGAGATCATAATGAAAGTCGTAGGCTGTTGCATTTTATTGGGATCGCTTTTTTTTTATATCTCAGCCATTTCAAGACCAATTTTCATCGTATGAACTGTGAGTTTCTTAAAGAATTACATGTTCTTTCATATTTCATTAGAGGTTTCTCATTATCTCACAAGCAAACACAGAAAAACCAAAACTGTACCATCCCTTTAACTTTGCATGGTCATTTTTCATAAGGCACAGAAGGTTATAAACAGTCCTATCACAGGAATATTTCAAAACTTTAACTACTATGTAGTATTAAGTATTTACTTGTCTTCTGGCTCAACAGTGTCAATTCATCTGGGACCAGTGCAAACCATATGCCGTATAGCAAGAGCAGTGAGCCTCCATATGCTACGTCGACAGGCATGGCGCCAGGAGGTCTCACCAGTACAGTCAGCACGCCCTCTAGTGTCTCGCAGCAGTCATTGGACCAATCGCAGCAAAGAGCGCCGCAACACTATGGTCAGAGCACGCAACAGAAGCAGGTAGGTTCACGTTGCGACACAGCAATCTCTGATCATTTGCAGGCCCATGCTGGCCATTCGTCAGTAGAAGGCAAGAGACACTTTGTGCTCTGATGTTAATTGTTACACAACCAATTGTATGAAGATCTCATTAGTCATTGGTGCATACCCATGTTACTCCTGCCATTACATCAGTCAGCAACATTAAGATTACCTTGTCAAGTTTGTGACCATCAGCCTCCTGTTTGGCAGTGAAAAGAAAAAAATGGATTTGCAATCATTTTGTGTGTGTGTGTGTGTGTGGTTTTGCTTTATTTCTGATTTTGCTTATGATTTCAATAAAAGCTATGATTTGTTTTCCAACAGCGTGCCTGGGGGAAAACTTGGGTTTCTTGTCTGATGGTTTTGTTGTATTGTTGTATTTTATTTTCCAGATGACACCGGAACCAATCCCCCTACCAAACCAAAGTGACATCAAGACCAATACATACCTCAGCTCACAGAAACCCACTTCAGCACAGTCAATGGACAGTGAGTATATGCCCACCCGATTATGTTCTTCTTTGTTTTGAGTGCCATAGTTTCAGGGAAGGGGGAGGGGGAATGAACAACTTTTTGTTCTTCTGTACAAGTTTATGTAATGTAATTAGCCCATGTGTGTATGTTTGGATGCTCCTGGCAACTAGTTTTGTCTTTGTGATTGTTGCATTTTCAACAGAAGGCCCATGGCACCTGTGAAAATTGGCATTACCAGATTTCATCTGAGTATGGGTGCTCTTTTTATGCAGTGAAATTCTTGTGAAGTTTTAGTTAAGATATCAAATATTCAAATTAAAGGGGTATGATGGTTAAATCAAAAAGATGAGTGTGTGAATGTGACAACAAGCATAAGGTCATTAGTCCTGCAGGAGAAACGAGAGGTGTGGAAGACAAAATGTAGCAAAGTATATATGTACACAATACAAATATCCTGGAATTCAAAGACAAAAATGATAGACTGTAGGTTGAATATCAGAGTAATAGCAAACAGGTGGCACCCCAGCTCCATTATGACCAACCATTATGACCAAAACTTTCATGTGTGAAATATTTTGCCGTTCCCACTGTAAATAATTCCTATCAACCCACCCCTTCCACCTCCCTTCATACATCTGCCATGCAGACAAGGACAAGACAGCGTCGCAGCTCTCTCAACTAGCCAGCCTATCCTCCTCGTCCGGCTTTGGCCTCTCCACCAGCCAGTCACTAGGTGGCAGCAGACAGGTAAGGGAACACACACACACTCACACACACACAAAAAAAGAAAATTAATCCAACCCAGTTTGAATGAGTTTGTTCTTCCCACGAATGTGAAGACCACCACTCTTTGCGTGCCAAGCTTGTGAGTAGACGTTGGTTTCATTTCACATGAGGGAGATCTTTTTTATGCCTCCGCAACGAAGTGGCCGGAGGCATTATGTTTTCGGGTCGTCCGTCCGTCCGTCCGTCCGTACGTCCGTACGTCCCGTTTTGTTTTTGTTGATATCTCAAGAACCGTGTGGTGGTTTTACATCAAACTTGGTATGAGGGTATATCCTTGGGGGATAATACTTTGTGTGGATTTTAGGGTCACAGGGTCAAAGGTCAAAGGTCACAGGTTTATTTTGTGAAAAAAAAAAATTGAAATTTCATGTTTTTCTCCATATCTCGCAAATGGTTCAAGGTATCTTCATGGAACTTAGTATATATGCTTGTATCGATGGGCAGTGATTATCTAGGGAAGTTGGGGGTCATGGGTCAAAGGTCAGGGGGTCAAAGGTCAAGGTCAACTCCTCAAAATATCACTACTTTCCTTAAAATGCAATAGGCTGAAGGTTTTTTTTAAAAACTTGATGTATGGCATGTATTACCCAATATATATTTTTTGGGAAGTTTCTTGCCAAAAGGTCAAAGGTCAAAAGGTAAAAGGTCAGTGAAAGTGCTAAATTGCACTTTTTCCTCCATATCTCGAAAGTAACTCAAGGTATCATCATGAAACTTACATATTTATGCATGTTCAACCTAACAGTGATTCTCTTTGGAACTGTGAGGTCAAAGGTCAAAGGCCAGGTTTAGATAATGCTATTTTCCCATTTGATACTGAAATTATACTTTTTCTCAATACCTTGAAAATTACTCAATGCATAAACTTATAAAAGGGTCAAAAGTCAAGTAAAAATCATCAGTTCCCCAAATACCTGCACTCTGACATTTTAATCATTCATCCAATTGAACCTAGTTCTAGGAAAGTGAACATTCAGCACATTTGTGTCAAACCTGTCATTTTAATATTTTGCCAATTGTGTGAAACTGTCATCACACATTGTCAAGACAGTGTACTATAGACCTATTAGGAGAACCATGCATTATGGCGGAGGCATATCAGTAGCCGTAGCGATATATCTAGTTTGTCATTTGATGAGTCCGTAAAAGCACATGTTGGTCAGTAAGCAGCGAAGAGTGGAGTCATCATCTGCATTTTATATGAAATAATTATTGCCATAAGTGGCCGTAGAAGTTACTGCTGCATGATTGTAGTCGTAGAAACCAGAAACAGCTTCAAAGTGTATTTGGGTCTGAGGGAGGAGAATAGATGCCTGTGCCAATTACATTTTTGTTATTGTGGAAGGTGCTGGTGCTTGCTCATCGGCCTCGTCCTTTACCAAGAATGTATGCAAGTCCAGCAGACCAAAGTGATGTAAATGAAGCTTAAACTTTCGTTCTACTGAATATGCAAAGTTTGATGATAATGGTGGAAACACTGATTGGTCTGCATCTTGTTCCTACGTCATCTTGTGAGGGCTTATTTCATTATTCGTCCTTGACCATGGAGTAGAAAGGGTCATTAGCATGTTACATATGTGGCTCCCTCAGTGGTGTAGAATGGAAAGTAATGCTAAACAGTGTTGTTGCAAAAGTTCTATTTGTGTTTATAAGGTAGAGATGTGCAAATGGATTTTAAGAATGATGATTTAGCTATTCAAATAAATCACATTTATCAGTTGCCATAGAAATAATTCACTGAGTTGTAATCAGCCTGATTTCATGATTTTAGCCGGGAGGGGGTGTTGGAGTTCTTGAAAGAACTGGAATGTCAGCTGGTAAGACTTGCTGTTATTCACACATTCCAAATTGTCTGATCAAAGAAGGACTTTTATTTGTTTGTTTTCAGTCAAATCTGAAGATGTGAGAGTGATTTTCAGTGTGCTAATGCAGTCCTACGTTTGTATGTTTCTTGTGTTGTATTCTGTATTAAAAGTGTGCTGACTCCCCTTGCCCATTGTGGTAGCATGCACCCCATTTTCATATAAATATTGCTTGTAACGCTTTGTGGAGAAAATCAAAGTCCATTGAGTTCCTGACCAGTGTGACTTTTGCTCACTTGAAGGTACCAAACTCCTACGGTTCGTCCAGTATATCAGTGACATCCAGTTCACAGTACCAGACCTCTGACCTGTCCAGTGGGTCCAGCGCCTTCTCAACCCCCATGGGGTCCTCTGCCCTATCCAGCGGCCTGTCCTCAGGCCCCAGCAATATCGGCTACTCTTCGTCATCCCAGTCGGCCAGCAGTGGGCTGACAGGAGCGGGCAGCACACACCAGTCGGTCACCGTCGCAGGAAGTAGTCTATCGAGCTCGGGTCATCTCGCGGGAGGGCTGAGCGCCAGCAGCAACGTGTCGCAGGCGACAACGACGTTGTCCAGTTCCAAGCTGTCCGGTCTTGACACAAGGCATGCGCAGGTCAGTCAGCAGCACCATCAGCAATTGTGAAAAAATCTTCCTGAGATTTAGGAAGTTCTTGCCTCACATGCATGTTTGTAATGGTTGTTGATTGAAGTACAAACCTTACTTGGTCTCTCATGATCATGTTTCATGGTAAAATATTGCAATGAAAGTGGATTTGTGTTTAGAGTTGAATGTAGCTGTCACTTATATTTGTAGTTGCTAAGAAAGGGAAGACCATGGAGTCCTTTATTTTTATCACGAAATCAATTATGAGCTCATTTTCACAAATTACATGCAATATCCTGAAGCCTGGTTGAATTTGAGGTTGATGTAGAAGTGACTAGCATTATGTGACTCTTGTAGGCAGTGAACACTTTTGTTGCTTGACATATAAGAAAGATGACACTGTATTAAATGTGAGGTTTCTTTGTCTTCTCTCCTCATTTTAGTCCTCCCTCAGTTCCAGTAGTTTAGGATCGGTATCCACCAGCCTCAGCAGTGCTTCATCCACTGGGTCATCGTCAGCGACGTCGGTCACGTCATCGGTGCTGTCATCCACGTCGCTAGGGTATCCAAGTCAAAGTATCACAGGATCAAAGACGTTATCACAAGGATCAGGTATGGATTACTGTCATTGCAAGACAGAGACTACGCTGTGAATCTTACCCTTTAACTCAGGAAGTAAAGTGAGACTTGAGTAGACCTCGCAGACTCGATAGATGTGTGAAGTTTGAGACTTGTTTTCTTCCTAATCTCTTATGGTAATGTCATCTTGTGCCACTGTAGCTCAAAGTATTATCTCTTACAAAGGGTTCAATGATATTTGTAGAGCATTTTTGGGAAGGGTTCTTCACCCTTTCCGGCAAGCACAGTAATCAACGCCTCTCTTGACAACCAATGTAACCGTCAAACAGTTCTTTGACAGAACAAAAGATAGACAAACATTAAACATTTATTATACCCCCGCCAAACGAAGTTTGAAGGGGGTATATAGGAATCAGCGGACGGTCGGGCGGTCGGGCGGTCGGACGGTCGGGCGGTCGGGCGGTCGGTCGGGCGGTCGGGCGGTCGGGCGGTCGGGCGGTCGGGCGGTCGGGCGGTCGGTCCGTTGCAAATCTTGCGTCGCGAACTACTTCCTCAGTTTTCAACCGATTCCCATAAAACTTGGCACAGATGTGTGCCTTGGGTTGTAGATGTGCAAGACGTATTTTTTGACAGTACCCAAAAGTACGTTGCCATGGTAACGGCATATTATGGGCAAAAATGGGTACAAATCTTGCGTCGCGAACTCCTCCCACAGTTTTTGATCAATTTTTATGAAATTAGGTACAGATGTTTGTCTGAATATGTTAATGTGCAAGACACATATTTCCGCAGTGGCAAAAAGTGCGTTGCCATGGTAACGGCATGTTATTGGTAAAATATAGGGCAAAATGCTTCATGGCAAAACTGCTTCATCAGTGTTCTTCCAATTCTCATGGAATTCATATTTAATGTTTGTCTTAGGATATAGGTCAGCATGACACATTTCTTGACAGTGACAAAAAGTATGTTGCCATGGTAACAGCTCACATATTATGAGCCAAAATGATGGAAAATTTTGTGTTGCAAACTACTTCCTCAGTTTTTGCCCAATTTCCATGAAACTTGGTACAGATGTGTGCCTTTGGTTGTAGATGTGCAAGACACATTTTTTGACAGTACCCGAAAGTACGTTGCCATGGTAATGGCATATTAATGGCAGAAGATCAAGGAAAGATCTTGCGGATTTAACTACTTCCTCAGTTTTTTGACCAAAGCTTATGAAATGTGGCACACACCTTGATCTTGGTGGGAAGATGTGGAAGACATATTTTTCGGACGTGTCGGAAGCTGCGTTGCCATGGTAACGGCATATAAATGGCAGAAGATCAAGGAAAGATCTTGCGGATTGAACTACTTCCTCTGTATTCGACTGAAGCTCATGAAATGTGGCACACACATTGGTCTTGGTGGGAAGATGTGCAAGACATATTTTTTGGACGTGTCGGAAGCTGCGTTGCCATGGTAACGGCATATTAATGGTGGAAGATCAAGGAAAGATCTTGTGGATTGAACTACTTCCTCAGTTTTTGACAAAAGCTTATGAAATGTGGCACACACAATAGTCTTGGTGGGAAGATGTGCAAGACATATTTTTCGGACGTGTCGGAAGCTGCGTTGCCATGGTAACGGCATTTAAATGGCAGAAGATCAAGGAAAGATCATTCCTTGGGTAAGACTGTCGTCACGGGGCGGGGGTATTAATCACCTTAAAGGGGGTGGCTAGTAACCGATCAGTGGGAATGCTGAGGGATGATTGTTCCAATCCTTGTGGGATTCATTTAAGAGTACATTATGTATCTACTGTTGTGTGAAAATTATTTGCTTCAGAACAGTCTCATATTCAAGTAATGTGCAGATTAATGCCCCGTCACTGACCAGGGACGCTTACCTGGCAGCATTAAACTGCACATTACTTGAATATGAGACCATTCTGAAGCAAATAATTTTCACACAAGAATAGATATATAATGTACTCTTAAATGAATCCCACAAGGATTGGAACAATCATCCCTCAGCATTCCCACTGATTCCCACTGATCAGTTACTAGCCATCCCCTTTAAGTGATATTTCTAGTTTTAAATAAAAAGGAAGAAAGAGTGATATATTACTTGTCGCTGACCGTACCCCTGACTATCTTCTCGTCACTCTCATTGCAGCCAAACTGCCACCAAACTTGCCCCCTGGAATGCCGTTCATGTATCACCCCAACCTTATTGGTGCCGGCTTTCCACTCGTCAACACGATTGTGAGTATCTGGTGTCATGAGGGTGGTAGGGTTTGTCCGTATGGTAGCAAAATTTGTTGCATACAGTCCGCAATTACAGCTGTAGTCTGTTTCATTAAAAACAACCATGAGCGTAACTGTAACGAAAAAAACTATAAAAAAAAGAAAATCCCCTTGTCCCTTACTGAGGAAGTTCCTTGACAAGTCTATTCTTTTCGTCTTTTACCCGTTGTTTAGGCAGGGATGAACCAAAACGACAAATTTAAGAGCATCATTTGAGAATATTTTTATCTCAGTCAAAGGAGGAGGTTATGTTTTCAACCGTTGGTTTGTTTGTCCATGTGCAAAATAACTCAAAAAGTTGTGAACGGATTTGAATGAAACTTGCAGGAAAGGTTTAGAATGACGCCAGGAACAGATGATTAAATTTTGGTAGTGATCTGGAAATTTTTACAGATTTTATGAAGGATTTTCTATATTTTGGCAGGGTCAATGAACTTTGGAGTTTAAGCTGTGCATTTTTTAGGTTTTCATACGCTCACTAAAGTGCGTGCTCTACCTTCTGCTAGGGCGAGGTGCGCCACACAGCTGAGGGTTTATGACGTAAAAAGACTTCTACTATATATTGGGAAATCGGGCGTTTTTCAGCATGCATACATGTGGGTGGAAATCACTGATCTCCATTGAAGAACAAGATCATTTGTGGAAATTAGCTGCGTGGCAGAGGTCTGCACTCTCAGAATGCTTCTCTAGTTTTCATTTGGTTTTTTTTTTTTTGGGGGGGGGGGGGGAGGAAGGGGGTTAGAGTTTAAGCATCGTTAAGCAAGATGTGTCTCTTATCTAAACTTCACACACACCTGTTCGAATTTTATGTCAGCCTGAAGTACCTTTTCAATCAGGTTCACCTCTTGTGTTCTCACTCTTTGCCCATATGTGCAACTTTTTTTTATTCCTATGCAGCCAACACATCAACCCATGTATGGTTATGAAGATTTCCAGATGCAATTGTCCAGATTACCGATGGTAAGTGCAGGATGCCCTCTTGCTGGGTGATGACTTGCTTTACAAGCCACCCAGAAATGTTGATGCATTGCAAAGATTGGGGGAAGAGTATGTTAACATTGTATAATGTACAAGAGTTTTCTCTTTTTTTTTCCTATTCATCATTTCAGTTTAAATGTATATGTAGATTTGCGTGAATGCAGATATACTAGTAGAACACATCTTGCCATGCGGGGCCGTGTAGTGTGTTTCATGTATGATTGAAGTGGAGTGAATAACTGGCCAAATGAAGCTAGTCTTCACACTGCTCTGCACTGAGAGGGAGCTCACTGTGCCCCTGCCTTTCCCGCTTGCCTGTCCCAATGTATTGTGCCTTGTGTTAATGATAACATATGCCAAGGCTTATTGCTGGGAAGCTACAACTGTTTGTGATGCTTGGTAGCTGAAGGAAGTTATGCACTTTAAGCAAAATAGTTTAATTTTAGTAATGAGTTACATTTTATATGATTACATTTTATCTGCTTACAGTGTACATATTCAACAGTGCATGTAGAGTTGTTATAATCTCACCCTTCTTTCTCCCCCCCCCCCCTTCTGTGTTGCAGCCATTCCAACAACTGGCAGCCACAACGCTGAACACTGGTCGGGAAACTAATTCACTGGGCAACACGGCGTATTCAGTCACGGAAGCGAGCAAGTTTCCGAGGAACGATGCTGCCTCCCCCGTAGCAACGTCGTTATCGACGCAGCAGCACCAGCCGTCAGCGGGATCAGCAATTGGTGAGGGGATTCATGGCACATCTTTGTTTCTGTCTATGTGAAATGTCTACAAGTTTATCAGAAGAGGTCTCCTTTTGCATTGGTGTAGCTGTGCAAAATTCTCACATTCTTATTACATTTTTTCTTGCTGAGTGTCTTGATTGAGCAAAACATAGCCTGTGGGTAAAACATGCCTCAATGCAAACTTGGTGGGAATTAGAGTGACTGTGAGCATGAATGAAACATGGGAGGTGTTTCATAAAGGTGTTCTCAAAGTTACGAATGACTTAAGAACGACTGGGGATCAGTTCTGATGTGCTATACTTATCAGAATTTCCATAATTCAGCACGAGAACTGATCACCAGTCGTTCTTTAAGTGGTTCGTAACTTTAAGGACAGCTTTATGAAACACCCTCCAGGACCTCTTTTCGTCAAGTGTTGTACGAACAATTAAGACTTGATAGAAGTACAGCTACTGTGGTTTCTTCAGAGCAGCATCCAAGCAGCTATAAACATGTGACGTCACTGTGGCATGGCTACTGCAATGCATGATGATTGCAGCAATAATCTGTTTGTCCGTGATTACACTGAGTAGTGCCAGACCTACTATGGCTTAATGTGCATTTGTAACTGATGGAAAGAAAACATACCATAAACATATGTACTTTGAAGGAAATCCTAATGGAATGCTCATATCTCTCATCATGATTATAACTATGTAGGTGTTGTGCAAGTCTAGCATTCTTAAATGATATGTATTTCATTTGAATTACTTAAAAGAGAAAATGACCAGAGCTCCATTTTCAGTGATCAGACTATTAAAACGGTGTCCATTGCTCTGCCTTCCACCTCAGCTGGCCAGGGGGCCCATCACCAGACCCAGACCCAGCAACAGACGCCCTTCCTCAACACCACCTTGCCCCCCGGCTACGCGGGCTACGGCACCCTGCCATACTACCCCGCTGGTCCGGGTATGATGCCTCCCGGCCTGCAGTACCCAGCTGTCTTCCCTGCTGTTAGTAGCGTAAGGCCACACCCACTTCTGCATGTTCTTCTGAAGCCAGTGGCAAGGGGGAGGTTAACGAGATATATCCGAAGGGACTCCTGTTCCGAAGACAACTGTCTTCATAATGATAATGTTGATATAGAAAATTCATATTAATAGCACCTAATACAAAATGTGTTTGAGCACTTTACAGATAAAGACACTGAATTAATATTTGACAATTAAAGAAAACAGACGTATACATCAATCACATGACACTGTTTCGTATTTATCTCTAAAGACTATATTTATATAACTACAATGAAGTTGCATAGGTTTTTGAAGCAATATAATGTTATTGACACGTATAACTGTGTTTTTGGTGGATGAGGCTGTGGAGTGAATGCTATGACATACAGTTCCATGCATCGTAGTATCTTTGGCTTGAATGCCAAAATTATGAAGTAGATGCCATTAAGTATGACAGAGGCAGTCAAGTCGGCCATGCAGATTCGATGTCAGCAATCATCTTCACTGTGTCAAAGGTGCCTGACTTACAGGTCAGATTGACAGTCCACCATCAGTTTGTTTACCACAACAAATCTAACGCTCCATCTCAGAGTCAACGTTGCTGCGAGACAGGTGGCCAGGATGCATATTTTTATCTCCTGCATTTTTTTTTTTGCTGGCTCACATGAGAAATACATGTACAATGTCTTATCAAGTATTGGAAGGAATATTGTTTGTGAGCATGTAGTTGTTTGGCATATGATTGAGCGATGGGTAAAAGAGAAATAATGTGTTATAGTTTCCAAAGTAAGAAGCAGAAGGTGGTTATCTCTGCAGACCTTGAGGGGAGTGAGTCCCTTCTGGCTCTCTCCAAGCTATTTCCAAAATATTAGGAGCAGTCTTTCCTCTGAGTGACTTTTGCATTAACTCCTGCTCCAACTTGTTTAGGTCCAGCCGACGAACAGAGGGCAAACGGGTACCACACCACACTCCGCCTTCCAGCAGAGTGGCTACACGCAGCCAGGGTCGCACAACGCTTACGGCACAGGTACAGACAGTTAATCACTTTTGAGATGCTATTTAGGAAAAAAAGAAAATATTTACAGAGCGATTTTGTTTTTGCTCTGCTCGTGGTGAGTCACTGATATTTGCTAATGGATTACGCATCAGATCTTATGACTTGTGTTAGCAATAAAGTTGCAGAGATGCTTGTTGCTGGTCAAGAAAAATATATTTCCTTCATGCATATATTTCCATCGTGCAAGATGATGGAAATATATATATATTTCCATCATGCAAGATGATGATGATGATGATGATTTTTTTTTTTTTGACATGATCATAAACCTTTTTACCTGAAATGTCAATAAAAATGCTTCATATAATCTCTTTCCCCAATTTGGCACAGATTATTCAAAGGTTCCACAACGTAGATATGTACTTCCTGCAAAGATCTAAGCATGTGCCTAAGTTGTAGCTGCGGGAAATAGTTCAGTGAGATTCAGTCACAGCTTTAGGAGAGAGGAGTGTTTGAACATTGGCTGAAGTGATGTGATGACTCAAAACTTTCGTTCTTCAGATAATAAACCTAAATCTGGTGATACACTTTGTAGTCCCTGATCAGCCATATTTTGTCAGTTTGATTTCTGTTGCTCTTCATCGACATAACACAAGGCTCAATCTCTTTAGTTTGGGGATATTTTACACAGAATGCTTGATAAACCATACAGAGATTTCAACCAGACACGGGTTTTGTCTCATTTTCGTTGTGAAATGCGTGAAACAGATAGATCTGTAAATTATCATGGCATTCACTGTTTGTGTAACCAACAACTTTCCCCATAGCAAGGGCAGTTCAGCGTTTAAATCACACTGTGGTGAAAGCATATTCGAAGGGGGAGGGGGGTAGGAGGATTGATTATATGTTATTGTGAGGTGGCTATCGATTAGCAGCATCTTTCAATGGAGCGTCAACCACTTTTCCTCATGCCTGGTTCAGGTTACGATGAGCTGAGCCAGACGCAAGACTTCAGCAAGGGCGGCTACTCCGGCCTGTCGCAATCACAGTCCAAGGGGACAGGAGTCACAGGTTAGTCACCAGCGCCATGCTGGTTCTGCAGTGCCTTTTGACTAGTCGTAACATGTTATTCTCTTGACGATTCATAGAGTCCCTTAGTATGACTATAGAGTGAACTAATCCTAACCTTTGTGGTTCTTGATGCCAAACACTCCCTAACCTACAGCCAGAGTCATTTGCCCTTATGAAAGGAGATTGGTCATCACGTTTTGACAATTCACATTTTGCACAGGTTTCTCGCTTGAATGAAGATTCAGTTGCCTGAAAGACTTATAGTCATATCATCCTGTTGCAAGAACATGTAGCATTAACAGCTAGAATTTTCAAATGCATTTGTCTGATTTTGCTACGGAAGTAGGCTTGCATGCGAAGTAGTTGTGTATTTCTTGAACTCCGCATAAGAAGGGAACAAATGCGATGAATTCAAAGCTGCTTAGATTTAAACAAAAAAAGAAAAGAGAGATTTATATTTGTATATTGCCTCAAGTGTAGTACAGTTGACTCAGTACTAGTTGTGAGGCACACTGCAACTTCATGTCACTTTGAAGTTTAATGACATGAAGGATTGTACAGAATACCACCAGATGAAACAAAATGTGAACTTCAAGAAATTCCAAAGAGTTGTCACATCAGCATTTTAAGTGACATGTGCCTACTCTGTATGTCTTCATGTTTTGGTATTGCACCTACGAAAAGAATGAATATAAAATCACATTCAAATTGTGTTATATCGGACAGCCATTGATGCAGCAGTGGAATGCCAGTGCTAAAGTAACTTTTAATACCTTCGAGAACATGGCACATATATTATGTACTCCAATATTATTGTCCTACCGTACCAGTGAATGTATGTGCTAGGATACAGACCACGATGTAGTATGTTTTAGCATTTGTGAAGAAGTTTTCACATAAATTTTGTTTCATGACCGAAACAACGTGGCAAAGGGTTTTGAGACCAGTCTAATGTCCATCATCTTTGTAGATTTCTTTGGTAGATTTCCCCCCTCCCCAACCTCTCCCCCCTATTGCTATCATGGCATGCCGTGTGTGACCATTCCATATATCAAAGAACATCATGGTATTTTTAATGGATGCAGTGCTGATAGCTTTACGTAGAGAGCTCTTATCTTGTCTTTGTAGTGGTGCTTTTGCATTATGACAAAATCCTGTCAATATATCGATACACGACTTGCTGTGATAACCGTGTGGTTTTTTATTTCACAACTAACACTTTACCGTTTCTCTTTCTCAATCTTCTCCCTGTTTCTCTTTACTCTCATCTCATCCCATCCATGTCCTCTTGTCTATACGTCACATCTATTCCTATTATCAAATCTCACTGATTCTTCTCTTCAATCCTGGATTCTCTCATACTCAATCCCTTTTCTCTGTTCATCACTAAATTCTGCTCTGGATGTTACCTCATCCCTGCTTTAACTTTTCTTACCTATATACATTCTTACTGCATTCTCTTCTCTTCATTCTACAATCTAAATGTATCTGAATCTAAATTCTTACATTTCAACCTGTCGCCATGGTTACCTGCATCTCTCATTCTCTCTCTCCATCGATCCTTCTGTCTATCCTGCATGCACTGCATGCACTCTCATTTTTCCAATCTCTTATTCTCTCCTTCCTTCCCCCTCCTCCTCCCCTTCTCCCCCCCCCCCCACCTCATTGTAATGTGCATGTACATCACCTGCCTGAAACCTGTCACGATGCATCCATTGCCATCTTTTGTCACCCGTCCTTTTCCTTCAATGGTTGGGGTCCTGTCCCCCTTCTCTCCTTCCCCCCCCCCCCCCCATCCCCTCTGAATCCCTTGGTGTCTCATCTATTCGGCCCTATTGATACATCGATGGTGCAACACTAGCTGCCAGAGGTTCAGGTACATGACACGGAATTCGCCATTGCCACTCGGCAGTAGATTAACAGTACCAATAATTCTGTCGTTGCATGTTGTGTGCTGTTGAGACAGCCACTGGGAGATTTCTCTGAAAAACAAACAAACAGTAGGCAATTAAATTTGTTTTGAGGGGTTGATGACATGTAAACGCCTCTTGCATACATCACTGGGATTTTGTTTTTGTCTCAAGTATCATCAATCAATGACAACGTCTTTGCTGTTATGACACTACGTGTTAGGATAGTCTGACACTAGTAGGTGAACTTTTTCTTGAAGAGAGAGAGAGAGGAGAGTAAATAGATGATAATGTTTTAAGTTTAAAACTACAAGATGACAAAACTGTGGTGTCACCCACTTCAGTTTCAGGTATGATAATGGTAGTTATATGAATGATGAAGATTAATAAAGAGAATGTGATTGACATGGTCATGTTATCAAAAGCATGTTCATCCCTCATATATGCTATATTTCTGTTTTGGCTGTGGATGACTCAAAAATAAGGGGGGAAAAAAAAGGATATCCTAACTGGTGTCACACATGTGTGCAGATCATCATAGCATGGCTTGCCTGTTCGAGAATTGCCTTCAAAGTAGTTTGTAATTGCATGTGACCTTTACGCAATATCATTGGGGAAATCATTTCTGCCATGGGAGGCCTGTATATGTTGTATGACACTACGCTCGATGATAAGACTAATAATCTGATTTCTCCTCTTCTGCATTCCTGTTGTCGGTGCAGTGTCCGTCACTTCGGCCTCAACGGGTCCCACAGACCTAGCCGGCTCCTCGTACCCAAGCAAGTCGCACAACCAGGCGTTTGATAACAAGGGCGGGTTCCACACGGGCACGCCGCCCCCGTTCAACTACCAGATGACAGCCGTCACCCAGGCGGGAGCTCTGAACCCCGCCGCGGCGGCGGGCGGGGCACCCACGGCCTACCACGGGCCCTTCGTCCCCATCCTCCCCCACCACTCGGCCACCATGCTGGCCCACCAGCTGCCGGGGGACAACCAGGGGGCGGGGTCCACGGGTCGCTCGCAGGGAGCCGGCAGCCAGAGCAGCAAGACCAGCAAGCAGTCCTACGGCACCAACTATTGGCCGTCCTAAGCCAGTCAACCTCCGATCAGCGTTTGGAGGGCACCACATCCTCTGCAGTGGGCCCCTCCTCTTAACCTGACCCGAGCTGACAAGGTCCCACGGATTCTTGGTTACTTCTGCCCTCCATCAAATGTTCAAATGAATTCCTTTGATAGCTATCTATGGTGATTCATTGATGTTTTTTCTTAGTGATTAGATGCCCCCTCCCCCATCAATGTCCAAATTGCTTGCTTTCTGCTCCATGATGATATTCAGTGTACTTCACGCAGCAATTCAGCTAGTGCGATATGTTCTGATTAATTCTCTGCTACCAAAGAGTGTATCAATGCATCTGTTTTTTCTTCTCTTTTTTTTTTCATTGCTATTTCTTCTGAATAGGGTGTGTCATGCATGGAGGCCAACATTAGATGATATTCCCCCCCTTGGAGAGGGGACAAAGCGTTAAAGTTTTACTGCATGCTAAAATCAATGTGACCGGGCTAGCATTAAAGCTGAAGCAATATATGATTTTATTGTAACATATTCTAGTAGTATTTATGACAAAACATTGTGAGGCCCATCTGGTTGATAATGTATAGTTTAGCAGCAGGTGGCTCGAGAGAGTGGCTATACATTTTTCCGTCACCGTTGTTTGCTTGCAGTTGCCATTTAAAATTCACACCTGTGCCTGGACCATGTGAGCGCTCTTAGTACTACACTTCCATTTTGAGAAGTCGAAAGTCGTTTCCAGTAATCTCCATTTGCCCCGCACATTGTAATATATGACTCGAGCAGTTGAACTGACTTTTTGAAGTGATAAAGTGAGGTGATCTCATATTGCCGTTGATATTACAAGCACCATGTGTAACATGTCCATGTCTTCTAACGCACTTCTAGAAGGAAACAACATCTTGTCTGAAATATTGAAAAAAATGCATCATCTTTTCCTCTTGATCCTTCGTAGTCATGTGCTTTGCTCCTTTCCTGCGGGCAGTAGATGTAAGTTAAGTGGAATATTTTGGCTTTGCCTTTCCAATATCTAAATCCTGTACCATGTGAATGCAGACATTTTGCCCGCGTGCACACAATACGTAGGTTTAGGGGACTATGCAACTTTTTGTGTCATTCATGCTAGTGATAAAGATGTTGTTATTATGCCACAAGTCATGCTTCTAAAGGATGATCAGGTGTTTAAATTTGTATCCACCTCATAGCGCTGCATGGTGTTCTGCAGTCATAAAGGCTTGGTGTCTCTGCCATTCATTACCCGATGTTATTTGCCCCGGCAAGAATTATTAGGGATGGGCTCTGCAGTAGTTGACGCTCATGCTGTCAGACAGGAGTGTTCAGATGAGTTATGATGGGAGGGGAATGAGATACTATCTCACAGTCCATTTATCAACCTGTTCGAAGAGAGAAATTTTGTGAGGAAAAAGCTTCAATTGAAATGCAGCATATGGTCATATTCTCAGAGATCCAAAGGTCTGCGTCATTGTTAATAAGAGGCATGTCAAAATGTACTGACTATTTCCATTATTCTGCCGATTAATTTCCTCCTGGAGGGATGGGGATACGGCGATGCTCTCTCAATCCCCGTCTTTTTAAAAGTATTTCTGGCCCCTGAAATCATTGCACTGTTTGGTGCCGTGTCTTAATAAAATTCCTCCCAATGCGTGACTCGTGAATATTGCGGAATATCTGTGGGCGCAGTCCAGTCAGTATCCAAGTGTGTACCCGGTAGGGCTACGTAAATTGAGCCTGTGTTGTAATTCTCGTAGAATCTTGCACCCACTTCCTTTCTTCCTAATGCTTCTGGTGTAGCTGTGGGTGTCTGCCAGTGTGGCTTGTTGCTTGCAGATGAGGTGCAAACACTTTCATGGGATGTTGTGGAGTTCTGACCATTATTAACGTGTGCTATGCAATCACATATGAAAAAGAGATTTCTTTGAAGCAGCATTAGGATAGGAGAAACTTTCAGCTCAAACACTTTCAGCCTGATAGCTACAAACCACACATTTATCATTATCTTTTTTCTTTTTATGCTCCATTTGTATGTGTTTTTGTTTTTCGTGTGGCTAGATAAAGTGACCCCACTGACCCCCCCCCCCAAAAAAAAAAGAGAATCATCAACAGGAGAAATTATGTCCCAGATCTGTATACGTTATTGAGCGGTGAAAGCTACATCAGTTTGAGAGGCTAGAGCTCTTTGGTTTGGGATTTATTTACCACGGTCCCCTCCGTCATTAGTCTGTTGGTAACAGAGCAAAAGAAGGTGCTGTCGTGTGTTTCTGTGAATTCCGTATGCGCGTAGGACATTAGCTAATTGGCTTGTTTTGGCAGTTCATTTCTCTCGCATCACTGTTAGCTGCGTAGTGTCTCTAGTGCGTGATGGTGTGTGTCAGTGACTTTGTGCACAATGATCTATCTCTAGCTAAGTGTTGACTTTTCTTTCTCTATTGTGTAAGTTACAAAGTTAGATTTTTCCTTTCCTAGATACTGACACTCTCTAACCCGGTACAAATATTTTCCAAGGAGCAAACTTCTGCCACACAGACACACATACTCAAAAGAGAGAAAATATCGCAAATCTGTGAATTCTGTGAATCTGTGAATTCCTGCATATGGGCTGTTAGACAGATCGCCGAATCAAGCAGATTTAGATGCAAGCATGTATGGATCAATGCAATGAGCGTGTGACACGCTCAGATTCGTGTGTAAAGAGAGAGTTGACTTTAATGTGCCGTCTTCACCGAGACTGAAAAAAAAAGGCAGAAATGTGTTATTTCATTTCTGAACTCTCGTTGGGCAAAATCTGTAGCTCTTCATGGATGTAGATCATTATTTATAATGGGTATCACATCAACTAATATTTGTACAGTTTGTCAAAGTTTTCTCTATCTAGGAGGCTATTCTGTTTTTGTTTTATTTTTTTTCTTTCTTTCCAAGGAAACTTTCGTCGACGCGAAAGATCCTTACGAACTGGGAAGGGAGAACGGACACAGCAATTACATATCGTCGTTTTCTATTTGTCATTGTGAAGTGCATTTGATTGTGTATAGACCTAGAAGTCTTTATATGAAGTCTATGTTGTGAATGGATTCAATTTTTGGGGGGTGTAGAAATATATGAAGCAGACCCTTGTCAATGCCCAGGGTAGATATTTTTTATATTATCATTATTGGATCCTTTCTACTCTTGGGTTGGCAGTTGTACATTAACTCTATGACAAAGTGTAATATTATACATGAGAAAAAGATACTGTGTTATAGCGTGTAGGGATGAATGTAACATTGCACACTCAAGAGATGTGTCTATTTTACGTTCAGGTTTCTTTTTTTTTTTCTGATATGTAATAATGCCCTGTAAATGAGATTTAAAAAGAGTCTTGGCTGTAAAAAAAAAAAAAGATAATAAATTGTGTTTTTGTCTCTTTATCATCTGGCTCGCATTCTGTGATTTTATGCCTCTTGTGTGATGAACAAGGTGCCTGTTTTTATCAGACCATCCAGGATTTTACTTCAAATTTGCCCAAAATTTTCCACACGACATAATTTCAGACTGTATGTATGTACGTGTATATGTGTATAGTATATATATATATACACATAATCTGTGTGTGTGTGTGTGTGTGTGTGTGTGTGTATATATATACTGTAAAACATGATATATTCGCGGCATGAATTTTTCGCGAATTGGAGCCGACGGCCTTTTTAGCGGCATGAAATTTTCGCGAACTGGAACTGGTATTCAATGCATACAGTGTAGAAAAGAACTTTCGCGTGCATTTTAATTTCGCGAATCTTCGCGCTCGCGAAATTCGCGAAATTAAAATGCACGCGAACATTTCTCGTTTTACAGTATATATATATATATATATATACACTTGTATATATATATATATATTTATTTATTTTTTTTATATATATATACATACATACATACACACACACGTACACTAACAGCGAAGAATTGTTCTGCATTATATTAATTTTTCCACACATACCTCAAGAGAGAATAAGATATAAAAATGTGGAAAAATCTTTTTCTCCTTGTATTGCCAAAAATTGTGGAAAAAAATTCTCTAAGGTTTATTTGGTTGTTGTAGTCGTTTGTTTGTTTGTTTGTTTGTTTGTTTGGTGTGTTTTTTTTTTTTTTGGGGGGGGGGGAGGACCAACTAGAATACCATCTGTTGATTGGTTGTCTCTTGGCTGCTCATGGTATGGACCTAACCATAGCTGTGACTTTGCTTGCACACTAAAACCTCCTCTCAATTTCTGTGAACGTGAACATGATATTCCGGATCACCTTCTGGGAAGAATCATCTTTTCTCTCTTGAGTGCGCTCCATGTATACAACGGAGCCTCTGTGTTAATGCATGCATTTTTTTTAAATCAAAATACATGTATGATTAAGGGACAATGTGTCATGTTCAGAATTTGTTATTTTGGTCTTTTTGGTCTTGATGCTTTGAATGCTAGTACAACTATTTTGTTTGTGACATTTATGACAAGACATGAGACAAGAAATTTGATATCTTTCCCAGTAGCCCATGTTGGATCATAACAAATCATTAATTACACATAATATGTTTACCACTCCACCTTGCAAAATGGAGCCAAACTTGGTAATCTAACCCAGCACAGCAGAAGAAAACAGACCAAAGAGATACTAGGGTGTGTTCTGAAGTGACTGTATTTTATTACTACATCACAGAAAAACATGAGTGTGGTCACAAACATAACCAACATAATCAAAACTATAAGACATCAGCACCATCCAGAAAACTCTCGCTGTATCTTTACAACTCTGGAGGGATTAGTGTAGACGATCTATGTACAATGCACACTTAACCTGGTATTGCTTGCCATATGTTGCTTCCAAATAAAGACGTTGCAAAAAATGTGTAGACCCACAAAGTTTGTGACTCTTGCACCTGACATTGAAATCTTGTTGATTTTCTTTTTTTGAATGTCGAAAGTCTAATTCAACATGTTTCATTCAAAGCTTGCACACAGGTCTGCTGCGGCTTGCTGGACATAGCACTAAATTGTGCATCCCCTACGGCCTACATAAACACTGCTACTTTTGGACATTATGCTCGTGTGTGATTAATACAACAAACACATCCACCAAGTTCAAACAAATTCAAGAAACTGAAATACTATGATCATCAAGTCATAAACTTGTCTCCTGTTTTGGGTTTTTTGGTTTTTTTTTCACCGGAGATTACTGACACTAGGATTGTCAAGAAATAATGATGTCGATTGGAAATGAGTTGTAACACCAGTAGACTTGGGTATGTACATTGTACCATCTGCATGGCAAAATGAATACATCGCGCCCTGCGCATTCATTCAGGATATTCTACATCATTGCAACTAACACCTCTAAACTTTTGACTTCTAGCATTGAACATTATACATCAACAAAAGTTGGTTAACCCTGTCAGCTGATTACATTCCTACCAACTTTGACTATGAACTGTGATCAAAATAATGCAAAATTCAACATGGTTTCTACATGTGCTGATATTGATTTGTCTCCTGCCCAACGGCAAAATTCTAACTTTTTGTCATTGCCAGGAGCCCTGACGCATGTAATGTTTTGACTACAGATCAACTACAGCTCTACTGATCTACTGATCAATTTGGCCAGGCTGGTTGACTGTACATGTGCATAAATTGTCATTAATTACTGAACATTACTTACGTAGTGTCTATTAAAAAAAGAAAAAAGAAAAACAGAAACAAAATAGGCGTTGATACGTGAGCTCATATGTGCACGAATACAAAAAATGAAATATCCACAAATTGTTACAATTCTTTCTTTATCCTTCAAAGTCACATGATATAAAGACTGCCTGGTGAATTCCCCACTTCCTTGGCCCGGTACTTTTTAACAGAAACTATGGGAAAATAATGAGTTGACCATAGTATTGCATTTTGTTATCACATTCCATTGAGAAAGATAAGGGCGTTAAGTGCCACTCACCCCTTGGCGTTAGTGGCACCTTAACGCCCTTGTCTCTCTTAACCGACGATGGGGACCCACATTAAATTTTCAGTAACCATACCACAAACGCATAAGATCAGCTGAATGCCGACCTGCCAGAAAAATTGCAGCAGAACAGCAGGCTACAGCAGGATATAGGATATATCTACACTCCTGCGTAACATATATACAACAAAGGAATACTTTCAGCCTTGCATACGCACAAAATTGCTCTCTCTCTCCTTTTCTTACATTCTCTCTCTCTCACTTTCCCTTTCATTCCACTCTAGATTGCACTGAATTATAATCTATACATTAAGATAAATTTTTAAGATAAAACTCTGGTACAATGTTGTGATTGCTCCATACAAGATAATAAATACACTATTTACAAGACTCATTGGTATAATACTTTGTGAGTGCAGTACTGTACACACTTAAATGCAGTACTAAGAGTGGTCCATGGATTACACATACGTTACCTAGTACATCTACTAGTACTACAAATTATTACAGTACTAGATGTACCTTTACAAGTACACAGGTGTTCACAGTTGTAGGTATTCATTATATAACATGCATGTCATGAGTTGATCCATTCTTCTTTATCAGAAATGCATGCAAACAAGGAACTTTATTATTTTTTTAATCGACTACCAATTCAAGAAATAATTTCAGTGTAAGTGCTGGTCTCTCTTGATAACACACATATCCTGTTGCAAAGTTTTTATCATTACTCAGAATTACATTGGTATTGTCTTAGGATACCATTACGTCATTCAAAAACAAAACATTGTTTTGATGACTTCATAATTATTATGAATCCTTAAACTATCATTCACATACTGCTGATCATGAACAGTACTCACACATTTCTGTAGCACTGCCAGACTCGGGCATCCTTTCTACGTATTATGCGTGATTATTCACCACTGTAATATGCAGTGTACATCTACAATGCGCACTTCCATTGTGTGTGCTGTGCAAAGCCTAAGCCAAAGGCAAAGACTGATGACTCAGCTGTTGGCTATGTTTTAATAATTTTAATAACATCTTTCATGTGGCATTTCTGTTCCATGTAGATTTTCAGAGACTTGAACTCAATTCAAAATACCAGTTAATACTGGAGCCTGTGCAGTGTGAAGTGGACATTGCATTAAATAATGGTGGAACTTGAAATATGGTACACTCAAAATGAAGGCATCATCACAAAATTGAATCTTCTAAACGAATTAACACATTACAATATTTCTTCTAGTACTCATTCAAAAAATAGTTGTGTTGTGCTTTATGAGCGTAATACTTGTAAATGCTATGTACATCAAGTGATAAGATGAGTTAAGATATGACAACATCTATTTGTGTCCATCTGCTCTCTCAACCTGGCACATGGTATCATATTGCACTGCATGTCACTGACACCTCGAGAGTACAAATATCTGATTTGTATTTGAATAATGTATCATGGGGAAACCAAAGCATGGAGTTTAATGCTTCAAGCTTCACAAATGTAATACTCGTGTGATATCTTGCAGAGTTGAGTGTGCACAGGCATTCTATTACCATGCTAACAAATCTGGAACTCTTACCAATGCCCTGGAACTCTACCAGTATGATTTTTGTTGTGATACCTCAAGAGTCCTTAATGAGAGTCGTTCCTGATTCAACTCTTGGGTTTTTGCTCTTCTTTACAAAAAACTCCAATTACAGAGGCTCATAGATAAGAATAAAAATATGAATATCATAAGATCTGTTGTTCATTGGGAACACAAAATAACTTCCCTGGCTTGACAGTATCACATTTGAATTTGACTGACACCTGTACAACCATGACTTGTCAATCTAGATTTGCTTAATAGTATCACTGTGTGACTAGATTCACTTAATAGTGTCATTGTGTCACTGTGCAGACGCCTACATCCATACACATAGGCTTATAGGAATACCATACTACTAGAATTGTCTTAGTCGAATTAACATTGCACACAAAACATCGGAGTGATTCATAAAATTACATTTCCATGTGACCTGCAAATTTCCTTGAAAAAAAAAAATTACACATGAGTCACAGTGCATTGCAAGTATGAATTCAGAAAACTACATTAATTCATGTTTGAAGGATTTGCACCAATCTATTCTTGTCTAAATATTATCCAATGTCCGATGCTGACCAATAGATAGGTAGTTTTAGAAGTCTTTGGTTGAGGCAATATATGTTTGCGCAGTTCAGATTGGACAGTGTTTAATCAACATCCCCCAATATGTCGGAATCTTTATTTATTCACTCTTAGCCATGAGAAACATGCTGAAATGTAGAACTCAAGCAGCTTATTTGATATTGCTGGAATTCTACACCTTTCTACCATTTCAAAATTCACATTAAAAGTTGAACAAACCTGACTGAGAATGAGTGTGACAAAGAAAAGAAATTCCCAGATCAATCTATTAGGAATATTCTAAAAATCTATAGCTCATGATAAGAGCATAAGCAGTGAGTGCGTACAAAACTGCATTGCTATCAACACCGAATCTTTGAAGTCACGCCACCACTTCAATCTAAAAATCGCAGCAATTATGTGTTTATTCAACTTAGAATAGTACTTCCTCTTTAAATCTGTAAAAACACAAAGCTCACATGTCCCATGTTCATCAAATGAAATAGATAAGCTGACATTTTCTTGACATTAGATGGAATATCTACGATAAGAATCTATTACAGTACAGTGTACGTTGTAGCTCACACACAATCAAGCTGCTACCTCTTGATTCAGCAGACACTACAACGGCCTCTTGCCCCACCCTCTCCCCCCTCTCTCTCTCTCGTCACACGAGGTCTCCCTTGTCCAGGTCAAACTTGGAGCGGAGGACGCGGACGGGTTTCCTCTCGCTCTCCTCCAGGCACGCATCCTCCTGCATCTCGTGGCGGTGGGAGAGGAGGGAGCGGAACCCCGCCTCGCTCAGCCCCAGGTGGGACTGTAGCAGCCGCGCCCAGTCGTAGGAGAAGGAGGCGATGGCCTCGTGGTCGAAGATGGCGTCGTCCAGCCGGTGGAACTCGATGAGCGGGTTGAACGGGGGTGGGCTGGGCGGGGCGGCGGCAGGCGGGTCGGCCACGGCTGGCGCAGTGCTGGCGAAGGATGGGATGGTCGCTGTCGGGTCGAACATGGGGATCGACTGGGGCTCGCCCGTTGGGAGGACGGGAGGTATGTCAAGGTGGTGCTGGAACCACGCCTAGGTGATCAGGCAAAGTAAAAAAAAGAGGAATATAGTAAAAGGTGATCGACCGATGGTTCCTCACCCTCCAAATTGCAAAATAGTTTTACCTCAGACATGTTACATCAAGATGGAGCAAAAGCCATACTACCCTCCTAAGTGCATTCTGCACTCTGGTATTCTAATATACCACATTTTGTGGTGAGCGTATCAAGTACATGTGTACCTGGTATTCATATTTCACGTCCATCAAACCACACCAGTGAAACTATACAAGTGTATCTACCATGAAATGTAGGATATGGAGATTAAATATGACACACTAAATTTTGTGCTGGATTGCACAACTGACACAAATCCTACATGAATACTTCAAACAGATCTTTCAGGGAAATCAAAATATGTTGTTTGACCTAGATAGAGATCACTGAGGCAATGTGAGAACTTTCATCACACCTGCTGTCTCCCAATACGAACTACACTTGGAACAAGAGTTCAAAATTTGGTGACCAGTATCATTCATCTGAGAGGGTCATAGATTTCCAGCCTCTATCAACGATTGCAACAACTTACCAGATTATTTTTGAAGAGCTTGTTGATTTTCAGCAGCCCAATTGTTCCTGGAAGAGACAGACAGAAAGATGTATGACATTTGGGTAATGCTGCCTGACACAGGAGAGTTCCACTCTTCCAGCCAAGCAGGAAAGAATAACCATGGATATGGGATCAGTCCACACTACACCTCGCTCAAGCAGCCATTTCTCCCTCTCCCCCTTCCCAGGGAAAAAAAAAAAGGAAAAAGAAAATCATGGCTATACACAATATTTAACTGAGAAATATGCAAGTACCCCAAACTTAACCAGTTCTGTGACACATTCTATCCTTACCACTGGTGGTTTGGGTCACATGATCAGCCTGCAGGGCGTAGTACTCCTCCAAATAGTCCAAGTTAGTCTCATCCCAGCTGTAGTTGGTCAGCTGACCCAGTGATCTAATGGAAAATGAGGGCAATACAAGTGTACCATCTCTTGGCAGCTCATCTTGGATGACACATACATGTACAATGCTACAGGAAGTATTGAGCAGATGTCATCAAGCTTCAATCATGTTAATTGTCAGGATTCTTCTCATTTCAACAATTCACTGGTTGATGAATACCACATGCATGTGACAATATCACATATTTCAACTGCATTGGATATCTGGATATTTCTCTCTTCAATAATTTAATGAACTGTAAAACCCCAGTGAGAATGTCTCCATCATTATATTCAGCATCACCAGCAAAACTTACAAGACTGTCTAGAGTCAGTCCGTTAGTCGAAGTAGTCAAACACACAAAAGCCGCCTGATATAGTCAAGTGGTGAGGAATACAGGTCACAGTCAATGAGTTGACTTTTTCTTGCTCTGGCAGACTAGGAAACTGCTTACGAATTGATAACAAGTAGGTCTCAAGGCTTCTATTCACTCAAGCTAGTGGCAAGATAATTCTCATGGACATCACGTGTGTGCAGGAGAGTACGCCTCCAACTACAAGCTTGCAATGGATTGCTCACAAACAATTTTTTTTCTACTTGCATTCACGCTCAGTGTGCACACTCACTCGTTGCCAAGGTGATCGATGATGATGTCAATCTGCTCCTGCAGCCAATCAGAGTGGAGCTTGGTGAAGGTGTGGAGCGGATTGGGCAGCTTCTCCTGCGTGCCTAGCAAGGGAAAAGCAAAAACAAAACAAGGAGACAAGATTCGAATAATGTGTGGAGCAAGAATTTCTCAACGAAGCCAAAAGGCACAATGTAACACCATGATTTGTAAACATATAAATCATTGAGTCCTGTTATATTATCATCTAGTGGACATACTAAATAACTTTCCTTCATATTGTCGCTGGGGCGACAAGACCTCGTATCTACAAAATGTTAAATGTTCGGGAGAGCAAAAAAACATGGCAGCCAAAGCACTATATCAAATGGGATAGCCTTTCATTTGACATGCCATGGTGACTTCACTTTTGGGGTAAGAAAGCTAGGATTTGGAAAGGACATCACTGAACTGACTATCTGGCCATTAATTAAAGAAAGTCATTTTTATCAAAATTTGAGATACAAGGTCTTGTCACCCCAGCAACGAATTCTGTTTCTGTCACTCTAGTTTCTCTGTTCTTTTTATTTATTTATTCATTCATTTTTGGTTGCATTCTTGCATCGGACTTCATAATTGTTGAGTGAGACAATTTCTTAATGAATGGGATGGAGATGTACTGAAAAAAAAAATTGTGGTTATTTTCAAGTAACCTTCAAGACACAAAATATGAAGTTAACTGCCAGGCAAATTCTTACTCTTGGTCTTTGTTTGCATTTGTTTTTGTTTATGAACAGAGTGCACATCAGACTTCCACAAATGTGATGTCTGATGACACACAATTATCTAATTATGGCAATGCAATTCTGTTCCTAACTCACCTTGATTCCCACCCATCTTTGGTTAATCTTACACAGAATTAATTCACCATAGACGTTTCCTTTCTTCATCCCTTCCTGTTATTAATTTGGGAATGACATCTCTGGAAACTTATCATCCAAGAAAAAGATGAACAGACTTCCCCAATCCCTACTGATCACCTTAGCTTTCAAGGTCAAGTTTAAGGGAATCATCTGAATATCAATTAAAAAGCTTGGCAAATTTATAACAAAGCGCAACAGCACATGAAGGATTAAATGCCTTACTGTGGTTTGACGTTGCCGTTAGCGACAGAAAAGCATATTCTCCTAGCTGTGCAAAGGCCTTGATCCCTGCATCTGGAATGGAATCTCCCACGATCTTCTTTACTTCTGCCTCATCCGACAATGTGGCCGACACACAGCTACCTATCACCTGTACAGGATGGAAAAAATTAGATTGCAACAACAAGGCAAGACTGTCCTGTGTTAGGATGTGACTCTTTGCAATGTTTCACAATTTTACTAGATTATAAACACTTTTCTCGTACTTTACTTTTTGCTGCAAAGGCATGAATTTGAAAAGAATTCACATCTTTACAGCTGTCGCCTAAAACTACTGACCTGAGATTGATATCATGGCTCTCTCGGAGAGAAATGACAAGAAATTATGCCTCGACGAGATGAGAGGCGAGACAGAAACACAACCGTTATCATGTTCATCATGAGATTTTGCACCGAAAATTTCTGACCATGGATGATAGATATTGACCCCAGCAGGTGCCAATCAATCCCAAACCAGGGGCTGGGGGGAAGAAGAGGAGCCACACCCACCTGCAAGCCGACACAGCAGTGGGCGGAGCGGATGCTGTTCTCCCTCAGCTTCTCCTGCAGAGAATAGAGGAAGATCTTCAGGGGCGTCGGCAGGGCGATGCAGTCCTCCGCGATGCTGGACAGCAGGAGCTTGAGGGCGGCAAGGGTGGCATCTTTTTCTGCGTCGAGACAGAAAGCGATAGATAGAGAGAGAGCATGAGGCAGAGAACAAATTTCAGCAACGCTCACATGGAATAGAAATATCTCTCTCTCCCTGATAGGGCAGACTTGAAATGTATCAAAAGTGGTAGGGCACCGATGCTGATATAGATATTTTTGACAGCATTAGAAATCTTAACTCTTTTGAAGCAAAGTTGCCAAAAGATGGTAGGAGAGCAGGATTCGATTCATCTGCATAGCCTTTGCACGACCCAAGTTGTCCAATTGCTAACTCCTAGACTTTGTATGTAAGAACTGAATCCATCACTTTTTGTATGGCTAGCAACAGCTTCAAGAAGAAGTATGCAGAGTCAAAATATCTCTTTCTGATGGGAGAATAGCTGAGCATCATTTGATTTGTCAACATGCAACTATCATATAAAGGTCAATCAAGCCACACACTACCTGTTATACCCCTCATTTGACAGTTTCCCTGGTGATTTTCATCTTTAATTTTTCATGTGTGATCTCGCACACAAATGGTGTACATCAAACTCAGAATTTGCTACAAGAACAAGTGACAAATGTTTATATCGATACATCAATTACATAAATTTCTATGTATGTTGAAGACTGTACACCTCTCTGAGATCTTTACTTCGGGTGTTTTCGTTTGTTTGTTTTTTTCAACGATTTTCATCTTCAAGGGGTAATTCCACAGTGAAATGAATGAATACATTACCCAACTTGGAATAAGACAATTTTGATATACATTGTAACATGCATTTCCCATAGACACCTGCTCAAGTGTACTCAAGTCTAGTCTTTGACGGGTTGATATACAGCTGTAAGGGTGTCCCCTGCTTCGGAGGCTAAATGATACATCAGCTCACCCTGCTTGAAGGTGCTGGCGGCTGCTGTTCTGTGCTTGGGTCGGCAGCCACAGGGGAGTTCCCCCAGGGTCTCTAGAAATCCTGTCATCTCCACCACGCTCCTCTTCTTCAGCAGCACCTCGGCGGCCTGGCAGACGCCCCTAGGGGTCAAGGGAGCAATTGTGGTCAATTTGAGGAGCATTCAGTTATCGTTTGTCATTTCTGCACTATATTACATCTATCTCTTCCTGCTGTCAATAAACTTTATGTCAATATTTTGTTGTAAAATATCAAATATTATTTGCAGAAAGTGCAGAAATAAAGTCAATTCTGAAATATGGGAACAAAATGAAAAGAAAAGAAAAAGACCGTCACACTTCATGACATACAAGTTGTAGACCATTGACTAATGTGATACACTATACTTTACACTAACAATATTCTTGACATATTTAGCATAAAGTCACAATACATAGATGCTGTAAATTTGACATGAGAAAAAAAAGATATATTATGTAACATATGTTTTCATGGCAAAAGACAATAACATGGTACTAGCTACATGCAATACTGCACTTGGCATGACACTATAAGATAATTTATATACCTACTCTCAAATTCTAAACTACTTTGCTTGCTCCAATGATATAATTATTTTGTGCAGAAGTTTCATTGCAAAGAATTTTGCCAAAGACATGAAAAGCAAAAAATAAAAATAAAAAAATAAAAATAAATAAATTATGATGCAAAGGACAAAGAAGCCAATTTACCTTGTAATAAAGGGCTTGAGGACAGTGAAGAGACAGGCAAGCCAATCTGGGACTGAGGTTGTCTTTCCAGGCAGACTGTCATAGCGGAACATGGGCCAGTTATCCTGCCTGTTTGAAACGAACAATACATGAACACTACAATGTACAATGTCTGAAGAAAACTACCACAATGTCTCATTCATTTCCATCAAAGTGTTGTAAGGAAGGTTTGTTTGTTTGTTTATTCATTTTTTTACTCTGTTTTCATCTTCGTTTTGCTTGTTCATTTTTCTTTGTCAGACCACACACTACACATGAGTTATGCATTATTTCAACAAACAATCTTGCTTATGAACGCAGCAAATTCTTACTTCAAGGAATACCACTGAAAAGCATGGCAAAGCATTGCACAGACAGCAAACACATGCTGCTGAGGTGCAACAACTAAAGTTGTGTTGAATATACCCTGTAGAAACATTATTTCTTCTTCTCACCAATTTTGTAGTTGAATTGTATTTTATATATATAAATCATGCATACTGAAGCTGCACAATAAGAATTCCCAACTTTTTTTTGATGAAGGAAAAAATAAAAGAAGAAGAGAACATTCTACCATCTGCCAGACTAGGCATTCAGGCAGGTGGCCATTCATTTAATAGTTGTCAGGCAAAGTGTTTTAGTTGCCCTGAGCAAACACAGCAGGCAAGCAGGTTTGCAGCATCCCAGCCAAGATTGATGCAACTTGGCTGCGAAGCCAAAAAAAAAATGATGAGGCAGGTTGCAGAAGCTGTGGCTGCACATCTTGTACGGAGTCAATCTTTCCATACTTTCAGAAGAGATAATTAACCTGTCTCTGACAAACTCATCCTAGTTAAAGTTGATAATGTGGGCTGCACACCTTGGAAACACTCCATTTCATACAATGTAAATATTACACAGAACATGAAAAGTAAGTGCATCCCTGATGAATGTATACCAACCACATTTGGGGGAGCATTTCAGTTGTAAACCATGGACAAAGCCACACTGTGCCACATCTCTAGATGAAGCGAAAGTCGACACATTGACACATCAAAGCTCACCTTTCAATGACGGCCATGAGTACGGTGCCGAGGGCAGTGGGGTGGTCGTTGCACAGGATGAGGACATCGATCAGGGGCTGCAGGATGGTGGAGACCTCGTAGCGGAGGGAGCCCCCAGTGTTAGACATCATCAGGGAAGCCAGGAGGGCGTCCCGAGACAGCAACGTCTGCATCACAACCGAACCAAGTTACAGGATTTACTGCTTTATAGATTACAGTAACATGGCCAGTTTTGACTTTCTTTTGAAACATTTCTCCAGAGAAAAGAAACTCTGTCATTCAGTGTTGGTTGCTATATTGCTGACATTCTTTTCATGCAACTTGACAACAACCTGCCTAAATTCTTGTAAAGTTTGATCATGTCATATGTTTGTTACTTTTAGCTAAATCATTGTTTACTTTGATCATGATGAAAAACAGTTATCCAACAAAAAAGCAATTGATATAGATAAATCAATGACTACAAAACATGCTAAGATAACAAAAAAAGCCCCTGGGGCGAGGGGGGGGGGGGGGGGGAGGGGGACCAACTACACATACTCCATCAACATACTCACCTGGAGGGTCAGACCATGCTTAGGGGCTGGCTGGTGGGCTAGAAGCTTGAGGAGGATGAAAGATGCAATCTTGTCAGGGAGGAGGCTCCACCTGAAACACACAAACGCAGCATTGAATCAGCATCATTACCATGGCAACAGCTCTTACCATACTCTATGAGGAGGTACTTCTGAATCAAGCTCCAACAGAGTACATGTAGTTTACGCTTCAGGAGTGCCATTCGAAGAGTCAAACGGAAAGAACTTCAATTCTTTCCTTGGTCAATATGTGGCTGATGTATATCCTTCATTAACAATACTGTGAAAATACACTGCCTTTCAGTACACATGTAAAAATGTGTCATGTTATTCATGACAATACTAAATCATAGAACGATATTCAACACAAGAGGTCATTGTTAATATAAACTGTTGTCTTTGATTATTAGTTTGGTCACTGCAAAAATTAACAGACTCTCAAAATCTACTCCTGAAATTGGTGTGAAAACATTATAATGGTTTGACTAGATTCATACATTAAGATGATGGTACTCATCTTTTCTGGTAAAAGAGCCTATAATTTGGGCAAGTTTATTGTTGTGAGAAACATCTGTGCAATTAAGAAAAAATTTTGAAGATTCCATTTTACCCCTGCTCGAGTTGGTCAAACAATCCAGGCCTGATCCAGGCCAGCCACAGCCGCTGGTCACTCAAACCATTCCCATTCCCGTTCCCGTTCCCGTCCTTCCCCTCTCTCCCCGAACTGACGCCCCTCTGCACCGAGGCGGACGCCTTCCTCTGGAATCCCTTCTTGAAGACCTTGTAGAGGTCTTGGAGCGGGGAGGAGACCACGCCCAGTGCCGCCAGGAGGCAGGTGGCCGAGTTGTGGATGCTGAGGGGGGCGGAGTCGGAGGGGAAGTGGGGCGAGCCGGAGAGGAGGGAGGGCGGGGACAGGAGTTGGAGAGGGGTGCCGCTGGCCGACCAGAGATGAGTCAGTGTTGAGAGCAGGATGGAGGTGATGTCAGACCTGGGATATACAGAATGAATGAAGTGAAAATTAAGCCCAGCTTGGGAGAAGAAGATACTCATTGTTCACACAAAAATACACACACAAACACACAGTCACGCACAACAGATATTGATGCTGATGACTTGACTGTCATGTAATAGGTAAGTTCCTGAATGCAGAATTAATCTAATACATTTTGAAAAGTTTCATGCATATTCTCGCTTCATCTCAATTTCCATAATCTGCAAAAACAAAAATATTGAAATAAAAGAAAGTGACAAAATTTTAATACTTGACATAAACTCAATAAAGTTAAAATAGAGCAAAAATTGAAATTTCTAGTAAAAGGTGAAATATATAATATGTTCAGTTAAATCATTGAAGCTACAATTGTGATAGCATCAAAAAAAATTCCAGTAAATTCACTGTGATGCAACTCTGTGATTGCGAATGGCCCTGAGGGGGATACCTAGAAATCAGTTCCAATACAAAATTACACTTGACAGAGATGATTTTATTTGTGGCAATTTTCATAGGTTTTGCCCTCCTGTTATACCTCCTCTTACCATTTTGAAAATCAGAACAACTGGAAAATTATTTTTCTTTCACAAGTTTTTCCAGGTCACTTTACTTCAGAGGTTCTGTCATTCTTGATGCCCAGATCAAATGAATGTTGCTATGGGAACAAGAGCTGCATTCCTGCTAGAAGACTTTTTTTTTCACAAAGCTCATGTCTTCATCTCTCCAAAGGGGATGGTGCTTTCCTAGAAGTGTATTTTCTTTTTTACAGTTGCTAAACCCACCTGAACTGCTGCGTTCTCTTGTAGGATGGTTGGGCCCGGCTGTAGCGGTACGACAGCTGGGTGAGAGACTCGCTGAAGACGGTCGCAAACACATCCTGAGCAACGGCCGGAGGCGTGAAGGAGAACATCTCGTACTTCAGGCGCTCCAGATACAGGTGCCACATCTGGACAGAATAGGAGCAGCGCTCATCCTGGCCAAGGAAAACAACCCAAAAAAAATCAAAAAAGGAGGAGGGGTGATACTCATGATACAAAGAGAAGCTTTGTGAATTCCATTATACAGGTTATATGCCTTTGTCGGATGAACTTTGGGTGATTTTAAAAACTTTGTGTTTTCCTTCTGATTGACAGTGATGATCTGGAGCTACTTTCACAGCTACGATGACTATAATTTAGTGTGATGCCTTCCAGTAAGACTTCTCTGACATAACAGAAGGGAGAAACTCATGAGACAAAGAGAAGCTTTGTGAATTCCATTAATACAGGTTATATGCCGTTGTTGGATGAACTTTGGGTGATTTTAAAAAGTTTGTGTTTTCCTTCTATTTGACGGTCATGATCTGGGGCTGCTTTCACTGCTATATTGGAAAATTGTTAAGTGAGAAGCCCTTCCAGTGAGACTTCTTGATATAACCACAGTGAAAACAAAGTCATGTGAATATTGTGACTACACGGCAAACATTTCTCAAAACAACTAATAAAGAAATATCCTCAACAGAAGGACTTTATTATACAATAAAAGACTTCAAGCAATCTCAAAAAATTCCTTCCATTTACATCACTAGACATCATTTTCCAGTTTTCAACACATCTGGTTTCTTTATCCATGTTGGCTTCTCAGTATATTGATTTTTCTTGTCAAAAAAAAGTATGCCCTTAGCAACTGAAATATACCCATAGTTTGACTGAGCAAACAAACTAGCACATAACTAACAACCTCTTTAAATTCCTTAGCTATTCATGGGGAGAGAAACAAGAGATGAGCAGATTTTTTTTTTTTAAACAATTCTAAAAATCAAGAAAAAGTTAATAATATTCTGATGACATCAGAATATGGTAAGAACACAGCAAACATGAGAAAACTCACCATTCTGATACTTTAGTGATTTGTACCTTGGCATTATCATACTTTATTTCCTTGAATGGCAGGTGCTGTTGGCAGTTATAAAATTCAAAGTCCCATTTCTTCTCTAGAGCCTGGCACTGATATATCAAGGTGGGACACATTTCCCTGTTCATACTACCTACCTCAGATTTATAACTGTGACAACTTGTGCCTAGCTAGCAAAGCTATCGTATACATCTTTGGATCAAGTTGTGATAGGTGTGTCGATCCTAAATGATGTTGCAAAAGAGTCTGTTTACCTACCTCAAAGAACGGTCGCTGGTCGGCCCAGTGATGGCTCTCTGCATCGTGCAGTATAACCGTTGAGATGACGGTGATGTGACTTGCGATGACCTGCTGTCTGATGATGGTCTGCAGCTGACCAACCTGCTTCTCAATGCCGGCCAGTGAGCGCCTGTAAAAAGCGGCAGAGAGCAATTTACCTCTATAGCCCTTAAACTTTGAGTGTCAGTGTATGGCACACCTTAACAATCTCTTTTAACACAGAGCCGTTTACCTCTATAGCCCTTAAGACATAATTTACCATTTGCAGATGAAACAAAAACCCAGCATTAGTGCTTTAAAATAGTTCTAAAATATGAGTTAGGGATAGAAACACCCAAGGTAAAAATTTGAATCCGTATTATCGATGTTAAGTATTGTTAAATACACAAAATGTGAACAATAGTTATAATAAAAATGTTTCCAGACTAAACCGTCTAGAGTTATGATTTGTTGAGAAAAATACTGGTATCTCCTAATATTTTAGGCTTTATTGCAAACATTTCATATGGTAGGATGTTTTGTGATACAACAGACCTACACATATACATCAAATGTGATATCTTGAACATTTTTAAATCAATTTTCCCAAAGGTATTTGGCACACCTTGTCATCTAATATAGTCATAAATAGAATTGCGATGCCCCCTTTATCTTGGTGGATGGTTCAAGAAGCAACGGGAAGACTTTGAACAGCATTTGACCCTTTGGGTGCCAATATTTGGCACACCTTGTCATTAAGTAAAAAGTAGAACTGTGATGCCCCTTTATCTTGGTGGATGGTAAAAAAAAAGCTACAGGACTTTGAATGCCTCTGTAGTTAAGCACAATCCTTTCATTATGAAAGGCTCTAAAAAGAATGATGAAACTTCTTTGCCAACCTTGACGTGGTTTGAACATATGACATTCCAGGGCGTATTCCCTTTTAGTGTTCCCTCTGTTTTGATAAGTTACAAAAGAGGGCTAAATTTCATTTACTGTAAAAGTGGTTTCTTTTGCGGTGGTTTTATTTTCGCACTTTTCGCGCTTTGAGGTTGAACCGCGAATTTAACATCACGTGAAAATGTTTTGAAAGTCGCGCGAAATTAACCACGCAAGGAAATGTTTTGAACTCGCCGCTTGTTACAACGCTATCTATATATTGTGCACATGCACACATGAAGATTCCGCGCATTGAGAGTATTGATGGTCAACACACACACAGCGATACCGCACAACGAAGGTACGAGCATGTTATAAAGTACCCGAGAGACGGGATTTCAGGTAAGCCTGCATTTAATTTTAATTTCTATTTAATTAATAAAATAATAATCGGATTATAGTTTGGGTTTTCATGTGCAAAATAAAACAGTTTTTGCTGACTGTGAATTCACAGATTTTGCTGACTGCGAATTTAAACACACGCGAAAAAGTTGGCACCAATGGAAACCGCGAAAGTATCTGTATGCAAAAGAAACCACTTTTACAGTAACCCGTTCAGGATGAGCTGATTTTGCTATAGCACTCATTTCCCACAGACACCTGCCAAAGTACACTCGGAACTAGTTTTCAACAGGTTGAATAAGCTAAGGTCCCCAGAAAGAGCAGCTATAGCACTGACAATGCCACCCTGACTATTCTAGAACTAAAAGAGCATCATTACGAAGCTATCTCTCCCACTCCCTTACTTGGCATCCTCCTCCTGCAGCAGTCTCTCATAGCGAGCTAGCTCTTCCAGGACCCAGGCGGTGGAGGACAGGAGGACACAAAGGTCCTTGTTGGCCCCCTGCTCCTCACTGGCCTGGCTGTAAGACTCCAGGAGCTGGGAGGTTACAGGAGAAACAGACAAATCATAGGGTATGACATCACTCAGCTGGTAAACCAAACTTGGGAGTAGCTTGTCACAACACATATAGCTTGTTATGAGATGTGAGACTTTCCTACAAATAGCCATTAGCAATGTTGTAACAAAAGTAGTCCAGGTTAGGTGTCTCATGCTTGACATTTGTGGTACATTGGAACATGAAAAGAAAAGAAGAGAAAAAAAGCAAAACATGGAAGTGAACCTGTTGCAAAAACATGAGACTTTTTCTTTTTAGATACAAGAGGTAATGCACATTTAAAAATTAAAATTATCCCGCATAATGCACGAAAATGACTCAGGGTAAACAATGGAAAACATATACCTTTAAGAAAAATGAATAGCAACATACAAAAACAAGAATTGCTGAGTTTGACAAGTCTACCAGATATTTGGTATGAACACAGCATTTTGCTTAATGTCTGTCTCTCTCCCAAAACATCATAAGCAAAATCAGCTGAGCAATGCTGGTAATTCTCACCATTTAATAGGAATTCATTATTGTAAAGGCTAGAATCCTGGTAGTGAATTTTCAGTTGCTATGGCAGATTGGCAGATGCTTAATTGATAAGTTGCTTTTGGACTAGGTATTGATACCATGTGGTTGTGTTGCACAACAGGTGGTATAGTCTTGTCTAAAAACTTTGATCCTAGGACAGGCTAGTACCCAGAAGGGACAAGTTCCACTGCAATTTCCGTCATGGTAAACCAATTAGTTTGTAGAGTTCAACTCTCATAATCCCATTCATACCAGGTAATCAGAAATCTATGTCATCCACTGGAGTTACATTAATTTGCATCCCCACTACCCAAGCTCATGTCATTCTCTTGCCTCCGTGGATCAGACGTTTGCAAATCATGAGAGCTTGCGAAAGAGGGTGGCAATAGCACATCAATCTTCCTACCTTGGTCAGATGCTGAGCGATTTCTTGCATGGAGGAAACCATCACCTCCACCACAGCGGCCCGGATGGGGAGGAGCACCTTATCCGTTACCGTGGTGACCAGGGGCAGCACCGAGTTGACGAACTTGCACGCCAGCGCTACACTCTGTCGCACAAAAATCAAGGAATGGAAGCAGGCAATAACATCAATTATGAGGCCTTGCAAGTGAAGAGAAGTACTTAACAGAAAGGTCATCTTGCCAAAAGCTCTGATCTACATATTTCTATTATGCTGATAATGCCATCTCCAGATCATTGTGAAACATATCTAATCCACCAAATTGTGCCGCTGCATTAGAAATAGGATGCACACTAAGATGTGAATGAATATGTATATACAAATATATATACATATACATAAAGGTACATATATAGATATATATGTCTCCCTCTCAGAAGGCATAAATGAAAATGTTGTCGGGGGTGTAAATCATGCAGAGTTTGAAATGATATATCACTTTTGCAGCAGAAAGGTATTCCTGGAATTTCCTCCATCCAAAGATTATTAATCTCTCATCTCTACTATCTTTAATATCAAAACATATTATAAATACTTTTATTTTATATGGTATATTCATGGAGAATGTGAAACTTTCACTCCAATGAGATATTCTATTTATAATATATTTGATTTATGGTACACAGAAATTGTAAAATAATGATCTTACCTGGCATGTGAAGTAAGGCTGAGTTGGATTTCCTTCATATACTGGATATTCAAAATGTAGAAATAGGAAATAATGACAGAAATATATCAAATTTCAAACATTTTTTTTTTCTTGGCATCATTTTAAGCAACGCTCAGTATCTAAACTATGGCCTCATGAAAACTGCCTTTAATTCTAACCAGAAGAACTTGGCAGGAAAAATTTTCTTTGGTGCACAAGGAGCTCACCATTTCCACTAACCACTGGCCAATATACTTTGGAGCCATACTCAATCAGCTTCTTACAGTACGTACACTACTAGAAACGACTAGCTATGATGTGATTTGTTTTTGTAGACTAATTGTAAAAAGGTCAATTGGAAACAAAGTTTCTATGTCTTTTCATAGACCAATAAAGCTGAATCTGAATCTGATATGAACCTGATTTCACACGTCAATATGGGCTTCATGATTATGATACCACTGTTCTACATCGAGTTTGTGATTCATATTTAAAGGGAAAATAATCAAACGATCAAAATATCATACATTCTTTGGACTGAAGTGGGCACTTGTTCCAGGCAACTTACATTCAATTTTATGCAAAAGCTTCATGAAATGATTCTGAATAGTAAAACTGTGAAATTCCTACTAAGAAAAATTCTTCACACATTACAATATGTGCAAAAGCACTTTACAAGTGAAATACCTCTCCTTAAATTTGCTATTGTACCATGTGTGTCTAATTGAGAGAATTTAAATGAAGATATTGTTCCTGTCATTAGTGGCGCTGTAATAAAAAAACAACAACAACAGAAGAGTGAAATTACTGACATTTCATCCATCTGTTGACTTCACTTTGAAGTTTTGTTTGGAATGCTTCTCCTGCTAAAATAACCCTTCACATGATCAAAAGTGGAGGTTGACCATGGAACTCACCGCACTCCACAATGTTGACCTTCTTCTCCGTCTTCATCCTTTCCATCTCGCGGGAGCATTCCTCCTTCAGACCATCCTCCGCCAGCTTGGTGATGCTGCGGATGACCAGGGAGGTGAAGTTCTCCAGGAGGATGGACCAGTCCCAGCAGTTCTTCTGTAGCCATCACAAACATCATTGGGGATCATAACGGTTCATATTTTTCATATCATCAATATCATCATCATCACCATTATCATCATCATCATCATCACTGCCATCATCATTAATGCCATCATCAACATCATCATCATCATCATCATCATCATCACCATTAGCATTATCATCAGATGCAGCTACAGCAGCATTGTCATAGATGACATTGATACCATAATTCTCGTAATGATAATTTGAGAATAGAAGGGAAGGATATCATGATTACCCTTTAGGTCCTTTTGAGAGACAAAAAGATAAGTAGTGTAAAACATGAACAAATTGCTGCTGTTGTGATATTCATTTACACGAAAGTCTTCAAGAGGAATTGAAACTAAATGTAAAGCATTTTTACTTTAGGTGAGTTTCTAGCCCAAGTATGTTTACACACAAAGCTAGAAAACAAATAATTTGAATAGCGTATGTCCAATGGAATATGGATTTCAAAATAATTATCTACAAGACTATTGCTTTAATCTCCAGGAAAGTGCTGAATTTCAGACACTCTGATAAATGGCAGGCACTCCTTTTAATGAAGTGCCTAAAAGGTAAATATAGATTTACAGTACCTCCGCTTCAAACATAGCCTTACCTGCTGAGTAGATGTGTCCAGGGTGGGGCTGGACTTGTGCTTGCTATAGTCAGACCCCACCATGCCAGGCATCACACCAAATGGGGGCGGGATGGCCTCAGGGAGAACGCCCCTCCCTGTGTAGTCCGAAGGCATTCGGATCTCCCGGGCAGAGCCGCCATCTCGATTGTGCTTAAGGACTCCTGCGAGGAACAATGAAAGAAAACAAATCACCCGATGATGATGGAGATATTTAGCCTTCATAATACACTAATGGTACACAGTGCTTTCTCCTCCATCTCCTCTTTTCTCCTTCAAGTTGAAAAGTGTATCTTCCATTTTTGTTATAGTTTCATGTGAATTTGTTAGATAATTTCCCTCACTAAAATCAGGTAATGATTGCAAGGGATCATTTCTAACAAGCCTCTTGTGTGCTTCTCATGATCCCATTATTTAAGACATGGTATGATAAATGCAAGTTTGAATTTATAAATGCTGTTAGTATGACTTGAAAGGGAAATAAATGAATGGTAAATGGTAAGATGATGCCATGGAGATATGCTTCACCTAGCCAATGCCTGATAACGCAAGCTGCAAGTTGTGTATGGGACTTCCACACCAAGAAAGACACAGCTGAGATTGAATCAGCCTCATGTTTTTTTGTACACTATATGTCATGAATGACTTAAGAGAAAGTGGTGTCTCAACCATGCTAGAGGAACTGAAATGGGAATCTCCTGAGCACTGCCGAGCCTCATTCACATCTTTTTATTTGAAGTACATGAAATAGAAGCATCATACACAATTCCTAATCGCATACAATAGAAAGATAGCGAAAACTGACACATTGTCTGACAATGGACTTGGATAAGCTAGATTTAATACATGGCTGACTTCACTATTGAGAATTCAGTGCCTATGACAGGCACGTAATAGAATATTCATAATCGTTGCATCATTTCACAACTACATTCATAAGCCAGCTAATAAAGAGAAAGTGTTGGGGTCATCTATTGAACAAAATTTGTAAACTTCACAACGATCCATACCCCGTATATGCTCTCTCCCATGAGAAGTGGACTTGAAGAGCGCCCCCACATCCCTGGTGGCATGCTGCGCCAGCTGGGAAAGATGTTGACTGAGGTTGTGCAGCGCAGTTGCTATGGCGATGAAATCCTGTAGATCCTCTGGGGTCATGAGAATTTTGTCTACATGGAATATATGGGAGCAAAAAAGGAAACAGTGAGTTATCTGTCATTGATGTCCACAAGTATACTTTAATATACTTAATACTACAAGGAACAGCTTTGAGAAGATTGTAGAAATTTGATATGGGAGACTCCAGGGGAGCAATGTTTAAGCTTCAAATCTAAAACTTGATTTCTGGGTATGTTGAGATTACAGTACCTATTAATGCTTTTGCCCATATCCATGCATCATCACCAATGAGATGTCAGGCCTACTATAAAGCATGACCTTAGCCCTGATAGTAAGAGATTGTCCTTGGTAAAATATGTTGATACGTCCAAAAACAAAAACAAAGTTCCATGCATGGACCACACATCATTTGCACACACCTGACTATCACTGAGAAGCTCAAACTTCATATGTATCTACACCTAATCATCAAAGACAAGTTTTTATATCAGTTTTGGCTGCAAAAAATTTTGTTTTGATAAATACTGTAGTGGGGATTGATATGCACAATCAATGTACATTGCAGCATAATTCATCAAACATGAAAATAATGACCGTTTTCAACAAAAAGCATCTTGGTTGTGTCATTCATTCGGTCAGTTTATAGCATAGATGAACTTGACAAACTAAATCTTAAAAGAGTCATCATTCTGCCAGTTGTTCAACTATACTGAGTGCAAGCCATTTCATGGCAGGCCAGATTGAGATGCGGAGTAAGGCATGCCAGTGGGGTATGTGATGTATCGTCTGGTAATACATCCTAAACTGGGTTGAATACTCCTTCATGCATGTCAAGTCCATGACTGGTATAAAAGTGGCTTGAATTTTCTTCACAAAGCAAAGATGAATCTTATAACAATTTTCTATTTTGTACAAAATATCATGTAAACAAGTTTGTTCTGTCCAAGCGATGTTTCATTCCATTTAAAGGGGATGGCTAGTAAATGATCAGTGGGAATCAGTGGGAATGCCCCAATAAGGGATTGGGGCCGTTAACGATCGCCCCGTCACTGTACAGGCATGCTAACCTGGAAACATTAAACTGCACATTACTTGAATATGAGACCATTCTGAAGCAAATAATTTTCACACAACAATAGATATATAATGTACTCTTAAATGAATCTCACAAGGAATGGAACAATCATCCCCCAGCATTCCCACTGATTCCCACTGATCAGTTACTAGCCATCCCCTTTAAGTGATAAAATCAATGTACCATTGAAATGCAGTTACATAGTGTTATTTCTGTGTACATAAGTTTTAATCAGATCATGGCAACTATAGATATCTTTGTCAGCATTTGAGGATCTGCCAGAAAGAATGTGTTCAAGTTACAGCATTGTTAGAATTCAGTGACAACTGACTGCACAGAAGCACGTAACAAAACACACGGCACCGTCGGCAGCAATGGACCTGATGATTATCATCTCGCTTACTTTCTTCTGATGATTTCTTCTTGCCCTGTTCCCTGCCCCCGAGGTCATCATCTCCTTTCAGCCAATCGCTAGCCCCAATGCTCTTGGTCGCACTCCCGTTGGAGGAGGCCCCGCCCCCTGGCCCCACCCGGCTCTTATCCCTCCGGGTCAGGTTTACCCAGGCCTCCTCCACACGGCCCTGCAGGTCATCCTTGAGCCGGGAGAGGTAGATCCCATGGGCAGCCTCCAGGAAACTCACCTGAAGAGAGAAACCAGTAACTAGGATTATAATGATGGACAGAAGAATACTCTTTACAAACAACTACAGACTTTCCTGAAAAGCTAAGAATAGCCTTCAAAAATTGCATTATTTATATGCTCATAAGTTGATATCTAATTTCATCTTTTTCACAACTTTTTTTGTTTGTTTTTAAACAGTGGCTCTTTCTGTATGTTCTAGTAACATACACACTCACATACATACTGACACACACACACACACCAGCTATTCAATCACAATGGCAATGAGAAAACTAACCTCGCCCTCAAAGACGTCGGCCACATGAAGGGCACATTCCTCCTCCATCATGGCGTGGAAGTGCAGAGCGAGGGTGCCCAGGGTCTCCGCCAGGGACCTCAGGGTGGCCCTTGGGCGGGGCTCGTCCAGTTCCATGGCAGCACCGCCCAGACGGTCCTTGAGGAACACGCCCACCTGTACAGCAGGAAGGAGAAACTCATTTTGAAGCTCCCTGTGGAACTTTTGGGTGACATATTAAAGTGGCATCACTTGGGTAACATATTTCTTCTTTCTTTCTATTATAGTGCATGCCTTCAAAGACTCCAAATCCCCTTGTGCAACTTTTACGTGCAAGTCATATCACTCATGCAGATTTTATTGTTGAGTTCCTTTTCTCTTTGTTATCATTGCATTCTGTCGCATATTTCATAGTTGCTTGCAGAACGTCCCTAGCTGTTATGTTTGTATCTGTTTATTCCTTGAAGGCAAAAAGACTGCACACGCTATTACTGAAAGGGAATAATGTGGCTCTCCTTACCTTGTCTGCAGAAATGGTTTGATAGCTGGCCCACACCTCCTTAATGGGATAGAGGATGCAGAGACTCTGTAGACACTCGACCCGCTGGGCACGGGCCATGCTGGACAACGGCCCAGGGGTCACTCTGGGCCCCGGCAGCTCTATGGACTGCAGCTTGTCCAGAAAGTGACGCTTAAGCTTAGAGCGTATGTCCTCCCATAGAGTATCGTTCTCCTGGTTTTCGGACAGATGAAGAAGAAAGAGAAATTATAAAAAAGTCAGAGGGCATTCAAAATGAAAACTATGAGTTACACCCTGCTTGTTTACATAATACAGGAACTATCTACTGTCTGACCAGTGCCATACTCGATGAGGCTGAAGGCCAAATGGAATATGGCAGCAGACCACAGATATTTTCCCATATATTAGAAGCACAAGCAGGGGGCAGCGCTATCACCTTTTGGTGTAATGTCATGAGTAAGTTTTTGAAGAAAACATAGACTCCTAATTCACATTTCAGAAACTTTGGTCTACCCATCACTTGTGCTTTCTTGTCTATCTTTCAAATTAACTGCTGCATGCAGTGCTGCTAGGTAGTAGCTAATTGTAATAGTTCAAATGAGCACAGCTGTGATGCAAGCAAATGAACATCATGAACAATGCTTAACACAAAATACAATGGGGGCAACATCCTTTTTTACAAAATACAAGAAATATTATGTGGTTGATTTTTCAGAGCACTTCCATGTTTTGTTTGTTTGAGCACTTTTTTTTTTTTTTCAGAAGAAGATATTTCAAGATTCTCTCAATTAGGGGCTCTGGGGATTAAATATTCCTTACTCTCAGTGCTTTGGGGTCCCCTGGGGGCCCATAATAACAAATTGAGATCCTGTCACCCTTGGGTTGCTACCGCCAAAGTTTATTGAAAATTCATGTCAGGGTTTTCAAGAAGAAGCTGAAAATGTGAAAAGGTTAAGCATGATGCATGCCAGAGGCCAGACGATGAATGATGACAATAGTTCACTAAGCGGGTCAAAGGAAAAGAAGTCAAGACAAAAGAGAAGATTCATTCAATGAGAATTTGGTCCATGTTTAAACATAATTAACATTAAAAGTTACTTTCAGTACCACCATCTTAAGCCATTCCTCATGGGAACCTGGTATACCGGGTTCACAAAATGAACACCAAAGTATACCTCAAGTCCAATCAATATCACATAGTGGATCTACTGTTTGATGACACATGCAGTTCACTGTGGAAAGGGAATCACATACTGCTTGACTGCTTTCACACTGGCAGATTTTTACCAACCTGTCTGTTCTTTGTCAATGGACCTGTCAATGGACAGAGAGAATCTCGTTTGGGGGCATCTAAGGTTCTTAGAGAATTGAGGAAGGAACCGATTAGAAAGAGGTCTACATGTGACTAATGACACATCGCATAAGACATTATCACCATAACTATCATGAAAGGGGAACTAAACACCTCAAAATACCAAAACTCAAATTACAGCACTTAATTGCACACGGTTGCATATACTAGAACATAAATTGCATGAATTCTTTCAAAGCAGGCAAGGATAGTGAAACAAACAAGTGTAACACAGCATCTGTCTGCCATTTCTCATAGAGCAGCTCAGAATACCCACACAGCATTGGAAATTACAAGGGAATCACTTTGCTGCAAACCACGATGGCTGGAGGTACTGTTGTCATGATTTTGAGTGTGCTGATGACTTTATCATACGGCCACTGGGAACAATCACCATCTCCATCGCCTCTCTCATGTTCCACCTCTGGCTTGGATCCCTCACCGCAAGCAGACTGCTCTCACCTCAACCTCTCCGCCGTTCCTCAGAATCTTCCTGACAACCTCAACAAGCTTGATTTATCATACAACAACATTGCAATCATCACCAATATTTCATTTGCTACATACGGAAAGATCCAAACTCTGCTCTTGCAATGGAACGTGCTGCATCAGATCGAGGGGAAGTCGTTCGAGCCCCTCCAAGACTTGAGAGTGCTTGATTTGAGTTCCAACAACATCAGCCAACTTCCAGACGCTCTCTTCCATAAGAATTTCCACCTATCAATCCTCGTGCTGTCCCACAACAGACTGACCAAGATCCCAAATAACGCTTTCGGGTCCATCAGAGCCTTGCAGTACATTTTCCTCAGCCACAACCTGATAACAAATATCAGTTTCACTCAGTTCTCCTCCTGTAGACACCTAGCACGGATTGATCTCACCCTCAACAAAATCACGCATCTTCGGAAAGAGAGTTTTGCTCCCCTTGGAAACTGTTACATCAAAAGCCTCATCCTGGGCTACAATAACCTCTCGAAGCTCCCCGAGAAACTCTTCTCCCATTTTCACCACCTAGAAGTTCTCAATTTGAATGATACGGACCTCCTCACGTTCGACATGAGAGCTTTCATGGGGAATTATACCATCAAGCAGATGTGGATCACCAATGCAAACATTCACACGTTACTCCCACTCACACACAAGGGTCAACATCTAGACTTTCCTCATGTGACGGGAATTAGTCTGAGGCTAAACAAACTCTCTCAAATCCAGAGCAACGCATTTTGGGGCTTTAGAAATCTGCGTTACTTGGACCTCGAGCGCAACAGGTTGACCTCAATCACTAACACCTCATTCTGTGGACTGAATTCACTCATCTACTTAGATCTGGCACGGAACCAACTTTCACACTTGCCTCTCCATGCGTTTGCCTGTATCAAGAGCCTAAAAACTCTTCTACTGTCCAAAAATGGCATTGCAGTTCTGGACATCGGTGTATTTCATGGCATTCTGTCCCTACAAACATTGGATCTCTTCTCAAACAACATAGACAAATTTGCTGGTCCATGGGATCTGGGTTCCTTGCGCACACTGAACATGGAAAGCAACAGATTACAGTCTTTGAATGAAAATACATTTGCAGGAATGCCCCGCTTACGTAAAGTCAACTTGGCAGGAAACCAGATAGGAACCATTTCAGAAGACACATTCATCAAGCTCACATCTCTGGTATCTATCAATCTGTCCTATCAAGTGTACCTCACATTAAATGGTGCCTTTGCTGGATTGAGAAACCTCAAATACCTGGACCTGAAGATGACACGGACTGTCTTTCCATCACTGCATCAGTTTACAACTGCAAGATCTATGAGAATGCTAGTCATGTCAATCACAAGGTTGAGTATCAGGGACCTGGTAAGTGAGCATCAAAATTCATCTCTCTTCACTGGGTTGGAATCGCTAACATACCTCAATCTATGGGGAAATAACTTGGAAAACTTGCACAAGTTCCCGTGGGTGTTCCAACCATTATGTGAACTGCATATAATTGACCTTGGCAATTCTAATATCAAGGTTTTAACACAAGGGATGTTCTCTTATTTATCATCCCTGAAAGAACTACGGCTACATTTCAACAAGATCCAGAAAATCTATCCACAGTCTTTTGAAAAAATTGGGAATTTGCAGAAATTGCTCCTTCAGGTGAATATGCTAACTCTGTTTGACAAAAATCTACTCACCGACATGCCGAATCTCACAAGTTTGTACCTTCACTCAAATCATCTCACTACGATTTCTGCAAAGACATATATGCCTCAGACTCTTGTGCGCCTTGACATTTCGAATAACCCTTTAATTTGCGACTGTAACCTGGCATGGTTCCGAAACTGGCTCCATGTGGCCAACGTTGATGCTTCTCCCCATAATGAAACCTCGTGTTCACAGGCATCCTTCAAACAACTTGTGAATCTACCCCTTGAAGCATTCCATCCAGGTGACTTTTGTGGAATCAACACACTACTCATCTCTGGACTCACATTTGGCAGTGTCACAGTTATCCTGCTGGGGCTTTTGATTTATAGGAAACGATGGTGGCTGAACTACAAGATTTTCCTGTTGAAGCTTTTTATCTTGGGTTATAAGCAACAAGAGGAAGAAGACCTACAGGCAGTTGACTACGAGTATCAGCTCAACATCATGTGTCAGGACGATGATGATGACTGGGTTCATGACGTCCTGAGACCTGCACTGGAAGAGAGGATGCCCCATCTCGAACGGGTTGCCTATGGCGACGAAGCTCTCAGGGCTACAATGTACTACATTGAGGCTGTCCACCACGTTATCGAGAACAGCTACAAGACTGTCCTGTTGCTTAGCAGCCGCTGTGCTGATGACGCCTGGTTCATCACAAAGGTCAGAGTGGCTCTGGAGCATGTGAATGAAACAGGACTTGACAAAGTCATCCTGGTATTTTTGGAGGACATACCAGATGAGCGGCTGCCATACCTGGTAAGACTCTTTCTGAGCAGAGACAGGCCTAACCTGCTCTGGACTGAGGACCAAGATGGCCAGGATTTGTTCTGGGCCTATTTTGAGAAGTGCATGCGGACAAATCCACAGATCAATCATGTTCTTCCAGTGTAACTGAGACCAAAGAATCAACCTGTTGTGGTCTCTTGTCAATGCATACTATGCAGTTGCAACAGTTACATGTATTTCACTTTGATATTGAAAATTCGAGTTGGGCCTTACAAACCTTTCATCTGTTAAATTAGTCTATCTTCATATCTCTTCAACTATTAATCAGAAGGACATGAAATATTAATCTTTGCATATTTTGAATGAAATAATTCTCTGATACAATTATGATTTTTAAAATCCATAGACTTTCCTTCTACTTTTTTTTTTTTTTTTTTTTACTCCAGATTAACTTTGATCTTGTAAATTTTCTGTGCATGTAAGTATTTTTCTTGTTTACCGTCATTTATATATTTGCTGGTACATGGTATCTTCTGTAATTTCCACATGTAGATGGATACTGCATGTTCATATTTTTTAATGTGTGTATATAGCACATATAATATAGTCCACCATGTCCACTTTCTGCACCTCTTGAAAATGTGTACATTGACTTGCCTTCACTATCCGAGAAAACCAGGTTCATGCATCACAGTAGGCAAAGATTATCAAGTGTCGTCTTAAGGTTATGGCTGAATATGATATGTGACTGCCCAGCTCAAAACCACAAAAAGAAGGCCAAGATTTGGTTCCCACTTTTCTACACAGCTTAAAAGAGTAAGCTCTAAGCTCTATAATGATATGGTAACTTGTTAAGATTGGACCATCCCAACTCATTAAAAAAGTGACTGAAATATGAGAGAGTAGGGATGTGCAGTTTCATACAAAAGGGAGAAAAGAGGATTTAAAGATTATGGTTACTCAGGTGTGTTGTGCAGAAGTATGTTGTATCAATAAAAACGTATCCAATTTGTAAATGCAATGCCTGTGCAAATATCTATACACTTGGATACATGGTCAAGAAAAACTGCTAATAGCTCAAGTTTGGTTTTGTTTTAAGCCACCAAATTTTGAAAGTAGAAAGAGAAAAGATTACTCTCCCACGTTAGACAAACTTTGAGTCAGCCAGTCGCATTTTGGTCCATTATAGAGAATCCTAATCTGCCACTTAATGTGAGTTTTGGGCTGGATGCTCACATATGTAACCATCCAACTTCACCCTTTTCTTTTACACCAATATCACACCTTTATGAGCTGATTCTTAATGCAAAATTTGAGGATGTAGTTAAGCATAAAGGGAGAATTGCTAGTTGAAAATTAAGCTGTAATGCATGTTACTGCAGATAACAAAAATGTTTGAGTCACGTTTTGGTGTGCTGTCATTATGCCTAGCCACTCTTTGAATACGAGAAGTTTAAATTTCTTAAACCTACTCTAACCCTATGGTGTACCGCTCATTGCTAACATATAGGATAGACACCAAGGGTATTAAGTAGTATGTAATATACGATGTATTATGCTCACAGAAAACTAGGTATCTTTAGGCATTCTAGCATTTGAGTGGTATTTATTCATGTTTGCTGCAGAGAAGTACATGTAAATTTTTATTGCAAAGAATCAAATCCGAAATGATGTGCACTCATTAGGATAGGTAGAAAAACTGGCTCCTTTCTGTATGCTGTAAGTGCATGTGATTACTTACATATGTAAATCATATATGTGACCGTGCACCACAAAACGAACAAAAAGTTGCACACATTGATTTTGTGTGAGGACTGAATATAGGTGAAAAGGGTCAACCGAGCCGAGGTTGACTTTTTCATATTTTCTGAAAGAGCAAGTCTTCTTCTACATTATGCTAAAATTTGGGATCATAAAACGGGCAGGAAAGTGTGCTTTTTAGCAATTTTTCTGGAACATTATTTGGCAGAATAGTGTAAAAAGTGTCTTTAGAGTCCCATTTTCATTTCTTAAAAACCTTGTACACACTCTTCACTTTCAAGTCCTATAACTTTTGAAAGGATAACGCTACTGCTTTGAAAGCTGGCACTAATTAAGGACAGAATGTGTTAATAAGGCATGATCAATTTCAATTTAATCTGACTATCCCTTCATTGTTGTTACTCCGGTGGTTTACATCCTGTATTTTGTCCCATTCATTGCACAGCCAGCACGGCTCGGTAAAGATTAAGCGCTTGAATAGACACTGTACTTCAGAGCCTCTTTTGTCAGTTCACACTTTTCCTGAGTGTGTGCCTTCTTTCCAATATTTAGATAGGTTTGGAGAGTCAAATTGGTTTGGGTTATACATCATTTTAAAGCTAAAAGTCTGCTCTTTCAGAATATGCTCTTAACTAAAATTTCATGTCTGGCGACTTTTTGTTTGTTTTGTGGTGCAGGGTCACATACAGATGGTGTCCAAAAATTGGCAATTTCTACTATAAAATGCACACTTTTGAACCAATTCTATGTACAGTATAATATCTCTCTCACAATGTGACAGATTACCAGAAAATACCTCACCTGTATTTGAAACAATATGGAGATGATATCTCTAATCTTCAGTGCAAAGGTTTCTCCAGAATCATAAAAAAAGAGTTATGCTTTTATACATCATTGAAAAATGAATGATACAAAGTATAATCATTATAATTCTACGAGCATAGCTCATTGATATATAAAATGCATAATTTCATCAACTTGGGCAAAAAAGATGGGGATTGATACAAAATGTACAATTGCAGTCGACTGAAAAAATGAATTATGCAGAAGGCCTCCACTGGAGAAACCGGTGTGGAAAATTACAAGAGACCCAGTTTGGAGAAAATTTGATGATGTATTTTTAATAAGATGAAAGCGTGAAAATTGGGGACTAATTTGGTACTGGCCCCAAGGAGGCCACCTTGGATCTGCCGTAAACAAACTCGGAGGTACATTTACTAGTGTAGTTAGTGAAAGCATTTCTAGTATTATAGAAGAAGTTTTTAAATCTTTTTATTGAAAGTTCTCTAATCTGTGAGTTCTGAGCAACCGCAAGGGACCTCAAGTAGGACATAGTGCACATTTGAACTGGAGATTCTATCACCCTGGCGATAATATCTGCCAAGTTTGTTCAAGTTTTGACGATAGATGCATTTTCAAGCAGAGGAAAATGTGAAAATCGACCCCAAATTTGAACCCCTCCCCCACTTGGTCCTAATGAGGGTACCCCTGGATCTGCCAAGAACAAACTTGAAACTACTTTCACTAAAGCTTACTCACAGCACTAACTTTGCTCTATCCCTTCTGTTTCTGGAGAAGAAGATTAGTCAATGATTCCTAAATCTCAGGGCTTTAGGGTCCCCGGGGGGCACTGAACAAATTGAGATTCCATCACCCTTGAGCCAAGTTTGGCGAAATTTTGTAATTGGGTTTTCAGGGAGAAGCTGAAAGTGTAAAAAGTTTGCACACGGCACATGCCGGACGATGAATGATCGCAATAACTCATTTGAGCCTTCAGCACACACACAGGCAAAGAACTCACAACAAGAGGAAAAAAAAAAATCATTTCATGAGAATTTAGTCCATGGTATGTATAAAATGTCTGTAGCATAAGTTACGTTTAGTACCCCATCCTAGACCTTTACACGTGGCTCGTGAAGCAAAAAGAAAATGAAAATCATCACCATATCTAAATCTTATCATTAACACATACCACATTCATGTGAAATAATGCATATGTGCACCACATTACACAGTAACTTGTACAGCGCTCTCTCTACACTTGCACAAAACAAATATTAGCCGTGCCAGTCTCTGCACTGCATGTATGTCAAGGAACTACATAGGCAGCATTCATGGTATCATGAACTCACATGCAGGGTCTTTCATCATTTGATATCTGAATTGCTTTATCTTAGAGAAATAAACATACACCTACATGTCTCCAGCTGTAGACAAACATGTTTACTCTTATAGTCAATCAGCAAGGAAGACATTAAGTTAAGAGCTAAAGTTTGTGTGTCCCTTTTGCAACCCTGAAAAGTTAGATTCCTTTCATAAAGCTGGTACATTGTTGAGGTAGGCAATTCAGATCTTTCCTCAGAAAAATAAATCTGAGAATTTCTTTCTGATGGAGTAGAAAAAAAAAGTTTTTTCAGACCTTGAAAAAATTCCTATCATTATTCTCTGTACAAAAGGGGAGCTGTTCTTGAGTGATCTCGGGTTAGTTTTTCATTTCTGTTTTTTTCAAAAACTCTGAGGGGTGCTAACAGTTTTCAAACAAATGTTGGGAGACATTCTTTGACCAAACAAAATGTTGTGATGTTTGGAAAAGGGAAAAATACGACCTTTAAGTGATGACATCATTTTTATATTCCACATCTTCATTTTATTCTATGCCCACTCAGCTCCATAACCCCCCCCCCCCAAAAAAAAAAAAACAAAACAAAACAAGAATCATTTTGTCTTTTGTGACAGTGTCAATAGTAAAGACAGCTGCAATGACAATATCTAATGGCAACATAACAATATCTGATGGTATGTGTCTTGCCATAGCACTGTGCACCAGCTCACAGTAGCAAGACAGATTTGTTCAAAATACAAAGTTTACAATTACACACCTTTTCTGACCATAGACTGAGTCTTAGAACATTGTTAAATAGCAATGGCAATATCAATCGTAAGGTGTTATTCTTTGAGAACCATCTTGCAATTTTGGGTGTGCTCATTAGTCAACGTATGGTGCATAACACGAGATGTTGTGACACTTTTTTTTTCAGATGTCTTTACTGTTGATGTCATCACAAAAGGCAAGGAATTCTCAGGGGCAGAGTTTAGTGAATAAAAAAATAATTGACAAATAAAGTGATTAAAAAAATAAAACCTGTGATGCTGTAGTAAAATGGATTGTGGCGTAGTTTTGTGACGTATTAAGCTTTGCGGCGTATGTAAACGTTACCATGACTTGTTTTGTTGCGTTGTTAGCAAGATGCAACAACAATTACAAATAATATAAACTTTGTTTGAATAGAAAGAGAAGTCAGTTAAGTGAGAACCAGTGAGGTTACAGGACCCAATGACTTGCCTGCAAATATATCTGAATTTGAGTTTGTATACATTGTAGTTGCGATTAAATGACAGTTTGCATCCATCAAAGAAACTGTGACGAGCCTCCATCGAGCTACAAATTGTACCTTAGTGTGTGTAGGCCTATGTGTGGAGCATGATCACTCATCATCAAATCTCAACTTCATACAAAAGTGTATATCTTGATCAAAACATTTCCAGAATTTGTGATTTGTAGACCTTTACATATCAACATATGCTAAAATAAATTTTGAAGGGACCATTAAGTTTTTTTTTTTTTTTAATTAGAGGTGTATTTATAATGATAAATATATATTCTTACTAAATATATCATTAGATTGCAAGAATATATCACAGGAAAATACATATAGTGAGCAAGGTGCTTGCTGTGTCCACGTACACTAAATATCCTTATGTGTAATTGGGTGTGTTGCATTGTGGAGTGTTATCATTATGTCCTCAACACTTTCAAACAATTTTCCATCAAAGCAATCTAATGTTGTTTTATGTTTTCTGTTATCCCCTTTCATACAACATAAAAAAATCCCTGAAGAAGCAAGCTTGAAAGAAAACACACATTTGGACGATTTCCCTTTGAAACATCATGCGACTTCTCCCCAGTGAGTGTGTTACAATTAAACTGACGATACCTGTTCCAGGGAGTCGCCGACAGTGTTGATGGACAGAGTGCTGGCAGCCACGTAGCTAGGCTTCGGGGCCCTGATGGGAAGGCCTAGCCCTTCGTGGGATGCCAGGCCCAGCAGCTGTTCAAAGATCAGCGACTCCGAGTTGGGATGACTGCTGGCATGATGGAGCTATGGAGTCACATTACATGGAGGAGGGATGGAGAGATAGAGAATATTAATTGATATTTAGATCAAATGCCCATCAAACATGTCCACTGATTTGCCGTCTTTTTTTTTTTCCTCAAAATGTTTCAACCATGGACCAAACCCTAATCATAATTCATGGAATGCTACACAGACTAGGCTAACGAGACAGAATAACTTTTGATGTTATTGTTGAATGTTTGCAGACACCACACAAGAAAGACAAATTTGTATTCTCAGGCAATTTTGTGGTATCATAAATCTAATACTATTGAGAGCTGCTCGATTAAAAAAATGAAGACAATTTTTATTTTTCCCCAGAAATACCATGCACTGACACTTCATGCTTTTAAACCCAAATAATTTACAAATCTGGAATAAATCTACTTTGATGCACTGTGAGTTCTGAATGAAGCAGCACTTACACTTCCATATCTGATCTTATCATTTTTGTTTTCTCTTCAGATTTGTTTTTCTCTTCTGGTTGTACGTTTTTTGTTGTTGTTTTTTGGTTTTTTTTTTTTTTTTTGGGGGGGGGGGGGGGGGGGGAGGGATTCTTTTGAATGAAAACTCACAATTGCCTTGAAGAGTGTGTTAACATCCTCGGCATCTGGTGTGAGGCAGGCACACTCTTCCAGGACGGGAGTCTGGATCAGACTGTCCATGGCGTCTTTGATGTTGGTATAGTTGTTGTCAAGGGAGAGGCTGTTGGTAGCCTTCACCAACTTCTGAAGCGTCTCTTCAATTCTGGAGGAATTAAAGTACAAGGTTTACTCTACAAATTACAATCGCATACTCATGACTTGCACAGCTCAAATGATTACATTGTTCCTAAATGAGGCTTATTGCTCTGCAAACAAATTAAAATAAAGTCTGGTGGCTGACATCTCGCATCAAACAGATGGTTGCTCAGGTAGGTTGACTCTTTCTTATTATATCATCACTAATTTTCTGGAAATCTTCTCATCTGTAATTCATGTACATTAACTCATACAACAAGAAAACAATCGACACCTTCTTCAAAAACTTGATGAGGTCAAATTTTTGGACATGTAGATTTTGTTTTTTGTTGTTCGAGAACATTGTAACAAGTTATTAATATAGCTGGTTTCCAATACATGCTGTATTTTAAAATCCACTTGCCTTGCATGATTATACGTATTGTAACGAAAATGTATTTTTGACATAACTTACAAAATGTAACTGTGATCCCTAACATTCCTAACTACTCACTTTTTGTCATTTTGACTAAGCTGTTCATCAATATCAGCGATGACAGTCTCCAGATTGTCCATGCTGGGCATGCCAAACTGGAACATTGCCGTCAATGAGGGCAGCACACACTGACGAGACATAGTGCAACGTTTCCCGTCTTCCCAAACTTATTCAGCCAAAGCAGCTCAAGCGATGACTGGACAGACCCAAATTGTCCGCTCCAATCTTGATTGGTTGAATCTTGATTGATGAAGTACAGCTGTGTGAACGGAAAAGATGAATTGTAGACACATCTTCATAATATACACAGAATTTTAGTACATCATCTATATAAAAATCTTTGCCTTGTACATACTATGTACAAGGCAAAGATTTCATAGTATAATCATGGAGCTACTCAATTCATGAGACCCCATCTCAATCACATTACAATGCCTGTGTGGTAGTTTTCTTTTAAAATCTCAAAGATGAATGGCACCTCCTACCAAGATTTACAAAATGTATTAAAAGTTTACAGAACATTCTCACAAGAAATCATCTGCATATTTTTGACTGAAATGGAAAAGCTACATCTTACATGATGGAATTGGATGGTTAAAAACATCATTTGTTTTAATCATGAAAATTGATAAAAACAATAAAAATAAATAAAATTTGAGGTAAGAGCAGGTAGCTTAAATTGCATACTGAATGTGGTAAATACCTGAGATTATTGACAAAGCCTTCACCTCCAGAAGTCCAAGTACAGTAGTTTTTTCTCAACTAGATCTATTTTGTAAGATGTACTAAATGATAGCATGCAGGAGTACTAGACCCTATCTACATTATAGGTCTATCTAACAATAATTGGTAAAGAGTCAACATGTTTTTCCTTTCAAGGTTATAATCTACTATCATTACAGTCTATATCCAATCCTCTGAAAGCCAGGGTTTAAACCTTTTTTAATTAGTTAAAATTTGTTCTTTAATAGAATAAATCATTTTCACTACCATCTAAATCTTATCAGGACATTACCTTGACGTGGTGTAAAGATGACTGTCAGTAGTGTCAGTAAATCTAAACCTATCGCAGATCTATATTTCACTACATGGCAGTACAAAAGTATACTGTTAAAGACTGAAATCAAACACAGAAGTTATTTCTGTCTATTTCTATGGGGAGTATTTAAATTCATCTAGACTCACAATCTAGAAATCTAGTTAAACGTCTAACTTAGTATGTATCACCATAAAAATAGAATTCAGCATTGACTGATGACATCTGAACCAAAATGTAAATTAGACCTCTACACTAGATCTAGATCTGCTGGTGCCCGTTGCATAAAAGTTACAATTATGGTAACTTTGCCATCAAATGGCAACTACCATGGCAACAATACTCAACAGCCAATCAAAATCAAGAATTCCATGGAAGTTACCATTGATGGAAAAGTTACCATTATTGTAACTTTTATGCAACGGGCCCCAGACCCTACGATTCCTAGGCATTCTAGATCTATTTATAATTATTTTGGGTATCTAAAGGAAGTTCGGCAATTGTGCACTTTACGGCCCTATATCATCAATGCGAGATTTTACCCTAATCGAGCAGTGCGTGCGAATTCAAGTACCTATCAGGCACCGTGGGTTCGACAGCGTGTCTTCCGGCACTGTACTGTGTGCATGTGTGTGAGATTTCCCATTGGGATGCAGTCACTCTGTGTGGGTGTGTGAATGTGTCAACGTGTGTGCGTGATGAAAGCACTTACGGTACGCCACACGGTTGCTCTAACGCCCTTCCCTGCGCTGCGCAGCGTGATCGAGCGTGAGCAGACCTTAGACAAACAGGGTGCTGTATGTGCATTGGCACACAACGGAACGCAATGAGTGATAAACTTCCGTGCTGCAATCATGATTTTAAATGAATGAATTCTGCGTTATATCTTAAGCAGGGGATCACTGATTAACCTATTGCAGAGGGCATATGTCCACTCGTGGCCTTGGCGAAATTATTATGTGAAATGATAATAAAAATTCCAAATCTTAGTCTGATAGTGTTTATTTTGTCGACACAGTTACCCATTACCGTTTAACGATCCCGACCAGAAGCCATGCGAAGTGTGTATAGCTACCGATTTACAGGCAGTCACTACATGGACACACACACACAAGCCTCGCCGGCGTGGTTGGTTTGCATGATTTGTGATGGGGTCGGATCGGGATGGAAGAAGCAGGCATAAAAACATTCACATAAATGTTGTGGCGAGCAGGCGCAAGCAAGGATGTTCAAAAATGAAATCTACTGACCCGTGTATTGTATCGCAAACTAAGGCCAACTTTCACATACTTTGTGCCATGATCATGGCAATTTTCTGCGATAGGGCCTAAAGCTTGATAATCCTATATTAATAGGGCCATAAAGTGCACAATTGCCGGAAGTTCAGATCTAAAAATGTGATGGCTTAATGCCATAAATACATGTAACAGTAACATTTAATCCTATAACAGTTAGACCTTGGCTTTATGATTAGTCTAATGTAGATCTATGTTATTGTTAGATTCTATTTCTATATTGTTTGGTATTATACTATTATCTGTACGTGTGGAGCTGAGGGTCTACTTCATATTTACACTGTTATAAATTTGTGCATAAAACCTGCTAGCACTTAAAAGCTTTCAGCTGGAAAGTAAGTAAGTATACGGAAGAGAGCCATAAATCAAAATGTCAAAAAATTAAATTATATAATAAATAAAAAAAAAAACTCCGGACAGACAGACGGGTTTTTCCGTCTAACTGAATGTTAACATTTAATAGAATCTAGTGCAACGTTGCATAGTAGGGTAGGAGCAAGTCCCTAGCTAGGCCTAGATAGTAGAACGCCGAAGGAGAGACAAAAAGTGGGTGGTATTCTTTCTATTAATGTAACGTTAGGCCTAGCTAGCGCAGTCAGTCCGCAGCGTGAGCGAAAACGCACATATTTATTCAAGTCGTATGCACGGCTGAGCGGTGCTTGCATATTAAATGAGCAGATACATGGTCATGAATAAATCCGTGTAGAACGAGTATTTCTTGTCAGTTTTCGACACTTTTAATATCGACTGAAAGAGAAAACATTAGCAAATATGCTCATGATCAAAATAAAACGGAAAAGAAGAATATAGAATATCAAAATCTCTCTCGAATTCGGTATTGTATTCAAAAATATTCCTTCACGTTTGACGCCAAAAAACTAACCTGAAATCTTTCATGCCCCTCTAAAATATGGTGAAGACTATGTCCGCTAAAGTATATAGTATCACAATAAGGGCAAGTTTTCTCATCTTCATTTCAATACGGGTCAGGAACTAGCAAAATTCAGAGACATGTCTAGCGTCGAGTTTAAAAAGATTATCCTTGCGTTCGCACCGGAATTCTGGGTCTGTGATTGGTCGAAATCTGTCGCAAGACGCGGCGTATCGCATCGCGTAGTATCCATTGGCTGCTGACTCAATGCTGTGAGTTCAAAAACTATGTACATGTATCAGATAGAAGTGTCATTGATATGAGTAATAGCTGAATAGTGTACAATTGAGTTGGAGGTAATTTGAAAATGAAAGCCTATATTAGTTTCATGAAATCCATGATTTTTTTAAATGTTAGGTTCCAGATTGTGATCGAATTCTCACTCTCTACATTGCTCTATACAAAACTTGAACTTTACACAGAAACCAATGATGTGTATGTGAGTGTGCACTTACAATGACCCTGAACAATGGACCTGGCTGCCACCTGTCCCGAGCTCTGCTGCAAGGCACATGAATGCTTTATCAATTATTCATGTGGATTGCCCTGAGCACTGCTAGTCTGAATTCTTGACACAGGGTGAAATGCATGCACATGAAAGAAGTAAGCACATGTTTCCATGTGCTTGCACACACCACATTTCAGAATGAACAAAGACTAGCTGCGATAGTTAGTGGAATTCCTCATGAAGCATTCCAATCCTGGTCATTGTCCACGACCATTGTCTGGGTATCAACAACACACTCCACGCGTGTTCATTCACTACCCCACTTCCGGTAAGAAAACATGATTTGCCTTGTTTTCAACAGCAAAATTCACAACCTTAAAAATAGTGCCCCTCTTCGTTTTTTAATTGATCATACTCGCTCAAGTTTCACGATTGTGAAATCGAAGAAATTACGGAGATCTATTTTCAATACCAGTCAGGAACTAGCAAAACATCAAACTATGATCTAAAAGCTTCTTGAACACTGGCAAAATAATCGTTTAATTTGATGCTAAAATGGACTACTATATTGAAATCAAAAATAGGGAAATTAGGTATCAAATTAATGAGCATAATCAGCTCTATAACTAACCGCAGCAGCGACCCCATACGGACAAATACGTACCACAGCGCCCCGCGACGGGGTTACTCTATAACCTACCCAACCAACCATCCTGGGTCAAACAATGCACTGCGAAAGCTATGAAAGCTGTTATTGCGACCTCTGCAAAAACTCTCGCAAAGTATCGCGAAATTTCGTCAGTCTCAAGGGCACAAACTGCGCAAACGTGATTCTAAATAAAATTGTCGTTCGTGCCTCATTATCGCACGCGCTGCGGACTGACTGAGCGCCTAGGGAAAACCACCAGTTTTCTGCAATATCTACCCCACCAATGGCAATATGTGGGACTGAGTATGCGCTATCTGCAATAGCAGCTACAAAAGCTTCGCACTTTCCGGCAGAAACCCTAAATAATATTTCAAATCGACATAGATGGGTACAATAACACCCTGGTTACCTACCTAATGACCTCTTGGTAAAGAGATATGCCAGAATTAAGCCAATTCCTCTGTACCACAGAGCTTGAATTCATCAGCTCCTCGATCGCGCATCGTCGCTCATCTCTGACGTCATGTCCGTACCCTTGGCTACGTCTACGAGAGCTCCTTTGAATTCACGCTTTTCCTTCTATTCTGCTTATTCTCCCCGGGGGTTCTCCCTGATGTTCTCCTCGATTGTAATGTTTCTCTCCCCCCCCCCCCCCCCTACAACATTACTTTTCGTGATACATGTACCAAATGATTGTTGTTGTTATCAGAGCCGGTGCAAGGGGGGGGGGGGGGGACGGCGGCTTGGACCCCCCACCCCACTTTTATTTGCACAAAAATGTAAGAATATAGGGTCTAACCACTTGCGGCCCATACCCACACCTTGATTTTTTTTTTCTATTCCTGGAAGTTGCATAAAAAAAAGTGCGGGTAAAGCCTTTTTCCCCTCCTTTTTTTTTTTATTAATAATCTTTGCTTGTTTGTTTGTTTGCCAGTTTGTTTGTTTTTGTTTTCGTTCTTTGTTTCTGTTTGTTTGTTTGTCTGTTTGTTTTTGTTTTTGTTTTCTTTGGTGTGTTTTTTTCCCCTTGCTTGTTCGCTGATGAAACCCGGAAGTGGAGCTATAGACTGCCCCCACACTTTTAAATACGCGACGCCGGTCCTGGTTATCTATGGGTGCGTTTATCAACTCTTTTTCTCGGCAGAAACAGGTTTTCCAAACAGCTTTCAGGGAATTTTTACGAGTTGATAAACGCAAAGCTGTTTTGAAAGCCCTTTCGGAAAGCCTTTTCGAAAGCCGCAAATTTGTGGTTTTCCAAACAGGTTTCCTAAACAGGTTTTCAGAAACCTGTTTGTAAAAGCCTTTTGAAGTTGATAAACGCAAAGCTGTTTTGAAACGGCTTTGTAGTATTGTAAAATGTACTGCAGTTATACGAACAATGCACGCCTTATTATGACCTCTTCTCCTCGAGTCGAATTGCGCAATGCAGCTGTGCAGCGACAGGCCAATAATATTATCCTGTTCGCGAAGAGTTGATAAACGCAACTATTTTGAAAGCCGTTTCTAAAGGGCTTTGGAAACGGCTTTCGAAAGGGCTTTGGAAACTGCTTTTGAAAGCCGTCAGGGGAAAGTTGATAAACGCAGCCTATGATGTAATGAATCGCTGCTGTATAGGCTTACAGGCATATAACAGTGGGTGAATTTTCAGTTCACTTCAGTGACATTTATTGTCATCAAATATAGGTTTTCCCGGCCAATTTCGCACTTTTTTCAGTCCATTTGATAGAAGGTTCATTCAATTTAGCAAATATACCGCTCGTTTAATCATCGCACAGTCTGTCATTCAAAATTACCTTTTGCAACTTGTGCGTTCAGTTTAGCATTTCGATCAATGAAATTTGCACATGTGGCTTTCAAATTCGTAAAAAAAAAGGGCTTTCAAATTGGCTGGTACTCTACGTTCATTCAAATTCGCCACCACTCGCCGAAAAGGGTAGGCCTATACTTGAGTTATTCAATTTCGCGAATGGGCAGTCAAATTCCGAACATTTTCGTACAAATTAACGTCATGTTATTTCTTTCTAGAAGAGGCGAGAACATTTAAATGTGTGCATTTCTTTGTGACTTTTTGTTTCATCCACACATGACAGTACACTGTTAAGCAGTAAAAGTATCCTTTTTTGACCCGATATAACTCGAGTTTGTTGTTCTGTGACTCCCCTTTTCTTTCATACATATAGGCCTACATGTACCATTACTACAGATTTACTTCATCTTCTTACAATCATGACAGCACAAGTTAGATACAGACGTATATCTCAAGAAGACAGAGAGAGAATTATAGGAACATTGATGATCATAACCTTGACTTATAGAACTGGCCGACACACTCGGAATAAAGCGCTCAAAGGCCAGATAATCTTCGGACTGGGAGACTCAATAAGCACACTGAAATAAAAGCTGTTGCCAAAATCTCCAAAATAAATACGAAAATATGAAGTGTAATGATGCTTACAAAACAATAACTATGTTGTATAAAATAAAGAAAGAAACAAAGCATAAACACGTGTGCTAAATTGACTGCAAAAGATGTTAAATAATGGATGCCCCAAAATGAATTCGAATGAACGAGCGCAGCATATACGTGATCACGTGACCATATTATCATTCTAAATTGAATGAACGAAAAACGAAATGGTGCTTGTTTTATGAATTTAAATTGAAAAAGTGTTCATTAGAATGAGGTTAAAGGTAATTTGAATGCTCCAAAATGAATTTGAATGAAGAGATCATTAAATTGAAATACCGAACATGTCATTACGCTAAATTTTGCTAAATTGAATGCAGCAATAAGGAATTGGACTGACAAAAGTGCGAAATTGGCCGGGAAAACCTATATTGATATAATTTAGTACAGATATTCCACAATGCGACCAATTTGAACATACTGGGGACACATCTCTACAAGTAAAGAACTTGTGACGAGTTTATTATGTATAATAATATGCGATAGCAAGAAAACATATTAGTAGTTAGGAACAAAAGCAGCGACAAACACTGACGAAGACAGAAAAGAAGACAGGGACATAGGGCCTGCATTCACGGACAGTGACCGGGGACGCAAACATGGACTTGTATATAACAATAAAATAGGGGTATGGGACATTGTTAACAGACGTGTAAAATTGAGATTATCGATGGTGTTTTATGGGCAATGGAGGACAGCCATCAGGCAGTATACAAAACGATTCATATACAGTTAGAGTGACAGTGGAAAAAATAGCAACATATAGGCCTATACACTCATTCAGAACATATAAAACAGAAGATAAAAACGACTTCTGGTATGTCGGTCAAACAATGTCATCATCATTGAGCGCCAAGTTGTTTAAATTTGGTCACGGAAATACAGGCAGATACATTGGCAGTGATAACCGAATGGGGTGATGTTCGTTTAATCTGAAAACAATTAATTAAGATTTGTTATTCCGAAGGTTCGTTATTACGAAACACACAAATTTCCTATACCTAGAAGTTTGTTAATCTGAAAATGAAAGAGAGTTGGCTAATTCGAAGATTTATGTTGTTATTCCGAAGGTTCGTAATTCTGAAAAAAAAGGGGGATCCACCGGGATTCGAACCCAGTCACCTCTTTGCAGGATTGTAGGGCAGTCACTCCTTTGCAGGATTGTAGGGCAATTACCCCCCTGAACAATTGCACAAGACCCTTTCCCTGACCCTAACTTTAATCCTAATCCTGAATCTAACCTTAGACATAAACCTAACCCTAACTCTAAACCTAAACCTAACCCTAACCCTAATCTTTACAATCCTAACAGCCCTATAATAATATCACTAATCATGTATTTAGATATTAGGGGTAATTGTTCTCCGGGGGTATTATTATATTTTTGTATACCAAAAAATCTTTAAAGTATTGGTCCTATGTATTGTGTACAGGCCCTATATTAATCATATAAATTGAATAAATGCAAACAAATATGGATACTGATCAGAAATTCATGATTGCAAATTAGCAGGGAAAATGAGATTCCATCGGGATTCGAACCCGAGACCGCCGGATATGTATTATACGCTTTTTAATTCTTCTTCTTTTAATTTTGTCATTGAGTAGGCTCTGCCACTTGTCTCATGCGTTCGCAAATTGCAGATAATGTTTCGAGAAACTTTGAATTAAATGGGAAAACGCTCCATTATGATGTATGATCGCTTGGCATAATGCCTATATTTCCTACAATTATTTTCAGAAGTGAAGGACGTGGGCAAAATCAAAATGAAATACCATACGCATGTACCCAAAAAGCTCCCTTTGATTTGTGCACCAGTCATGCAAAACAAAACATGTTGACGTCATCAACAGTAAAGTCGGCTGAAATAAGCATCACAGTGATAATATCACATTTTACCTTCAACAAAGCACAAAGTCACGATATCAAGACAGGTTTCACGGAATAACCACACCTCAGTTCCTTTGAGCAATGGTTAGCATTGCCGCATGCTTGAAAAATGTTTCAGGCAAGAAAAGGTGGAGTTGCACTGAATGAAACATGCCTTGCTATTAATGAACTGGTGATACGTGTTTGATAAGGCACACTGGCAATACTAATTGCGATGCATAGTTCCGCTGACCTTACTATTGATGACACCACAAAAGGCAGGACAATATTGTTATTATGTACTGGTGTTGGTTGCGCTTGAGAATGACAAGATGACATAGTAAATAAAAAACAATTTTTGGTGCGTATTTTGATCAAAATTTTCCTGAATAAAATGGGAAGATAATATTCACACAACCGGGTGTCATTATTGAAATATGAGATTCACAAGGCCGGAATTGCTTGGATGCTATAGAGGAAGTCTCTAAATGTTATCTGTAATATTAATTGAAATGCTGTTATAGATATAGAAATGTGGAGTCATTAAAGTTTTGAGCACGATATTATGTCACGGAAGATTTATTTTACCTTATAAACTACTTCAGAAACTTTCAGATCAATAACAATTTCAAATTGAATATCCCTCTTCCTCCTTCAGGGAGGTATACGTTGCGACCACAAAGTCAAAAGCGCTAAAACGGTTGTCTTGAAAGAAGTGGAATCTCTTCCCAATTTGTGCAAATTTATGCGTAGGTTATCAGGGGCGGATCCAGGAATTCCGTAAAGAGGTGGCGCGTTTACAAAATTAAAGGGGGCGCACGCACCCCTCCCCTTTTTTTCTTTTTATTTCTTTTGTTTCAAAAAAAAAAATAAAGGGGGGCGTGCGCCGGTTGCGGCCCTCCCTGGATCCGTCCCTGGTTATATAGTATGACAATTGAATGCTTGTAGCATTCCACTATGGCTTTGATGTTCGATGTTCCAAGCCGCTCTTCCATAGACGTTTGACATGGAGACCAACAAAAAGAGGTTCTTGATTTTAAGAATTGTATTTCATTCTGTATTTCAGAGGAATTGCTGAAATCCTGCATGGAACGTTCTACATGGTAATATATAATGGAATAAATCCTTTCAGTTTTTCTTCGTATCCTCTTGTTATCTATACCTCAAGACTAAAAAAAAAAAGACACATTAGTATCTTATAAAAGTTATCAGTTAACTATCTTGCATGCAGGGCACATTTTGTGCATGATTTTGTTCACCAAGTTAAGTATATCTGAATGCGAAATCTTTTGGGTTATGTGATTGGCTAATGCATGTTTTGTATACATGTTTAGTAGAATTTTACAGCTAAAGAACTACATTTTTAATGATTTTTGTTCTCACATGTCCTGTTCTCTACACAATAGAAAATGCGGCCAAAATTGTGGGTTTGTATATAGGGACAGCGAATTGCTGCCGCTTGGTTTGTTGTGATTGAGCACTTAAAAGGGAATCCACCCAAAAATAAATAAACTTCAAAAGAAAGCGAAAAAAAAACCCTGCAGAAAGTAACAGAAAGTTCCAAAAATGACCGAAAAATCCGATGAAAAATAAAAAGATATATGACATTGATTATTGATTTTTTTTATTTAATCCGGAAAACATTTCTTGACCAGTCCTTATGAATATTCAAACGAATGAGATGATGATGTCATGCCCTTACAATTTTTCATTTATAAAAGTCTGAAAATTGTTATTTTCAGCTAATACAGGTAAAACATATTCCCATTCCAAAATATATCAGAGGTAACATTGTTCTTTTTATTTTCGGTGGTTTTAAGGCAAGGTTTACATTTAAACATTATTCTGAAAAATTATATTTTTGTCACTTCAATATGTGAAATGAATAAGGATTTGTGAGAGCGTGACATCCTGAACTTGCTGATTTGAATATTCATAACGACTGGTCAAGAAGCGTTTTCCGAAAAAAAATAGAAATTGCAGAACGTCATTACCTCCTTATTTCTTATCAGATTTTGATCATTTTTGTACTGTAATGTTCTGCAGGGATTCTTTTCTCTTTCTCTTAAAATTTATACACAAAAATTGAGGTGGATTTCTTCTTTTAAACAGAATGGCGGTCTTTTGTCAAAGCAAATCGTTCACACATTTGCAGTATAGAGCACATAACTTCTCGGCGGCACGAAGTAAAGGTACAAAGGAGAGGCTCTTGTTTCTTTTCCTTGTCTCACAGCTCCCTGGTTTCACCACACCCTGAACATTGTTTTCACACCCCAGTGAATTTCCCGACTTGACCTTGTCTTCATCGTCTGTGACGTTTGCATTCGTTTTTGTCTTCGCAATGCAACTTACCGCAGCGGAACGGGGTGGGGGTGCCTTCTCCCCCACACACATTTCTGCCTCCTAAAAAGAAAAAAGAAAATCGGAATTGCAAAACCACAACTAATTCGCATAACAAAGTTTGTTCACAATCACCTATCGTCGTGGTAATATATTTTCCTATCATCACTCCAATATGCCACTTGTGATGTTTGTGGATCAAGTAGGCCTATGGAAGAGTCCGTGAATTCACTCAGGCAGGTGTTGAGCAATGCACTGCTAACTTCTTTCCATCAGGAATGAGCTATTATGATCATTCACTTCAGCACTTTTGTTGAGCTTACTTCGAGGATAAGCTCGTAGTTAAGTATGGAGCGCCAAGTGTCGCATAGTCTGTTTCGTCACGAATTGTTTGTTTGTTTGTTTGTTTGGTTTTTTTTTTCGTTTACAAGTGACAACGTCAATTTCGTGGGCGAAATTGTCATTTCGTTGACGAAACAACAATTTCGTAGACAAAATTTTCATTCTGTTGAAAAAAAAAAAATGTCCGTTGTCAAGAAAAAAAAAATCGGCACGTATACTGTCATTTCTATATGCGAAATGACTGACTTCGTGAAGAAAGAGACCATGCGACACTTGGCGCCCCGTACTTAACTACGAGTTTTTAAATTGTCTTAACTCTAATGACACTATGTGATCCTGCATGAATATTGATATTTTTGGTAGACAGTAAACTTTATCCCGATTCCGGTTGTGAGACTTGTAGTTTTCGATGTTGGACAGAAGAGGGGAAGTGCACAACAACATTATCAACAACAAAAGAACAAACATTGAAAAAAATCTAATATATAGGCCTATTCGTAAAGACATATACCCAGTTTTTCAAACACCTGTGCAGTTATACACCCAATTTCAAGATGTCTGCAATGACCTTTGTCGACATTATGCTCAGATTGTAACTGAAATGTAGTTTATACGCGCAGTTTTCGAGTTCCATGCATGCTTACTCGTATAAATACATTGCATTTCATATCTCTTGCCTTCTGAGCGCATGTGCAGCTAATAAAGTTACGATGCCAAGCGTTCAAAACGGCTATACATGCAACACTCTCATATATATATATATATATATATATATATATATATACTACGTATGCGCGCGCGCACACACACACACACAGCTATATACATAATAGTTTACGTGCATTTCTTCTTCCGTTTGGTCTTAGTTGGCTGCTGATTGTAATTAGCCCATCTGTAATGACTGTAGTCGCTAGCCCTATCATATACGTATAGTGTAAATTAATGGTCCGCGCATCGTTGCGTGCACTCGTAGCCATAACCGGAACCAACCACTATTATAAAGAACATCCCCGCAGTGAACATTGTTTTTACAGTCCAGGAAATTTCCCCATACTTGACCTTGTCTTCATCGTCTGTGAAGTTTGCATTCTTTTTCATTCGGTCTTTTTATAATGAATTATAATTAGCTCCTCAGACATTGTGAGAGTCACAGTCGAGTGCGTATTTGATCATAACTCGTTCTTCTCTCACGACATGAGGATGTTCAAAGTTCATAAAATAATCAGCAAATTAAATCTATCTCAAAGATAACAAACAAGTCCAATGTTGCTCTGCAGTACCCCCCCCCCCCCATATTTCCATAATCATCTATTATTATGGCGATGCATGCATGACCGTTATATTTCTGAACTTTTAATTTTGCGGGGGCTGATTGTGCCGAGGACGGGAGATTTCGGCTACCGCCCCCCCCCCCTCGCAACTGAAGAAAAAACAAAACAAAACAACGACAACAAAGAAAACAAAGGAAAAACAAAGACAACTTCAAACGATTAACGTAATTGTAGTAAATGGTAAAGATACTTGGGATTGATTGTGATGGTACCACGTGACATTCATTGATTTCGTTATAGTTCACGGTCATGAACAGTCCCTATACTTTTTTTTTATTCTCACACAGGGAATCCATTGATACCTTGACAATAATTATCAATATTATAATTACACTTTATTTATAAACTTATGCAAATAATGCATATCCTCTTTCGTGTACTATTCTAGCTAATATAAACTTCAAAGTATATATGATTAGCCCATGATCACTAAACCCCTTCCTTCCTTGGCAGAGGTAACAAACAAACCAACGCCGATGGAAACAATTAAGGCTGAAAAACATAACCTCCTTCTTCGGCGGAGGTATAACGTATACAGGTATGAGAAGGTGGTTATGTGCATGATGCAGCGCACTCGAGGGTATGTGTATTTGCACAACATTGTGAATACCCGAGAGTGAGCTGCATGTCCACTAACGTCACGAACTTAGCCTGTGCATTATTTGTTTTATAAAGTGGTTCTCTATTTTTCAATGACCTTCATAGGTATAGGCCGAGATCAGTCAGCTATACAGTGTCATGTTGAATTTGTTCAATGGCCAAGATGTCCTAATGTTCCAAACACACTGAACTCGAACTGAAAGGGGTTTAAGAAGGCCCCATAAACACAGATCATTATGCCCCAGTCACATTTTAAACACGCAGGGCCGGCGCAGTGTTTTCAAAAGTGTGGGTGCCCACTTCCGGGTTTCATGAGCTAACAAGCAAAAAAAAAAAGGTCCTCAGCTCATCTCTCCCCGTCCACTTCCGGGTTTCTTCAGCTGACAAGCAAAAAAAAAAAAAAAGGTCCTCAGCTCATTCTCTCCCCTCCCATTTCCGGGTGTTATAAAAAAAAGGTCTTCAGAGAAAACACATACTGTAACCTTACCGCCGCCATACTTCAAGATCTCTATCTATTTCTATTTTAGTGCCACTTACGTACTTTCGGGTTGAAAAAGTGTGGGGGCCCAAAGTGATGATGACACCTTAATTTCTTTGTATTGTGCACAAAAAGTGTGGGGGCCTGAGGCCACGGCCCCTGACACGGATCCTCAAGGATGATCCGGGGAGTTCCGGGATAGTTTCGACCTCGATGGAGCGTCGACGAGCATTTATATGACTGTACACACGGTATCAACACGGCAGCTACACGGATAAGGCCGGAAGAGCGCGGCGTCTACACGGACAAACACGGCATCCAGGGGCGGATCCAGGAATTCTGTAAAGGCGGAGGGGGGGGGGGGGGGCGTGACTAATATTTCTGGTGGCACTTACGGGTTTCATTTCATTTTTTTCTTTTCATTTCTTTTGTTTTTCACAAAAAATAAGGGGGGGGGCGTGCGCCGGTTGCGCCCCCCTCTGGATCCGCCACTGGCATCTACACTGATCAACACGGCAGCTACACGGCAGCCACATGGAACATCCCGGATTGCTCTGCCAACACGGCAGTCCCCGGATGACGCCGGATGTTATTGACCTCCAAAAGTTGCCGTGTTGGCCTCCCGGCGTCAACACGGATCTCTCTCTGGATCACCCCGGATCAGATCCAGGGTGGTCCGGGATGTCTATGTGACTGGGGCATCAAGGATCTATACACGGTGATCCTTGGAGATCCGGGGAGATCCGTGATATTTTCGACCTCGATGGAGTGTCGACGAGTGTTGATTATGACCAGGGAGGTGAGACATCAACACGGCAGCTACACGGATAAGGCCGGAAGAGCGCGGCGTCTACACGGACAAACAGGACATCTACACGGATCAACACGGCAGCTACACGGCAGCCACACGGACCATCCCGAATTGCTCTGCCAACACGGCAATCCCCGGATGACGCCGGATGTTTTTGACCTGCAAAAGTTGCCGTGTTGGCCTCCCGGATGTCCCCGGATCTACACGGACATACACGAATGTCCAAGGATATCCAAGGCGTCAACACGGATTTCTCCCCGGATCACCCCGGATCAGATGCGGGGTGGTTCGGGGTGATCCGGGGTGTCTATGTGACTGGGGCATTACTAAACAGACATCCCAGCTAACAATCGGACGTTTTCTTTATAGTACGTTCTGAGAACGTACCAAGTTGGTTCTTTGGACGTTTCGACGTTTCGTAAAAACGTTTATGGTACTTTTTGTGGAAGGTTTTGGATTTTTATGAAACGTTTTATAGCACGTTTTAAAAACTTTTTAAATGTTAACCTTTATTTTCTTTTTTATTTTAGCTTTTCCCAGACGAAGGACCTGCAGAAAATCTTTAGACCTTTTGAGAACGTTCAGAAAACCTTTTAAGAGCATTTTAAGAACTTTTACAAAACTTTACAGAACCCCAACCAACATTTCCACTTGAAATGTGGCCCACCTGGGTAAAATATAAAGGGTTGTAATGGCCATACTATTTAGTTATGAGATTATACAGGCACATTCTGGGATTAATGTACGTTAGTAGATTAGTTGTAAAAGATCATGCTTGAGCTGAGAGTGGAGAGCACAATGGGAGCGGCTTCAAACTATACGTAAAGAAGCAATAGACTGCAGAGTATCTTGGAAGTTTGAGTGAGTTGGAGAATACGTTGTAGTTGGAGACCGCTGAGGTTTTTTTTCCCCCTCTTCCCATTATGCACAAAATTACGCGTAAAAGTGTCGTCACTTTCAATGCCCTCGAAAAATCAGAGAACAAGACATGATAATGTGAGGGATACAATAAGAACTCCTTCCCGCAGGGCATATTAGACAAAAATTAAAGACTAGTCACGTGATCGCTCTAAGCCAATCATTTGATTGTGATCCATGTAACTATTTGCCTTTAAAGGGGTGATACACTTTCCGTTGAGATTGGGCTTGAGGCTTCCAGCATTTTTTGGCGGTGATTTTGTGAAATAATGAGAAACTTCTTATGAAATATGAAAGATCATATAATTCTAAGAGGAATTCAAAGTTTATTTGATATAAATTGGTTTTGAAATGGCTGAGATATCCAAAACAAAGCGATCCTAATAAAAGTTGGGACCCACCAGTAAGGATCGCTCTGTTTTACTTTGTTTGGATATCTCAGCCATCTCAAAACCAATTTTCATCAAATAAACATTGAATCCTCTTAGGCTTGTATGCTTTTTTTTTTTTTACATTTGTTTAAAAGTGACTTCTAAGGTTCTCGCACCTCAACCAATACTATCGGATTCCTTAAGGCATAAACTGTACTTCTCAATCGGAGGGCCGCAATGTCGGGCAAATAAAAACACAAGAGACCCGCGGGTCACGCGCTCACCTGAGTATCGCAATTTCCCCTTCCATGCATTCTTGCACACTCTTACCTGAGAACATTGGAAATTTAGGTCTGCATATGGACCTCCCCCCCCCCCACTCCAGGGTGGGGGGGGGGGGGGCAAGCAGCCCTGGATCTGCGATGAACAAACTTGGAACTAAAGTCATCAATGTACAAACTCATGGTATTAACTATGCTTTATTCCTTAATGTGGAGGTGGGGGGTGGGTGGTGGGCCCCCTAGGGACCCCCAAGAGGGACATGGTGCCCATTTGAAGGAATTGAGATTCTATCCCCCTAGGGATGCTACCTGCTAAGTTTGGTTAAAATTCATCATGAGGTTTTCAAGAAGAAGATGAACATGTACAATTCAGGCCCCATTACAACTGTAGTGTAGGACTTCTCTCCATCCCCTCTCCTGGGTCCCAAGGGGGGGGGGGGGGGGAAGGGGGTACCCCTGATTCCGCCAATCCCATGAATAAACTTGAAACTACAGTCATCAACGTGGTACTAACTCATAGTGTTATCTATAAGCCCTATCACTTCTGGTTCTAGAAGATTTTTAAAGATTCCTTAATTTTAGGGGGTTTGGGTCCCCCTGGGGGCCCTCCAGGTGGGCCATGGTGCCCATTTGAACAAATTGAGATCCTATCCCCCTAGGGATGCTACCTACCAAGTTTGGTGAAAATCAGACATGGGGATATCAAAGTGAAGAGGAAAATGTACAATTTAGGCCCCATTAGGACCCCTCCCCATCTCCCTCCCCTGGGTCCCAAGGGGGGCACCCATGATTCCCTCATGAACAAACTTGAAACTATACAGTCATCAATGTACTAACTCATAGTATTAACTAAGCTCTATCACTTCTGGTTCTAGAGAAGAAGATTTTTAAAGATTCCTTAATTTTAGGGTGTTTGGGCCCCCTGGGGCCCCCCAGGTGGGTCATGGTGCCCATTTGAACAAATTGAGATCCTATCCCCCTAGGGATGCTACCTGCCAAGTTTGGTGAAAATCGGTCGTGGGGTTCTCAAGAAGAAGATGAAAATGTAAAAAGTTTACGCTCGACGGACGACGGACGACGCACGACGGACGACGCACGACGGACGCCGGACGAAGAGCACGCGGAGTAAAAGCTTCCGACGCACCCCTCCAAGCTTTGTTTTTCCCTGGTATCTTAGCCTAGGAAATACGCCCATTCAGGCTCCCTGCGCGCTCTCACAGAAGCCGCCATAACACCATGCCACGCCTCTAAGCCCTGCAGCTCTTCTTGCCGCCGCTGGTTGTAAACATTGCGCACGTGTCAAATACTAGTAGCCCAGCCAGACAGTCGTTTGGTCGTCCACGTAGTCTAACGTTAGTAGTCTTGTACTTTTTGGTGGACATTCGACAACAACCATTTCGACGGATCACGTGCAACGTATACAGAATTTTGTGAACAGCTACGACAGCGAGATTTGTAAACGTGTGTCTTTCTGTGTGATGCACAACTTAACTCGAGATTATATCGCAGTTACAGAAGCAGGCAGTATTTGACGGTAAGATACATTTTTATTTCACTTGTGATTCAGAATTCCATTTCGGTGCACCAAGCCAAGTAACTCCTTGGTGCACACAAGTGAGAGAGTAGAGGTTCCTACAGTTGTGTATGGTACTCTCGCTCATGGTGCGCCGTGTCGTGGTACCGTCTATTTTCAGATGATTTTGAAGACAACCAACGTAATTAGCGGAAAGAGGGCGAGACGATGGTATACCGGTATTTGGTATACAGAGTTTGTAAATTGCTTGATCTATGATTGGCGGTCGAATGCTCAAATGCGATGAAGTGATATTGATCTAAACTTAATATTTCTAGTCGGTATCTAACTGGGGCATACGCATCTCGACCAGACACCGTGCGACACTTGTTGTGTAACGTACAGCGACAGGTCACTGCATGGCCGCATGGGGCTGTTTCATTTCACTTGACTGTTGTTAGAGTCTCTATTATTAGATTTGAATTAATTTTGAGATCAACTTAAAATTATGGGAAGCTGTAATTTATGTGATTTCAGTAATGTTATAACTTTTAGAATAGGGGACTACAAAGGCCTAATAATACAATTTTTGGAGACTTTTTTATACATATTTTCGGTAATCATGTAGAAATGCACACCATTGTCACCATGCACACCTACCATTTCCTTCCTTAATTTGTCAATGAAAACTTCTTGTGGCTATCAGAAATGTCAAGATGGACCATATCTGACGGTTTCATGAAATTTCATAGCCAATTACAGAAGAAAAGTAGCTAATTTTGACTCAAAAGTACGCCGATCGATGGCTGTGTCAGCGTAGCATGATGGATGATCGATTATGTGGAAGAGCGATAAAACGATGATAATCGATTGTTGTAGTCTGCGATACTGCCGCTTATTTGGTGTTTAACCACAAAAATTACGTCGGCTTGACAGTAAAAAGTGGGAGAAAGAAAGTGATCTTGATGCGTCTGTTTTTTTATCAGTTTTAGTTAATTTTCTCCTGTGTGTGCTTATGACTGTCCGTAGATCTATCACCATTTTTTTGCTGACTGAATGATGGAAGGATAATATGTGTACAAAACAGTAAAAGATATATGAAAAAAAAAGAGAAAATGATATCCATCATTAATATTGCACAATAAAATGGACCTTTACTCCAAAACAAAAGCAAATATTGGGGTTGCAGTTCTTGTATACATAATTTAAAAAATGAAATGGAAAAATGAATACTATTATAATAACAATTATTTATACAATGTACTATAATTCGAAAATTATATTGCCATGTCAATTTCAATATTCTGTTTCCACAGCGCCATGAGTATCTTTTTAGGTGAAATGAGGACTTTATAACTAAGAAGTCCTCTATATTACTACATGATTGTATACTTTTTCTAACACTATTCTCATTAATTTATTATTATTAGGCCTATTATATGTAGACTACTAGGAACAAATCCCCTTTGAATTCAACTTCCTTCTCATCTTCTTTTCTCTCTCTTTCTCTCTCTCTCTCCCTCCTTCTAATAGCCTTACCTTTTTCTTCCACTTTTCCTTCAACTTCATTCTCTTCCCTTCAACACTATTCAAATTATAAAATTATCAACTTTTGCCAAGATGAAATCAATACTTGCCACAATCTTTAAAGAAAGGACATCCAAATCCTGATATGAATAATCTGTATCAATAATTTGAATAGTATTAGTAATAGTGATAAGATCGTGAAGATTGTGGCAATGGAAACAATGAGAAAAAAAATACGAAAAGGAAAGTAGGCCCTACACATTGCATGAATCGTGTTCGATATTGTGAATAGAATCTAGTAAACTGCTAATTGGAGACTACCAGAATCGATTATTATCGTTGACATCGTTCTCTGTGAAATCGATGCACTACACTCGTACTTACTAGGTCGGAGATTATGTTTGCGACAACCGTACTTTTCAGCTCCGATTTCTCATTTTTCTTCCCTTTTGGCTTTCTAATTCCATGAAAATCTCGGATATGATTCAATTTAGCATCTCCAATAACTGCACAAAATTTGATTGACAAACGGCGAAGCGAACGGTAGGTGTGCATTTCTACATGATTACCATATTTTCTACAGGCATTAATGAACAAAATAAAGTAAATAAGTGACAAAGGTCAAAGGACTTTTTACCGTAAATTTTGGATAAAAATTTGAAGTGGATTCTGAAAACATTCGGGCATGTGGTTAGACCCCTAATCGTTACAGGGAAACCAATTTTTGAATTATCATTAGACCTATCTTAAGTCGATCTCAACTTTATTACCAGGTACATTAAGTGAGTCTTCGTGAAACACACCCCCCTGGATAATAAAAACCCTACATGTAGGTAGGCCTAGGGCCTAAGCCCTATAGCTAGAGTAAAGTACTAAAATACCTAATATGCGGCAGGGTGCCTATTTCTGGCAGGGACTCTTTCATTCATCAATAAAATAGTTAGGGATACTCTAATGAACATGTGTGCTTAGTCCCACTGTAGAACACAAGCAGGAGTTACTCGCAAGTGCTATGGGAAGTGATGCCTGATAGGCCTTTTCATCAGTGAATGAATAGGGTTAAATGGCCCTTGATGCAAATAGGCATCCTCTACAAAGCCTGCAGCAAACAGGGTATTTTACTCTAGATGGTCTAGGTCTAGTTTGTAAACAGATAAAAATGGGCGATACTTCTAAGTCATCATGGTCATCGTTTTTGTGCCTTATCGCTACGCATTAAAAGCAATGTAAATGGAGAGAACAAAGACATGAATGAGGCAAAATGAAATTTAACTTCTTGAATCTGAGACTGAATAGATCTAACATCCATTACCATTAAGTCACCACTATCTAAAGTCGCCAGACATTCTCATCTCATGTATCGCGCGCCGCATTCGGAGATCAGCTGGGGCTACAGAATTTCATCACTCTCAAGAGACATTCCTAATTCACCTTTTTCCTCCATAAAAACACAAATAATTGTAATCCAAATGTATTTTACCATCTGTAACAGGTCACAAAACCATTTTTAAAGCGAAAATGTTTTCGATTTCAAATGGATTTCAGGTGGCAGATTAACAGTTTTTCAAACACGATGATGCACAATGCATCCTACATTGAAGTGTGTGTATAACACACGCTCATAATACATGGCGCGCTATGGGCGGCGAACTAATTCAGTGCCTATCGTTAGTTCACCAACCCGGGAGTGTATAGGAAATACACGCAAGTGGTGACTATACGGTAATTGACGTTAGAACTTAGAATGAAAAGTCGGTAGATTACAACACAAGCACACAAGTTGTGTCTATTTCAGGAAGTGAACTACTGCAGAGCCTAGATAGAAAAATCCGTCTGTACGGAGGAGTTTTGACTTATCATATGACATTTTTAAACTAATGTTCCTCCTCTTGAATATATCCCCCATGACAAGATATGGACTGATTTTTCAGTCACTGTAGAGCCCATAGCGGTATTCTGGAGTATACCGTACGTGACATGTACATCTGAAGATTTTTCATACCAAGGGTACAATGTACGTACATTACATACCACTGGCACTACAGCAAGCCGCCCATAATGATAATCCGATCCTACATAACGCCATCCAAAATTCGACAGCTGGCTAGATACGTAAAACCCTTGCCTTTGCCTTTGCACGTGGTATAATTTTAGCACAAGAGGTCAAAACTTGGTGCTTATCTATAATATTGCACTAGGGTTAACTCTGGTTAGAAGTAGACTGAATATATGTATTAGGCAGCCTATTTTATATCCATGTAAAAAGACATGTAGCTCAGAAATCCCACAAAACCAATTTGCACCACCCAGAGCTATGGTCTTCTTGTGCTAACTTGTCTATTAACAGAAATCCCACAACACCAGTTTGCACCATAATCGCTGGAAATTTTTAAAAGCTCATTTCCAGTCAAGCTTGTAAAGGTCTTCGGGAAGTGTTGGTATTAATCTTGACTTGCATACCATTGTTGCTCAAAACAATTGACTCTTTGCTAGCTTTGCAGACATCATACACAATCTGAAACTGCAGTTAGTCATCTAATTCCATGTGACTATGAGGGTATGGTGTCTTTCAAGTATACTGGGAGCTAAAAATCAATGTACATTATAAGCTACATGTATGACTTCTACGAATGACTATGGCAAGTTGAAGAAATCGGTTGAGAAATGCAGGTCCTGGAGTAGAGCACACACACACACACACACACACACGCACACACACACAGGCCTAAACTTACTTGCCATGAAGTATTAACAAAGTGCCAGTTGGCAGGAGAATTCCACAAAATGTAATTTTTCATAAAAACTACACATTCCATCGACTTGTTATGGACACGCATGTAAATAATATCATTCCCTGTTGCTGCTCTCTGACAGTGGCACTTATAGTCAAGTGCTCTTTCAAATATTCTAGAAAAGTGAAATTATGTTGAGTTTTCTTTATATTTTCTTTATACAGTGTATAAATGTTTTTCATAATGATGTCATGAAGTGTAGTACGTGTAGTTTTCTTATCCAACAATGATGGTACTGAAACTTTAAATATTCATACCTTTTGAATCAATTGTCCAATTTTCCTAAAACTGTCATTGATGTTTTCTAAAAGAACATTGCTGCTTTCACTCAATACACAGTTACATATTTTGGCTTTGTTTTTCTATTACTCTTTCAAACTGCTTCTTCCAACAACTCTTTCCTTTTGGGTTAAAAAAATGATCACTAAAATATTCAGATTTCCTTTCCTTGAATATATTCGATTGGTCAATGACACTTAGGTGACTGCTAGCATGAAAATCCTTAGGTCGTTTTTCTGTGTAGGATTAGTTCAAGTTAATTTGTAAAGCCTTACTGGTTAGATATTTCATTTCCTCCTACATTTTATTTTCTCTAAAAGTCTCCCATTATTATCATTTATGCATGTAGTCTATTTGCACTTTTAAAGGACAAGTTCACCTTCATAAACATAAGGATTGAGAGAATGTAGCAATATTAGTAGAACACATCATTGAAAGTTTGAGGAAAATCAGACAATCCGTTCAAAAGTTATGAATTTTTGAAGTTTTTGTGCAGTAATCGCTGGATGAGAAGACTACTGCAGTGTGTGAATAACTTAGATGTCACATGCGTACAATAATATAAGGAAAATATAAAGAGAATTTCACAAAATGTCATTTTTTGAAAAAAAGAACGCATTCCCCCGACTCGTTACCGACAAAATGTTATGGGTAATATTATTCCCCCTGCCTTTAGAAAGAGGCAAGTCAAGTGCTCTTTTATTATGCGAAAAAAGTGAAAATATGTTGAATTTTCTTTACATTTTCTTTATACTGTTGTACGCATATGACTCACAAGCTGTAGTAGTCTCCTCATCCAGCGGTTCCAACACAAAAATTTTAAAAATTCATAACTTTTGCATCGATTGTCCAATTTTCCTCAAACTTTCACTGATGTGTTCTACTAATATTGTTGCATTCTCTCAATCCTTATGTTTATGAAGGTGAACTTGTCCTTTAATGTCTTGAACCTGTGGTAGGAGAGGAAGCTGAATTGTCTGCACTCGCCCACCCGCTGTCATTATACTTTCTTTACGTATTTCTTTGTAGCGGACAGGTCTTCCTACTTTACGAACAAACATTTCTCAGATAAGGAACAAATAATTCCCAAAATTATTCGAAGTGACCTTTGTGATATCATCAGTGTTTGGGTCATTGTTCTAAAGGGTAAATTCACACTATTGCACCATCTCTGTTTTTCCCTCTGGTGTATGACCGAATCAACACACAGTAAAGTGAAAGGGGACATTCACACAGGGGATAGATCTTCGAGCTCAGAGGGGGATATGACCACTGAAGCATGTGGGTGTGTAATAAATGGGTTCTGGGTCAGAGGCAAGGGAAAGGGCTTGGAAACGAGGGACACAATGAACTGATAGTGTCCAGGCTTAACTATCGAAGAAACTTCAAATCCAAATCAATAAATTCCAAAATGAAAGCTTTTCTTTGGGGGGAGGGGGGGGGGGGGAGATGGGGAAGGAACAAAACTTGACAAACTAGAAAAGCACTCTGAGAACACAGACCTCTGCCAAGCCAGCAACTCATTACCACCCTTACACGCATGCATTTTCCCAAAATAGAAGCCTTTTGTTCAGGCGCGGCGATACAGTGCAATTAACTCGCCAAAAGCATATCACCTCGAGGCCTCATTTGCATAAAGTAGACAGCTTGTGTACGCAAAACTGCTGGGGAAGTGTTGCAGAACAGTCGCAATACTGTATCTCACCTCAGAAGCCATCAAATGATTAAATCTAGGCCTATACAGTAAATTGAAGAAGAAGCTATTCTCTAACTCGCAATGTTAGTTATTTTGGATTTTATTGAGGATAAACCTGTGAAAATAACGTCGAAACTTAGCTTCCAAAACAGAAAATTTGGTCTCAAGACAAGTGTTATTTTTTTATATTTTCCTTCATTGCTCCAAAATGAAACTTCTGTATATAAATGACTTATGGTAGTATATCCATACTGTGTTCCAAATATCTTTTCTGTATCATTTGGCGCACAGATATGTCCAGAAGAAATTGAGATCACTGTCACTTGTGACCCTCGTAAAGTCCATAGCGTAAGCAGTACGCAGTCCGGTGTATCGGTTTTTGTGCTGCATGAAACAGTTGAAGCACATTGCAGGATTCCTCTCTTGCCCACTCACCACCCTGTGGACCGAAAACCGAACCCTGTCGCATTGCGCCGAACCTGACACCGCTGATTGGCTAAGCATGCACTGACCAGTAGAGAACGCATGCGCAGGAGGATGATCTAGTTGTGCTTGTCCAGTATTTTCTCTTAAATTGGGTTGTCTCTTTGCTCTTATTTTCAGCTAACTACTAATTGCTCCAACACGAAACTTCGCAGGTAGTGAGTCTGGTGTATACAGACTAGCAATATGTAAATCAAATGCATAGTGTCATGCAGGCGCAGACTTATGTCCAGAAAAAAAATCATAACCCTTTCCCACGGTCGATTCAAACAGAAAAACACACATATCTTGAAAGATAAATCCGCATTTTCGCCCATAAATCATATGAAGGATGATATATCCGTATTAGATATAAGTTTGAAGTTTCAAGGGATTTGGTGCAAAAATAAGGGAGATACGAAGAGGTGAACTTTCTAGATTTTTTTGTCCTTCCCTCCGCACAGTCTGTCGATGACCGTTACGAATTCAAAAGCTTTGGCCTCTTATCAGTGAGTTAATTACACGGTATCGCCGGGGCTGTGTTTACATCATTGCATGGTGCCTTGCCCAAGCAGAGCATGCGCTTTAGTACGCGTATACACCTCCAGGCGAGTTACGCACAGCTTGAACCCCAAGTTTGTTGACCTTATGCCAAAAGATGAAAAATCCTTCAAAAATCCATAAAAATTCCTGGATCACTACCAAAATTGAATGAGCTGTCCCTTCAGTCAATATGGACTTTTTATGCAGTTTCATTATAATCTATACACAACTTTTTGAGTTATTTTGCAAACAGACAAACCAGTGCCGATGATCACGTCTTAACCTCCTCCTTCCTTGGCAGAGGTATTTAAAAAAAAAAAAAGTCTGATAGGAGGCATAAACTTAAAGGAGGGGAAAGGGCTGAGCGAAGTGATGTCACAGGACTAACAGATGATTACTACAGAGCCAGTGGTGTTAAAGGGGCATTCCTTACAATTTGTAACTGGTAATTTCACGACATGCAGTGAATCAATGATAGTGTCATGTATAGGTCTGTGGAATTTATTGTCGTCCTTCAGCAGATAAACCAGTACTCTGAAAAACTAAACAAAAACAAAAAAAAAAAACAAATAATAATAACAACATAGACTGAACAAGGATGAAGACATGTCAACATACATGTAGGAGGCTCACACATTCCAGTAATTGCAGCAATGAAGGTAATTCCATTACAGTACCACTTGCTTATTAACAAGTTCACTTGTGTAGAATTTATGCATGCTGTCTTCTTTTGTTGTGCTTCCTAGAGCACCCAATCATGCATTCTTGTACTGTTGTGAAGCTACATGTACAGTACATTGTACTTCTTTCTCATCATCCTTGTTCATTGTGATGTGTTATGAATTTTGGAAACATTCTTATTCTTCATCCCAATCACTATAAAATCTGAAACTCCTTACCTATAACAACAAATTTTACCAAATTAATTTTAAGTTTAACAATCATCTGGAGACAAGGTCTTCTAAAAGCCATCTACAGTGTACATTGTATCTGGGCTACCATGTACATTTGTAGGCCTAAATGGTAAGTCCCTGAAACTTGTGTGTACTGGGGAATTCTGATACTTGTGGGTATTGGGTACTCTAAAACATGATATTTTAGCGGCATGAAATTTTCGCGAATTGGAGCCTACGGCCTTTTTCACGGCATGAAATTTTCATGAAGTGCTCCTGGCATTTAATGCATAGTGCAGACAAGAGCCTTCGTGTGCATTTTAATTTCACGAAGCTTGGCTCTCGCGAAATTTGCGAAATTAAAATGCACGCGAACATTCCTCGTTTTACTGTACCTTGCATGAAGTGCCAGTGGTAGTTTCCAGTTTCATAAGGATGTGTGTTCATGGTGTGGACACATACAAATGCAATACATTGTTTAGTGGAGGAAAGTGTTTCTGTTACAAAGGTACAATGTATCTAAGAATAGAAGCAATTTACAAGATGCTTATCATACTCAAATGAAGTCAGAATTACATTGTAATTGGCCTGAAATGCTTTTAAGTTCTTTTTCATTGATTCTGCTCTCCAGCTTTCTCAGTATTTGCTGTATTTTCCCCCATACATTGTATTTGTGGCTGTGATGTTTATCTGTGTATTCCAGCATCTTATGGTTTTTTTTCTTCCTCTTAATTATAATCTTCTACCCTTCATATCCTTGGAGATGAAATAAACCAATAGAAAAAATAGTTGTACGCTGCAGATGCTGCAGTAAGCAGGCGAAGCAGCACTCTGAATCTTGCAATAAACGCTCGTCTTCGACAGCCTCTGAGGTAATCACTTAGAGAAATTTTAGATGTTATCCAACTTTTCAGGGAAAGGGATCTACATGTATAAAGATGGATCACAAGATTTGCCTAGTTTTGGAAATAATATAAGCCTACAATGTATGTGTTCAATTACTGGTTACATGCATTGTGAAAGCAGAAGTGGCTTATTCCAAGATGCAGGTTTTGAATACGATTGGCAGGAAAGTGTTTCACTTTGTAAGGAATTTATTGCCTGTGTAGAAAGTTTGTACTGAGGTTCTCAGAACAAACTTCACTTTTCGAGTAATTGTGGTGTCACTCTGTAAATGCCATCCTAGTGCTGTTGTAGGTGTTTATGTTGATTTACTTTGATTATTTCTACTGTACTGCAAACGTGGAAATTTTTGCGCATTTTTAGCTCACCTGAGCCAAAGGCTCAAGTGAGCTATTGCGATCGCCCTTCGTCCGGCGTCCGTCGTGCGTCGTGCGTCGTCCGTCGTCCGTCGTCCGTCGTCCGTCGTCCGTCGTCCGTCGTCCGTCGTCCGTCGTGCGTCGTGCGTAAACTTTTTACATTTTCATCTTCTTCTTGAAAACCCCAAGACCGATTTTCATCAAACTTGGCAGGTAGCATCCCTAGGGGGTTAGGAACTCAATTTGTTAAAATGGGCACCATGCCCCACCCAGGGGGCCCCCAGGGGGGCCCAAACCCCCCAAAATTAAGGAATCTGTAAAAATCTTCTTCTCTAGAACCAGAAGTGATAGAGCTAAGTTAATACTATGAGTTAGTACATTGATGACTGTAGTTTCAAGTTTGTTCATGGCAGAATCAGGGGTGCCCCCCTTGGGACCCAGGGGAGGGGGGTGGGGAAGGGTTCTAATGGGGCCTAAATTGTACATTTTCATCTTCTTCTTGAGAACCCCATGACCCATTTTCACCAAACTTGGCAGGTAGCATCCCTAGGGGGTTAGGAACTCAATTTGTTAAAATGGGCACCATGCCCCACCTAGGGGGCCCCCAGGGGGCCCAAACCCCCCAAAATTAAGGAATCCGCAAAAATCTTCTTCTCTAGAACCAGAAGTGATAGAGCTAAGTTAATACTATGAGTTAGTACATTGATGACTGTAGTTTCAAGTTTGTTCATAGGAGATCCAGGGGTGCCCCTCTTGGGTGGGGGGGGGGGGGGGGTGGTTGGAAGGGTCCAAATGGGGGCCTGAATTGTACATTTTCATCTTCTTCCTGAAAACCTCATGATGGATTTTTGTCAAACTTGGCAGGTAGCATCCCTAGGGGGTCAGGATCTCAATTTATCAAAATGGGCACCATGCCCCACCCAGAGGGCCCCAGGGGGCCCCAATCCCCCCAAATTAAGGAATCTTAAAAAAATTGGGCCCTTATTGTACATTTTCATCTTCTACTGAGAATGCCTGGTCAAATTTTAATTTAGATTAGTGACTGCGTGAAAGGTGAACTTGCGATACTCAGGTGAGCGCTAGACCCGCGGGTCTCTTGTTGTGCAACCAGAAGCTAATGCGAAAATGAAAGCACGCAAATATTTTTGCATGCCTTCAATGTTCCAGTAGTTAATGTCCTGATTCCGCGGAATTGAAATCACTCGAAATTCATCTAATCTGGCCGAGTGCGAAAATTGCTCGCGTAAAAAAAAAAATTTAAAAAATCAATAAATAAAAAAATCACTTTTACAGTATACAGAGACTCCAACCCCAAGCACCTTCTGATCTGGAGATTCTCCCGCCCGAAACCCCTAACAAACGGGAGACTCCAAGTTGATGTGTGCGAAGCGCAGTTCCTAGGGTTTTAGATGTTCTCTGGTGCTATCTAAGGCTTAGTTTTTCAACATACAATAGCAATAAGTAAGAAATCCTTTCCACCGGGAGACACAGAGCCAGGGCGGGAGAAATCAAATCTCAAACGGGAGAACGGGAGATTTTGCGAAAATGGGCTTTCGGCGGGAGATCTCCCGTCGAAAACGGGAGGGTTGGAGTCTCTGAGTATATCACAAACAAGTAGACGTGTTTAGTGCCACTTGAGTTGAAAAAGCAATGTTGGAAGGCATTGTTTCAAGAAGTGGAGATGGAACACAACACAGTAGGACCATAACAAAGGGACTCTACTAATGGTACCATGTAACAACCCAAGGCAAATAAACCACCAGCATGTATGGATAGATTGGATTGTAAGCAACCCACTATGTGCTGGCTGCTACCAAGGGGTTTGCTGTTGTAGTATACACGTACGGGTATACAGTATCTATTTTCAACAGATGTGTAAGTGTGCAATTCTTGTTTAGTATTAAACATTGTTTTAGTGGCATTATGGCTCCTGGTACATCACATTTTTTATAGTTTACAAAGGTATATTTTACACAGGTATGCCACCACATATTGTGGTGTGTCTGAATGGATGAGATTTGTGGAAAATTTGTGAATTATTCAGTCATTTGTTAAACTGATTTTGATCGTCAGTATGGCCAGTGACATTGCGTGATTTGCCCATCAGCAGTCAGTGTGATACATGAATGCATTTGAGCTTCTTGGAATAGGGCTTCTTGGAACACTACGCTCTATCGTTTGGTTGAATTCTTCTATTACCAAATGATGGTACATGTAGCAAATTTTGTAAGTTTTCAAAGGTTGAATTTAAGAAATTCAGATGGGTCCCTGAAAGCCCTCTTGGCTCCTGTTCATGGCCCACGACCTTTCACTGCCATAATGATTCTCTGCTTGCTTCTCTTGGAATTACAACTTGTACTACCGGTATACTGAGAGAGTCTTTGACAGAGACTACCCGTACACTGTTATGGGGTATGTCTGTTCATGATAATGATGCCCTTTCATTTCATCTTGCTAAGTGCCATTTGATATCTTTGCCAATCTAGGATCATTATGAACGATGACCAACGTTTATTATTTGCAGTTTACTTTTGTTTTCAAAGTCAATTGAGCTTCCATCTGAAACTCTGTAGAGCCTACATCGGACGGACAAAAAAGAAAAAAGAAAAGAAAATTGTGGGCCCCATTATGGTACAGAATTGGTCAGCTCATCTCACACAACCTTGCGAGAGAGTATCTGGCCGGCCCCAGGTTAGCCCAGTTTTGACTGGCAGGCCCAATTGCGGTACAATTCATCATGTGATATGACATATTATTCTGATCATGTCCAATGTTCTTACACACATGAGGCATGTCCTCCGCAGCATGCCAACTGTAAACCATACACATACAATTCACTGTCGTGACACTCTTCCGTCATTGAAGGCATTATAACTCATTTTTAAACATATGAACATATCATATTTAAGATGATTATATCACACAAAGAGGTCGTTAGTTCTGTGTTAGGAATTCCTCTTTGAGGGAAATTTTGTTGATCAATTGTGGATAAAGTTGCTTTTGCAAGCATGTTTCTGACTCAACACCATTGTGAAAATTCTATTAGTAAATTGCTGTCCCCTGTGCTTGTTTTCATAACACATACAGTGTATTAAACACAAAATTAACAAATTAACAAATTTTGCAAGATCGACTTGTACATAGATATTTTTCATGAAATGAAATAAAATCCTCACAGCCGCTTTCTTTTGTGGATATTTAGGCCTATACTGCCACACACATAAAGCTGTTAGGAAAATCAACATGTTTTGTAATTAGGTTTATGTTTTGGCCTTAAAAGTTAGATTCATCTTTGTACGGCGCTGATGCAAAACATGTAGCTTTTCATCCATGACCTGCAGTGAAGAAATTGCATGAAAGGTTAAAATTAAAATGCTCAGCAAGCAGAGCAATGATAGACTGATGCAGGAAGGGAATATTACACAAGTGAACAAAAGTCCACACACCACTACCATACTCACCAAAATCTTTGTTTTCATGTAGAGTGGTAACTAGTACAATAAGAAATATTGAAGTATTTTCATGTAGACCAGCCCCAAATCACTGGTGTAAACACACAAACTGAAGCGTGCCCACAAGTACTGCAATTGGGACCAGCCCGGGTCTTATTACTTTTTCTTTTATTGAGTATGGACTTCCCCTTCAAAAGAAAGGGGAAAAAAGGGTTTTTGGTTTGATATGCTATATAATGTATCTATCCAATTTGACAGATGAAATTGTATCTGATCAGTCCATAGAAAGGGTCAAATGGCATTTTAATATTGATTTCATAATTGGGCCTGTTGGCCTTGGTTGGACCAATATCCTTGCATTGCAAACTGAAATTCTAATTATTGCAGCATTAAAACCTGCACTTGGCATAGTAGACAGCAATGCTTGTTGAGTGGATACGGGTACTGTACTTGGCTACTGTCAGAGTGGTATTAAACGTTTTATGTCTATTTATAGTGACATGATTTGTGTTACGCGTTCCTGTTGTAGAAAGAAGGTGGGAGATTTGTCTTGTCTTTGTTTATTCATTTTTTGTTGTTTGTTTAAATTTGTTTTTTGCGCAATTATTTGGAGGCAATTGTAGAAAGTCTGGTACGTGGATGTGCATGGATGTTGGTGCTTTCTTCAGGGCAGGGTTGCACTCATGAAAGAAAGTTGAACCTGTAGAAGATCTCACATTATTGTTTGTACAGTACCTTTTCCAGTGGTATTGAACATTTTACTATATTCCTTGATGTTTCTCCATGTCACATGTTCAATGCTGGTCGCAAAGCATCTTGAGAGATAACAAGAGATTGTTACTGTGTCTTCCTCCACCACCCTACCCCACGCTGCCTCATTTTCAGTCAAAGTTTATTGGAAATGGTTCATTACATCTGGAATAACACAGTCATTGTTAATGTGACAGTATATAAGCACTGATAGGATTAGCTGAAATGAGTATAGGCAGGGCTCCACACTAACTTTTATTTTTGGTGGCCCGATCGGGCCACCAAAATCATTGATTTTTATTTTTTGGTGGCCCAAAAGTAAAATGTGGTGGCCCGAAAAAAAAAATCAAGAAAAACATAAGAAAAACTAAATCGGTCGTACTAAACATAGAAAAATTAATATCAAGTATTACTGAAGTGATACAGGTACCAATGTCTAAAATAAATGAATAGAAAATTCAATCATCTTACCGTTATTCTGAGTTCTAAGATTTAGCAAATAGGCTTATAGATTATTATAAAAGTTGATGCCTATTTAGGTTGTCAAAGCTTACGTTTGAAATGATAAAGTGGGAACATTTGCAGACAATTGTAAACATCCGACAGTTGTTTTGGCATTGTAAAGAGCCGAAAGTTGCCGTTATTCATTTCTGATTGTAAAAGTAATCATCCAACATTTACTAGTATTTTAACACCTCATACGGAGCCGAATGTTACCGTTAATCATTTTCAAATGTAAAATCAAACAACTGACATTCATTTTAGCATCTTACGGAGCTGAATGTTATCCTTATTCATTTCCGAACGTGAAAGCGAACATCTGCTATTTATTTTGCCATCTAACTGTGCCAATTGATACCGTTAATCATTTCCAAATGTAAAAGCAACAATTTGTTTTAGCATCGTATGGAGCAGAATATTACCGTTATTCATTTCCAAATTTAAAAGCAAATATCCAACATTTATTTTATTATCGCACGGAGCCGAGTGTTTATATGTATTATTGTTATTCATTTGATTTCCGAACGTCAAAGGGATCGTTCGACATTTACTTTAAATAGCATCTTCCAGAGCTGAATGTTATTGCTATTTACTTTCGAACGTAAAAGCAAACATCCAGGATTTATTTTATCATCCTACGGAGCTGAATATAATTAATATTCATTTCCGAACGTCAAACCAAACATTCGACATTTATTTCAGCATCTTCCGGAGCCGAATGTTATCCTTATTCATTTCCAAACGCAAAATCAAATATCTGACATTAATTTTAGCACTGTACGGAGCTGAATCTTACCGTTATTTATTTCCAAAAGTATAAGCAAACATCCGACATTTATTTTAGTATCATATGGAGTCGAATATTACCGTTATTCATTTCCGAAATTAAAAGCAAACATCTGACATTTATTTTTGCATCTTACAGAGCCAATTGTTACTGCTGTCCATTTCCAAAAGCAAAGGCAAACATCCGACTTTTTTTGGTGGCCCGATCAGGCCACCAAAATCTTCATTTCTGAAATTTTGGCGGCCCGACGTGCGTCTTTGGTGGCCCTGTGCCACCGGGCCACCGTTAGTGTCGAGCCCTGGTATAGGCGAGGGTTTTCTCTGAATTTGGCATCTAAAATCTTGAAAGTATTGATCTTGACACTTTAGAATCCAACAAAAAAAGCATAGAAGTCATAAACTGCAAAGATGACTTAACCATTTGAATTTGTCATTTTATGATGCAGATGATAAATTGACTGGTAAGATCACAACAGTGTTTAGTGCAAGGATAGAGTACGGTATCTGATTGACAGACCACATGACATGGCAAAACTGTGTTTTTCAAGATTTGTTTTTTTGTTTTTCCAAGTATAGTGTTATTAACCCTTACTGTGCTTCTTCTCCAAATGGCACAGATGTCTCAGGGACACACATTGTCAATGAATAGAGATTACTTAATCCCCTTGATCCCTATTGTGTCACCGTGGCCATTCTACAAATTGTCGCTGGGGCGACAAGACCTCGTGTCTGAAAGTTTGGTGAAAATGACATTTTTGGATTCATGGTCAGATAATCTGTTAAAGTGATGTCCTTTCCATATCCCAGCTGTCTTTTACCCCTAAAATGAAGCCATCCCGGCATGTCAAAAGAAAGACTATCCCATATGATGCAGTGCTTTGGCTGCCATGTTTTTTTTTTTTTGCTCTCCAGGGGGGTGTTTCATCAACGTTTGCAGCGCTGACAACTTGAATCACCATAGTAACAGTCAGTGACCAGAGCATCTCAGCCAATCAAAACCAAGGATTTTGCTGAAATTGTCAGTGCTGACAAACGTTGATGAAACAACCCCCTGAACATTTGACATTTTGTAGATCATACAAGGTCTTGTTGCCCCAGCGACGAAATGTACTTGCCTGAGGTGCATATGTATGTACATTGTAGCTACACCTGATTGAGTGGGGTGGCTAGATTTACGACCAGGTCAAGTTTGGATGAATTTCAATGCTGAATGATGAAATAAAAAAAAACTTGGCAAATTAATTAAGCTTGAATTGAATATGAATTGTTAACCATTAAATATACAATTTTATAATGTAGACCCATCAAGTCTCGTACATTATGAAGGCATGAGACTCACATCTCATGGATCTTCTTACACATTTACACCTGACAAGCTTTTTCTCTTGCCTCGCATAAAACAAGAGAAAGTGGATTCCAAAGTTTAAAAAAAAAGAATCAGAATTTAAAAAGCCAAAATATTCAGTATGCACCAGATGGCATCTCACAATTTGCTGCTTAAATTATATGCTAAAACTTCTTAACGTAAATGGGGGGGGGGGGGGGGGGGGACATGTTACATCACATGTCTTGTTGCTCTCGGACTTGCATCCCTGATAATGATAGAAATATTTTACATTTATGAAGCGCCTTTTCTACAAGTTACCGAAGACCTTGGATACCATAAAACCGGAAATTGCATGCATGAGACTTTCATGAATTTTGCGAGGAGCAATGGTTTCTTTTCTACACAATGCATTGAATGCCAGTGGCAATTCTAAAATTTCATGCTGCAGATGTTCCTTGTTTTACAGTATTTGTTGATCAAGACGTTGTTACAAGGGAAATGGTAGCCATAGCCATATCCCTACAACCGGCTCCTAGCTACAGTGTATCTTCAGTAATAGCTATTATCAGTGATAGGTAAAATTGTTCTTATTAAAGTACGAGTTCATTCACACAGAGCCTAATCATTGGTGATAAGATGCGTAGTTTGCTGTCAGTGATCTGCATGTGATAATAGATATAGGAGGCAGCACAGTGCGCTGCATGAGATGACCTCCGGAGTATCGGGTGGTTGTTCAAAAATCTGTGGTACAGCAAACATTGCAGCTGCTAGAAGAGCAACCTGTGGTAACAAGTTCTTCAAAGTCTATTTATCCGCGCATTACTCCATTGAACATTTGGCTCATTGCCAAGTTTAGAATCGGCCATTATGCATGATGATATACCCTATACACCCGGGATGTTTAAACAGCACCCTGGGGGATGAGAGATTTATTTAATAGTCTACATATATTTGATCTAGGATACAGGACAATGTAATGATAAAGAAGAACCCCTTTCAGATTGGCACAGAACTTGTTTTTAAATGTGTTTAGAGACATTTTTTTCTTATTTGACTTATCAAGTACTTTTTTTTGGGGGGGGGGGGAAATAAAAGTAAACTTTTATCATTGTTTGTTCAAACATTTTCCTCTCATCTAATTTGGCCACTCACGTTCCCAAAGCATTTTCCAATCAACTTCTGCTTGAATCTTGATACAGTCTGACCTCTATTATCCAGCCCTCTCTTATATCCGGACTTCTTTATTATTCGGACATCTCCAAGTATGTTTGGCTTAGCCTGCAGATATTTTATGGTAGCAATTGTCACACGAGCAAGTGTCATTGAACCTGTGCAAACACATCAGTATCAGAAACATGGTTACAAATGAAGTTTGAAAGTGTGAAATCCATCATACTAGGTGTTTCAAAAAACATTTCCCACTTTTGATCATTAATAGCTAAAAAACTATTCATTCGATAAAACTGTCATTGATATAAATAATAGCTGAATAGTGTACAATTTGGTTGGAGGTAATTTGAATGTGAAAACGTAAATCAGTTTCATTAAATCTAAGATTGATTTTGAAGTAAGGTTTCAGATTTTGGTCAATTTTTAACCCTCTGTACAAAAATTGAACCTTGCACAGAAACCAGTGATGTGTATGTGAGTGTGTGCTGACAATGGCCCTTAACAATGGACATGCCTGAACCACCTGTTGACTAGGCGTCAGTCTGGTGCTCCCAGGCACATGAATGCTTAATCAATAATTCATGTGGATTGCCCTGGGCACTGCTAGTCTGGATTCATGCACGGTAAAGAGTAAACTGCATGCAAATGGAAAAAGGAAGCACACGTTTCCATGTGCTTGCAAACACCACATTCCATTCCAGCTGGCAACCATTTTCAATTTTTGCTTCACATATCACTAAATTTGGGATATAAATAAGCAAAAGTGATCTAAAGTTCCTCATTTTGATACAACTGTCTACTAATTAAATAGTCTGACAAATTTTTCACTTTTTGATAAAAAGAAATCATTTGTGGTTAAGAGTTCAGCAGCATTTATCATTGGGGCGATATGTTTCACAGTAGATTTATTTAAGGCTCCATTTACTCAAGTGTATACTCTAATTGATTTTCTTTGCTTCCTGTCACCATGTTTACGATAGAACAGAAGGTATTCATTGTACTTTCGTTTTTCAGAAGTTGGGAGAGCACTGTCGAGACCCAACGACAGTATCAGCAGGCGTTTGACTTTACACAGATACTGCCACAGGCTGAATAAAGACTAGTTGTGATTGTGGAATTTCTAATGAATAAATAATGAAGCATTCAAACCCTAACCATTGTTTAGGACCATTGTCAGGGTGTTAACCACACACTCCCATACACACCCATTGACCCCTGTGCAAAGTGAAATTTTGTACAGAGGGTTGAAAATAGAGCAAAATCTGGAACCTAACTGTGAAATTAATCATGGATTTCATGAAACTGATTTATGTTTTCACATTCAAACCACCTTCATCCAAATTGTACACTATTCAGCTATTACTCATATCAATGACAGTGTTATCTGATATATAGTTTATGAATTATTAAGAATCAAAAGTGGGAAATGTTTTTTGAAACTCCTAGTACTTTCATTCACTCTACACAGTGTAGTCTCAGCATTTGATGCATCATGCGTTACCCCGTGTTACCGTAGTACCCCGGGGTACCACGTTGTGTAGCGCCATCTCACGTCCACTCGAGGACACCCGCAGAGAAATGCATGCACTCTGTGTGCGTGTACAATCATTCCCATGCCACTGAATGCGATACTATGCATGCATGGTATACTAAGTACTGTGAAAGCAATATAGCGTGTGCTTCAGTGCAGTGCAGTGCAGTGGCTAGCGCATGCTAGCTCCAGCACCAAAATGATTGCCCACTTTTTGGCACCCAGAGTACAACCTTTAAAAAAATAATAATAATAATTCAACAAAATGGCTGATTTTTATTTGGTACCTCGGGATACCATGTATGTCATCATTTCAAGCACTCCCTTCCCAGAGGGCGTTGGCAAGTTAACATGAATTCATACTCCATGTGGATAGAAGGGACATATTAGGTCTGTTCACACAAGAACATGATCCTGGGCACTCGCACCCCTCCCCCCGTCCCTCCCCCTCCCCCTCCCCCTCCCCCCCCTCCCCCCCCCCCCAGTATGCAGAGTTTTATCATAGGATTGAAAAACCTTGAGTTTTATATGCATGCATGCATATACTGCACAAAACCATTTGTTAAAAACACTCTGTTTCTGTATTATTCATCAGCTATAGATGCTCTGGTAGAGTTTCGGGCAAGTGCTGCAGTGGGAAAAAATGTAGATTAAAGCAGGAGTTATCCATTAGACTGAATCATTCATGGTCATATGAATTGAGTCCAGGTCATCCAATATTTTATGATCTGATATATTAATACTTGACAATCTGATATATTAAAACTTGACACAGTGCAGTTGAAGAAAGCAAATGATATTAAATGGAACATGCTTTGCACTCCCTGGTATGTTCCCAATCGAGGCTGGAGTGGAGGTAGTGTACAGCATAAGATACAAAATTGTGTACCTGAGGAAAGTATGTACACTGCTATAGCTTCTGACCACCCGAGCATTGAGAATTAAGGGTTTCTGGGACGAACACTGCACTAGGGCTTTCTATAGCTCAGTCGGTAGAGCACCGGTCTAGCAATCCGGAGGTCTCGGGTTCGAATCCCGATGGAATCCCATTTTCTTTGCTCACTTTTCCACTAATAATTTATATTCTTTCTGGTCAGTTTATTCTGTCTTTATTTGTTACAAACTCAAAAAGCTGCATCACTTCGGTGATCCCTCGCATTTATCCCCAAGTTGAATTATCGTTCGGGTTTATGCCAGGTTCAAGTGTGTGCGTGTGTGTCACACACAAACACACTGCTATAGCTTCTGACCACCCGAGCATTGAGAATTAAGGGTTTCTGGGACGAACACTGCACTAGGGCTTTCTATAGCTCAGTCGGTAGAGCACCGGTCTAGCAATCCGGAGGTCTCGGGTTCGAATCCCGATGGAATCCCATTTTCTTTGCTCACTTTTCCACTAATAATTTATATTCTTTCTGGTCAGTTTATTCTGTCTTTATTTGTTACAAACTCAAAAAGCTGCATCACTTCGGTGATCCCTCGCATTTATCCCCAAGTTGAATTATCCTTCGGGTTTATGCCAGGTTCAAGTGTGTGCGTGTGTGTCACACACAAACACACTGCTATAGCTTCTGACCACCCGAGCATTGAGAATTAAGGGTTTCTGGGACGAACACTGCACTAGGGCTTTCTATAGCTCAGTCGGTAGAGCACCGGTCTAGCAATCCGGAGGTCTCGGGTTCGAATCCCGATGGAATCCCATTTTCTTTGCTCACTTTTCCACTAAGAAAGTATGTACTCTCAAAAAAAAATCGAGTGAAAGTATTCACTCTTGAATGAGTGAATACAAAAAAAGAATGAATTTTGAGTGAAATTGGAGTGAATTTTGAGTACAAATGGTTATTTTCATTCATTTTAGAGTGACCTAAGGGATCACTCCCAAATCTTCTAGTGATCCCTGAGGTCACCTCAAAATGAGTGAAAATGAAAATTTTCACTCAAAATTCACTCTTTTTTGTACTCAATCCTTCAAGATTGAATATTTTCACTCAATTTTTTTTTTTTTTTAGAGAGAGTATGCCCTTCTCCCAATTCCTCACATCCCTTGAAACTTCATGACACAGTTCATGGTGGGGGGAGGGGGGGGGGGGGGGCAAGGGTTAGACCCTATGTATTCCTATGTATTATCCAAAAAAAGGGGGGCTGCCCACCCCCCCCCCCCTTCTGCAGGCCCTGCCACTGACTGTACTACAGCTACCTCTATATGCCCCCTTGTTTTAGGCTACTACTCACCACCACATTCCTTTGTGTTGACAAACACAAGAGCAGGGCAGAGTGGTCAAGTCATAAAATCTCATTAACATGGATGGTCTCGGAACTTTCCCCTTCCCAAATTTAGACTGTCCCCCTGATAATGTCCATCATCTACACTATATATTTGCGTATACTGTATGTGAAGTTAGTTATAATCTCCCCGTTTGTTTTATAAAATGTAAAGTATCAGGAATAATATATTCACAAGTTTAGTACCCATGTCCACATGTATTTAAGAGATAGAGGAGTCTAGTACACGGCTTTGAAACTTGCTTTGCAAGTCCCCTTGCCACGGCGCAAGGAGTTATACATCCTTTATCTTTATAAGCTCTTATTTTCACAAGGGTTTAATTTTAACGAATTCAGTGAATTTTGTGAATCACTGTTGGACGCAAATTTAACAACACGCAAAAATGTCGCCAGGCGCTAGGGTAATTGTGCATTTACTTTAGCATTAGTGTCAATTCACAAAAACAACATCTTGCATAAATGTGTGTGACCTCCTCATTCGCAAAAATATCTGTACTGAAAAATAAGTCTACTATAAGGACTTGTTCACCCTGAACACTGGTTCTGCCAGACCTCTTGCCACCCGGCAGAGGCTATCTCTATTCATCCACTCCAGCCCCGATTGGAATCGTCCCAAGAGTGAAAAGGCTTATGATTTATCAATAATGTATTCATCAATGCTGCGGCTGCTGTGTCCATGGTGTCCTACATTCGACCAAAAGATTAATAAAAAAGAGGCTGAATTGAACAAGCGTCTTGTGACTTCTGATTATTCTCATGGTGTTCAGATGCAAAAAAAACTTTAAAAAAAACATATATATTGATATATATATATATATAATACTAGAACAGTATTCTTGTAGCTATACCAACACAGTATAGATATACAAAGAATTTTTACCTCTGAACGCTGACTAATGAAACGACATGTAATGCAACGACGTATAGCGAAATGACGGTCAGAGCATCATTTTGAACTAGAACAAATCAGCATTCCATCATGTCCATTATGCATCGGAACGTATGGCGACCATAGAAAGGTATAACTGGGTGGGGCTTTATGGGAGCACACATGAAAGGTGACCCTATACCTGTCACTCATGACCATAACAGCACGCACAGCGAGAAACTACACATCTATGTGATGATTTCCAGAACAGTCAAGATTAGCGTCTGAATGGTCTGTCGCCTATACAATGATTCTTTAATACGTCGTTTCTTTATCGAGTTTTGGTATTTACTCGCTTGCATCTGAACAGGAGGCCTGTCTTCGGGAACTTTTACTATACTTTAGTGTGCAATACAATGTAAAACTCGCCTACTAAAGACCACACTATACCAACTGAACAGTGTCACAACCAAACAAAAGAATGTCACTATATAGGAATAACCTCTCCCTGGAGGCCAAAGGACCAGCTAAACAAGAAACAGGAGCATATATAATATTCACATGGGTATATCGTCATGGTTACATTATATAAAATCAAGCAGGAAGATTGATTATTTATACCAGCTCATACACATAATGGATACATGCATCAGGGAAACATTCTACATTTGGAATGGGGAAAGTTGTAACACCATGTATGGTCGTGAGACTCTGTGAATGACCACTCCGCATCTTCCCTTGGGTTTTGTCAATATAATGCATTGTGGCTTTCAAGTGTTTTAGCAGTATTCTGAAACAAAGGGTTACTGTACATTAGTGGCATTTTAAAGGGTGTGTACAGTTCTGGTTGAGATGAGGATTTAGCTTTTAACGTTTTGCGAGATATTCAGAAACCACTCTATGAGATGTCAAAGAGCATGCAATTCTAAGGTGTATCAAAAGTTTATTTGATGAAAATCGGTTTTGAAATGGCTGAGATATCCAAAAACAAGGTGAAACAAAGAGATCCTGATAAAAGGCATGGCCTGTTGCCTTTTATTTTTATCACTTTTTTGGGATATCTCAGCCATTTGAAAACCAATTTTCATCAAATAAACATGGATTCCTTCTTAAAATTGCATGCTCTTTCATGTTTCAGAAGAGGTTTCTCATTATCTCACTTAGGAATGTTCAAAACATGAACCCCCCCCCCCCCCAACCAGTGCTGTACAGTCCCTTTAATCAAAGACAAAATAGGATGAAAATCACAATCTGAATACCGAGATTTTACTTTACACCAAATAGATGATACCTCTGGATCACAACCCTCAGAGATGAGATCTCAGCTGATGATAATCTGTTGCATCTTTGGCATATTATTATATTCATCCCACTGTAGCCACCTAGTGTAACAGGTTTCAACATTCATAGATGTTTGCATACTTTTTGTGCATTGTGCACCTGCACACTCACCAGCAATCATCAGAAAATCAAAGTCCTGTTTCACACAAGTCTTATGTGAAACCGTGTCTGCTAAAATTTTCACATATCTGATGTGTTCTGATGGAGTGAAATTAGACTTTATTCAATGAGCTACTTGAAGATGTTTGGGTGGAGCTACAATTTTTGAAGTCCTTTATACCCTGGTTTTATTTCAGACTCTTGAGTTTCATACGTATGATTATCTCAATCCAGTCCACCCCTTCTGGCAACTGCTCTGAAATGCAACATTGAATATATTGCATGCATGTCCTTCCCCTTGCTGACACTTTTTTACCAATCAATGGGTACTGTAAAACACAAAATTATCGCGGCATGAAATTTTTGTGAATTGGAGCCGACAGCCTTTTTTGCGGCATGAAATATTCGCGAGTTGCCTCTAACATTCAGTGCATATTGTGTAGACCAGAACTTTTGCGTGCATTTTAATTTCGTGAATCTTAGCTCTCGCGAAATTCGCGAAATTAAAATGCACGTGAACATTCCTCGTTTTACAGTAGTCAGTGGTCATTCATCGGATGATAATGCCCTGGTCACTCAAATGGACAATGTCAGCGAATAGGCCCTGCAATAAATTGAGGACCAACATCAGCACGGTCACAATTAACATTCCAAGTGGAAGTGTGCCCCCTTGTGGAAACAAACTGTCACTTCTCCACCTGTTTTGGCCAATGTCTGAATTCTACAAATTATTTGTTTTTCTTCACAAAATTATGGTATTTCCTAGCCTCCATGTCACTGTCAGGGACATTCAGCTGACCATTATGATTATACAAATGTATGTGAAATTAAATCTCTCTGTCGAGCTGTCCCAGAGGTATATCTAAGGAGTGGTTAAAAAAGAAAGAAAGATAGTTTTCTCAGCAGATTTAGGACGCTTTCCATTCATACCTATTATGTCTTCAAAAGAAGAGCCTTCTCAGCACTTTCTTTATACACATGTACATGTAGGACCAACATTGTCTCCTCAAATTAAACCTTCTGGATATGAAAAATTCACTCAATCTACATAATATCAGATTACAAAAATACTGATATGAGAGAGAAACAGGAACCTACAAGTTTAGTTTTAAAAAAAAAGAAATAGAAGATTCTGAAACTGAAATAAACAAGTATATATGAACAAAAACGAGTCAGAATGAAAGACATGTTGTTTTTTTTTCTTACACCACATAAGACACAAACATTGAATAGTAGAGATACCAGCACCATCCATAGAAGTGTGGTTTCTGGGTTAAAAATTAACTTGTACAAATTGTCATATTATATTCCTTTATACTTAAATGCATGTTATGTGTGACATAGCAGCTAGAGTTTTGGCTTATGAAGGAAGAGTAAAAACTGCACCAGTGTTGGTATGTGTGACACTTGCCATGAATCCATTACAGTTCATATAATGACGTTCCATCTCCGTGGAATAGGTCAAATGCACAGCCACAGAATGATGCTTTCAATTAGCATGCATACATTCATCAGATGTTTGGGCAGCATATTAGATGCTATACAGAGTGGCCTTTGGGTACGCTGAAATTAATTCAGTTGTCACAGTATTGTTGTTATAGGAAATTGAAAAGCTCACAGTAAAAGACACTGGTGATATCAATTATCCAAACACATAGGCCTACTATATGGAGTGTAGTCATCATGTACCAATACAATTATTTCTGTATACCAGTACTTGCTATGACTGCTTATTCGTACGCAAGGTGCAACTAACATCTTATGCTCCATTTTGAAAGAGCCTTTCAAACCAGAGTTACCGTGACAGCATCCAGGTAATCTTTTTTGACCCTGCATGTTAAAATGGTCAAAATACTGCTTGGACGTTGTCACAGTAACCTCTGCCAAATTCTACCGTAGCCAGCTAGGGTAGTTACGAACTGTATCTCCTCAGCGTAAATGCATCAGATGTGCCCTGTCTATAACAGAAAAGATAATCTGGTACTAATTTTCCCACCATCCATCTATAGATTCTTTTTGAGTAAAACATGTAGAATGTCTGATCAGTTATGTAACAAATGTGTTATATTTTATAGGATATGCCATAAAGTAAGTTTCTTGATAAATTTCAGAAAAGAATGAAATGAAAAACTTTTTAATGTAGAATGCAGAATTAAAAACATGCAAAACTCTTCTCACCCTGCTGAATGCAAAAAAAAAAAAAAAGAGGAAAATAGTCACATGAAAATATCCACTTTTCTAGTAAATACCTCATCTGTTGGTTATCTTCATAATTGGCTAAATCTGGAAATTTTCTCATAGCAGAATGATTTTTTTTCTTCTTTGTTTTTAACCAATATATGTCCACATGCAACATCTGTTTTCCATCATAATGACTGTAGTATTTCTAATCTACCTGGCTTATCACTTTACAAAGCAAACTACGCACGTAGTTAATGATTTGTGCCATGTGTTGAAAATTGAGTACTTATCGCAATATAGGCAGACTTCAGAATGTCTTATCGTTGAACCTGCTAGTGAACTCTGAAAACAATTGGAATATATTGCTATCACGTGTCAGACCTGATTGACTGTATTGTTTGCTTAATTGAGTGCCTTATTGAGTTTATGCAGTCTCATTTTAATAGTGGGGCTGATAATTCCAATGGAGTGTTATGAGTCTGTATTCAGGTTTTGTTTTTCCGTGCTTCAGTGAGCTGATCGTATACTGCGAGAGAGGGAGGTCGGAGAGTAAAGTTTTATTTAGTGCTACGTGTACAATTCTCGCTCTCTCATTTGCTATCGCTCCCTGTCCTTCTCTCTTGCTCATATACACTCTTCTACAGGTTAGCGCTGTTGTAATGACATCAGCAGTCAGAGTAGCATATCCCTGAGCCGCTGTGTGTGTTGTAACTCCATGGTATGAGCGACACACACCCACATAATCACACACATACACACACATACACACACAGACGGTGGGGGGGGGGGGGGTGCTTCAGAGAGACTGGTATAAAACGCTGGCACCGCCCACTTCTACCTCGCACTTTGTAGAGAGAGACAAGGAGAGAGGTACAATGTACCGCCTCTCGTGAACAACTGATAATACCGCGTACCACAATCATATAGAAAAATGATGACATTTAAACCAACTAAATGGATGAGTGGGCAAGAGAGAGAGGGAGAGGGAGCGAGAGAAGGAGAGAAGTGAAAAGACTGATGAGTATATAAACGATCTAGTTTGCTTCCAGGCTTCATTGCTCATGGCAGGAATATCCATGGTGGTTGGTGTGTGGTGGTGCTGCTGCTGCTGCATAGCCTTTATGAAATGCCCTCATGTGAGTGACTTTTGCTAGAGGATTAAGGAATGAAGATACAGCTCTATAAATTTCATTGACTGAAATATCAAAGCTGAGTTTTGGACAGTGTGTTCTTTATCAATATTTTCTTGGCTATACTTGGCTTGAGGATGGTATTGTTTCAATACAGTAAGTACCCCAATTTTGCTGCACATGTTTCTTGAGTGTTTGAATTTGTGATCAGAATATTGTGTTGTGGAATTATGATGTAGAGATTGAGAATTTGCAAATTTGTTCTGTTTTTTTTTTTTCCAGTGTGAAATGGATATGTCTTGAGCTGGATTCTATACATATTCGCTGACAATCTCTTTCACAAAGCTTTATAGAGAGAGTGGTATTTATGTTTGCATGCATGTAATACTTGGAGAAACTTCATAGAGCATTAATATGAACATGACTTGATTCTGGTTACCAAAGTAGATAACTTTGAAGAAAAGCAGATTACTATCATTAAAACAGAATCAGACTTAATGTTCCATGGGCTGCTTTATGTTGTTTTGTGAGCCCCAAGTATTGTGAGAAGTCCTTTATTGTAGTTGAACTAACAAAAGAATGAAACACTCTCTCAGAAGAGAAATTTCCCAAGTAATTGGAGTGCGCCGGTGAAATAAAAACAGAGCAGTATGAAAAATTGTTTGGGCAATCTATTAAGTGTGAAGACTAATGAAAACAATTTGGACTTCAATAATGTAATTATGAAGTATTATTCCACTTCAAATACAAGGTCCTTCAGAAAATATATCATATTTTATTAAAAACTTCATCACATGTACAATGTGTAGATACTCTATAGGCTACAGGGGGACATACTATATCATAAAGTAGGTCTTGAGTACGGCACCTTGGCATCTGCAAACTAGTTTGCTGTAAAATGATCCAGGAAATTAACTAGGAAGCGAGTGAACGGACCTTGTGCTAGCTTGTGGTATGAATGATAAAGAACCACTTTACATACTGTATTCTGAGTATGCAGGATGTACGTGTCCATGTACAGTATATATGTATGTCATGTGGGAGAACTTTGTCACTGTGGTGCCATAAAAGGACATGCTGAAAAAACAAAAAAGTGTAAAAGTTTGTCGTAAACATTAGCAACTTTTTAGACCCACTATATAACTTGCACAATGAAACAGCTGAGGACACACAGAAATATCCTACTGTTTGCACATGTTGGCAAACTTTAAACCTGCTGCTCCAATGAAATATCAGAGCTAGGTCAAAAATTTCTAATGAAGCTTTTCACTTTAATTTGTGTCTGATCCTGCCAATCAAACATTGCACCAGGGGTGTTGTTCGAGGAGGGGGGGGGGGGGGGGGGGGGGGCACTGTTTACCTTTGGGAGCAGTGATTTAACAAAAAGTTTGAATTATCACATTTGATGTATGTTATGTATAGTTCACAAAACAAAACATCCTACCATATAAAAATTCTGCAGTAAAGCCACAAACACAGTGGAGATATCGCAAATTTTCTCAGTAAACCATAACTGTAGGTGGTTAATTTAGAAATGATTTTAATAGTTAACCATTGGTCATATTTTGTATATAAATAACAAATAACATCAATTAGACTGATTAACAATTTTACACTGATTGTTTTATCCCAGATTCACATTTTACAACTAATCAAACGCTATAGCTGTTTTGGTTTTTTTTTTTTAATCTGCAAAAGGTGAATAGTGGCTTTAATTTGTGATGATGGATGTGAACAATTTTCTTGTTTGTTTTTTTATAGAAAACTGTCCTAATATTTTACCTAAAGTGTGTATCAGGTTGTAGAATTTCAATTCTGAAAATGCATTGAATCACCTTCACATTTGATGTGGATACTCCCCACCCCACATACCCTCCCCGCTTGGTCCTTTTCCATAGACTTAGCACAGTGGAGTATACTTTTTAGATTGACAGATTTCCGAGTATTTCATTAAAAGTGTGCACCAGATCTGTCATTTCAATTCCCAAAACTTGTGCAAAAGTTGCCTTCTTGTGGGACGAGATATCTGCTCTCAGTTAACTCTTTCTGTACTTGGTTCCCCTCCATAGATTTAGTATGTACTTTTGGGCCTAACAATTTCCCAAATTCCATCAAAAATGTGTTCACAAGAATTTGTCTTTGTTAAATTCTAAATAATGCAAAAGCTCTGCAGTATGCAAGGGTGTCAATGGGCGGGGGGGGGGGGGGGGGGGGGGGGCAGTTACCCTCCCCCATGAAGTTATTGGTACAAACATTATTTGGCCTTAGATGCAGGAAGTTTTCTAGCTGTTTGATAGACATTGTCCAAATATAATTACCCTTGAAGTGTACACCAGATAGTTGAATTTCAGTTCTGAAAATGCAAGATCTCCCTTGCATGGGAGGGTGATACCCTCTGCCACACCCTCCCGCATTAGGTCCTACTCCATACATTTTGTACACTTTTGAGAAGGACATATTCTGAATATTTCATCAAAAAGTGTGAAGTAAATCTATCACTCCGGTTCCAACAAAATCAAAAGTCTGGTCATGTTGGAGGGGATATCCCCTTTCAATTAAAGTGTGTGTTCAGTTCTGGTTGAGGTGAGGATTTAGGATTTAACCGTTTTGCGAGATATTCAGAAACCACTCTGAGATATCAAAGAGCATGCAATTCTAAGGGGTATCAAAAGTTTATTTGCATTGCATAATATCCCGTGTATACTGTGGGCGTGGTTTCAGAGCCTTCCCCAGGAGGTTTGAATATGTGTAGGAGGCTTTAGAATCCCATTTTTGCATCTATAGCATAAATGCGTTGTTAGTTTCTGTGATCAGGAATGAATTATAAACTGGATCAACCCTGAACTCCTGAAAGCTTACATGGTGGTGTTGTGGTCTTGCATCGATTTCTGTTTCGCTGAAAATGTTAAACTCTGAAAGGTGTCACATCAATTCATCAGTGAATCCGAAAAAAAAACACAACTTTTTCAAGTTATTCGCTGGGAAAAACGCATTGTAATGTCTGCCTTTATGCTTTCAATTTTCTGTTAATGAGGAGGATGTTGATGAGTGCAAGTCAACTGTATCAATCACCAGCTTCAACTGGTTCTGGATGAGCTACAGTAGGCCATCAGAAGTCTTTAGGTTGGTGTACATGTACTAGACTGGTCACCCCCCCCCCCCCAACACATTTAATATCATTTACCCCCCCCCCCAAAAAAAAAAAAAATCAAAAATCAAAAACAAATCAAAAACAAATCAAAAACAAAAACAAAACAAAACAAAACAAAACAAAAAGCACAAAAACATAAACAAACAAACAAACCAAGACATAAATTCCTGTAATTACTGATCTAATTCAGAGCAACAACTGGGAAAAAAAGTGATTAGTTGTGTAGAATTTCCTTTGTATGGTGTTTAGGACTCCAGTTTTCGTAAGTGGGCTACATAAGTTGTGTGACGGTCTCAGTCTCAGTCTCAGAGTCTATCAGTGAATAATACATCACTGAACTTTGCATTAATTGGCACCTCTGCAGAACCCTGTTGCAGACAATTGTGTCCAAGTGTGATTGATTTTTTCTCTGTATTTTGAAGTATCATTCTGTAAAGTGTATACAACCCAGTTTCACTTCACACCATTACATGATAATAAAGTTTGTAAATCTGTCATCGCCATCAGCATCTAGTTGTATACACTGTACGTGTGTAATGCCATTGACATGCGGTAATATTGAGGGGGTTAAGGGATTTTTACTTCTTCCTGAGCCATGTTGGACAGCTCTCAGCTCCTAGGTCTTATCCTCTGCTTGGTTAGGGAAAAGTGTAATTAATTTACAGTCTTGTATCTAAACATTGTATATCATGAGTTACAGTTCTGATGGGTTTCTTTACAATAAATGAGGGCCTCAAGCACCTGGTTTGCATGTCTGGACAAACTATCGCTGACTAAAATTTACCATCAATAAAGTGTCTGCCCAATAATGATGATCCTGTTCTGTTATCTCTGAATGCAGGAGGTAGTTGCTTTCATTGTGTGTTTACTGTCCTTTATTTTATAGATATAAATGCAGTAGTACATGTAGCACACCTTTTTTTTTTCCCCCACTAGAAATGAAAACTGGGTGTCCTTCCTGTCGCCGCCGAGGCTGTTTTCAGTTGACGCATGAAGAGCTGATATCAGGGCTAGGAAGTGTGTAGCTTTTTTTTCACCGGCCTTCAAGGCATTCCTAATAACAGTTCTGAATGCATGCAGAGAGCCAAAGCAGACCATGTCAGCATGAAAGCCTAATGAGATTTGCAATCATATGTGATTATTATTCATGAGCTAGCCATTCCTAAGCCTTATCCTGTGCCCCACTCTTTATGGAATAATGTCAGCAAAGAATAATTCATTACTGTGTATGCCGTATATTTAGTGAGTCTTAATTCTCGCGAACTGGGACTTCCTGTAAGTACTGTATATTGAACAGAGAAATGCATACGCTTGCATCACATTTATCTGGATCAGAGTCATTATTTTCGTGTGCCTTTAATTTCGCAAATACATGTAGCACCTGACTCGCAAAATTCATGAAAATAAAAAACCTTGCGAAATATTTGGCATATCCTATACAGTATATACTAACAGTCATTTTGGCCAATGGAATTGCTTTAAATTCACTCATCAGCTGTTACTTGCAAAATGCAGTATACATACACTGCATCAGCCTCTTTGAACAGAACTGTGCTGACTGGTTGTGATTTTTGCTGCCAAATACTAGTAGCACCATCCAGTAGACAGCTATTTAGTAATTAGCTTATGTGCTCATAAGAAAATTACCTTTCTTTTCCTCAGTTGGTTAGGCACCTCACTCATGTCATGGAGAGATAAAACTTGCCCGATTTATAACAACATATGGAATTCATGTTCTAACAAAGTCAAACTTGCGCAAGAACATGTGACAAGAATGGTCTATCAATTAACACTTAGCATACACTTCATTGTTTTGCATTATATGTGTGAAGAAACTTTTTTTGATAATATTGCCAAACACCAGTCTTACTATCAGGTAGATGTGCTGGCAAGCACCATTTGTAAATATTATATGAATAATTATTTCACCACAGTTGCTTATAAAGTGAAGTTACAAATCAACATGGCTGTCGGTACAAATGACCTTTTTCTGTTCTTACAAAATGTTCTATTCAACGGCATGAATTACAGAGATTAAGACTGGTAACAGTGGTATGCGAAGGCCCTTTTGTCGGTGGATTGATTCTGACTTGTGTAACAACCATAGGCTTGCTTCTGTTGCAATAACTACAGCAAGATAGCAGATTTTGTGACCGCCGGGCTCAAAATCCACAGAAAGTAGGCCAAAATTGATTTCCATTGTTTATGTAGTTTTAAAGAGTAATTTCTAAATTTTAAGAATATATAAAATTAGACCATCCTGACCCATTCAAAAAGTGATCAAAAAAAGAAAAGAAAACAGTTTCATAGAAAGGGAAAAAAGAGGATTTGAAGATTAGGGTTACTCAAGTGTGTTGCACATATAGTATCAACAAGAATATATTCTATTTCCAAGTGGCATCAATACCTGTCCAAAAAACAGTATGGCCCAGAACAATGGACTACTGTATACGCTGATTGTACATGTGTGCATTAAAAGAACTTCAATTAGGTCTCAGAAGAGGTCTAGATTAGATTTAACTTCACTTCTGTACCATTATATATTATCATTAACATACAGTTTAACAGGCTGGGTATAATTTCAAATTCCTAAAAATTTTATGACTGATGAATGAGCATTAGGATGACTTAAAACACTGTATTTGTAAAGTTTGCGTTTCTTTGCCATGTAAGTTTTTGATTTCATAATGCAAACAATTGGGTCAGGATAGACTTTGAACTTCCCCAATCTGTCCTGTGTGAAGTGTCACAAAACAAACTAATATAGAGTTTTATCTGTACCTCAATGACTGGATGATACTACAGTAACTAAAATGTCTAGTCCAGAAGACTGAAGCAGTGACCCCCCCCCCCCCCCCCCCCCGGGGGGGGGGGGGGGGGGGATTGACGTTGTTGTCGTTGTTTATCATATGTGCTCCTCCTGCATTTGTATAGACTGTTTTCCCATCTTTTCAAATTTTTGGAAAAGTTGCCAAGTTTCTACTAAATTAGACGAGCAAGTTTTTCTAGCATTTTTATTCAGCCAAGAAGGAGTGCTGAATGCGAGGTCTTGTCTTAGAAGTGGGCCTGTGGGTTTACCCTTTCAATGCAATGGTGTGCTCTTGAAAATTTGAAGAAAATGTATGTGTGTGAGATTAGTCTTCTGTTGCTTGTCAGTACAATGTATGTTTAGCCACTTACAAACTCAAGGGATGTTTCATTACACCTCATGGAGGGGAGGGGGGAATGTCATCAAGAATTTTGTCAGATATTTCCACTGAACAAATTTGGTTTCAGCCAATTAGATGCAAGAATTTTAGTACCTTGAAAATGTTGTAGGTGACCGACAAGTTTCATGAAATGTCTCCCTGATATCCTTTTTGTCCTGTGCTATATCGTATGTTCATACTTTTTTGTATCGTAGTGCACCATATTATTGATGTGTCTGTTTGTTCTACATTGTTGTATTTCAGCAGAACCCAACAAGTTGAGCGACTTTCCATGAAAGGAGGTGGCATCAATTGGGAATAGACATTGTCTGGATGAGAGGGACAATGTGGGGACGCTCAGATGACCCCTATAGACGGATTTTTCATCAACACAGTTACCAGTAAGTTTGCTCTTTTTCTTTTTCACCGTCAGGGAAAGTGTTAACCTTATTTGTTTTTATAGGCCCTGTCATTAGCTGCTTCAAGTATAATAAGGAAATTGCTCCACATTTGTTATGCAAAAACAGCTTTTGGACAAATTTTAGTACAGTGCTCCCCCCTCTTTCACTTGGAGGCGTTGGCCGGGAGACATGCTTTTCTGCTCAACTTTTAATAGCTGGTATAGGCACAAGCACATAACACAACATGAAGCCTACAATGTGTGCACTTAACTTTGGGCATGTATTTTGCTTATTCTCATGGTCGGACATCCGGGTATTTTGCGTGTCACGGGGTCATGGATAGCGGTGGAGTGAAAACAAACAGTCGCGTGAGCCTGGAGGGGTAACGCTGTACGTGTTTTCTGCCGGGGCGCCCCGCGAGCATAGCGCTAGCGCAAGCTGTACTACTGTAGCTGTGCGGGCAGCAGGATTAGGCCCTAGGCCTACCCTAAATTAGGCCCTACCTTAAGCCTACTACAGTACTAACGTTAGGCCTATAGACCTACCTGAAGTTTCTATGAGGTACTAAGTAAACGTAGATATCGGGGTAGGGCCTACTCAATGAGGTTCTACTGCACATCTGGCCATTTTCGGGTCGTTGATCCAGAGTCCTGCCGCGATTTCATACGGGCACAGGTCCAGTCCGGCTGCCTTCAACTTGGCAAAATACCGGGATCCGACCGATCGATCGACAGGATCCAGATTTTTAGAATATTGCTGGCAAGACATGATGCATGTATCTCATGAATAAATGACAAAATGAATACTAGCAATGAAAAACAGTCCCCATGTCTGCGTAGAGTTGCACATAAAACGCGTCGCACATGCAGGCACAGCATGCAGTATGCGCATTATGCAGGCTTAGCGCGTGCAAGCTGTTTGTTTTCACTCCAGTCAACCGGAAGTGACGTGTAGCCGACCGCAAGAATTAGTATCTATGGTAACAAGTACAGACACGCTTCGACACCAAGCGAAAAAAATGGCAATAAAAAAAAAAAAATGACTCGGCAGTCTCATTGTCTGGGCAAACACATCAACAGAAACAAACCTTTATTAATTTTGTTGTTGTTGTTTTGCAAAGTAATACTGTTCACAGTTCACAATACATATCAAGTCACAATGGCTACGATTTGTGAATCCCAAGAATTAGACAGTGCTGCTAGTTACATGTACCTCCAACAAGGGAGGAGGTTATGTTTTTGTTACTGTTGGTTTGTCCAGGTGCAAAATAACTCAAAAAGTTGTGCACGGATTTGGATGAAATTTGCAGGAAAGGTTGAGAATGTCACAAGGAAGAGATAATAAACTGTTGGTAGTGATCCTGGAATTTGTATGGATTTTATGAGGGATTTTTCGATATTTTGGCAGGTAGGGTCAATAAACTTTGGAGTTCAAGCATACATTGTATTTTTGAGGTTATCATATGCGCATTAGAGTGGATGCTCTAGTTTCTGCTTGGCGGAGGTCTGTGCTCTCAGAGTCCTTCTCTATAATTTCAAATATTAATTTTTTTACACTGTCAGAGTAAATAACACGTTTACCAACATTTTTGTGGAACTTTGCGCAGAAAATATTGTTAATCATATTTTTTCAGTTTATCCCTGATTCACTGTCTGTCACACACACACACACACACACACACACACACACACACACACACACACACACAAATATATACAGACATACACAGATGGAGAAAATGGACAACCCATAGTGGCGGTCACTTCGCATTCTTTCACTGCAGTACATTTGTGTGTAGAAGCTGACCGCCCCTGTTAACCCACCAGCACAATCTGTACAGCCCCCGCAAAGTATGTCCAACTGTCCAACGGCAAGCCTTCAAATTGTGCAATGGGCAGGATCAATCCGGGATTGGTTTAAAAAAAATACTTCCTGTCCGGAAATGACTTCCTGTTATTATTACTTCCCTGGACTTTAGTCATCATTTTTAGATGTTATTGAGGGACATAGAAGTGTTACAGCTAAAATATATTCCATATAGAGCGGTTTGTGGTCCCAATTACTGTATTAAAGTGATGGAAATAGCACATATAAAACTTTGTTAAATCTATTTTGCTGCATGTAAGCATTGTTGCCACTATCAAAAGCTGTTCCCAATTACTGTATACAGCGTATATTTTGCATTATCTACACGCTTTTATACAAAGGCTGTTTCATGCAACTACAATTTGTACAAGATTTGACCATGTTTAGCCAGCCAGCTATGGTGACAACCAATCTGTGCAAACTAATTTAAGTGTTTCGGCCAAAACATAATTAACAGCAACATGTTTGACAGAATTGCTCTTTAAAAGTCATCAAAAAGGAAAATATTCTGCTATTGTGAAATAAGTGAAGTGGTTCATTCTGGTAGATGCATTCTTACCCTGACTGTCCCCACAGTTTAGTGATTTGTGTCAAAGTTTTTGACGAACGATCCAATGTACAAAAAACTTGACTCTCTGAATTGTTGCTGGTTTCAGTAAAGTAAAGTTAGCATCCTCAAAGATCAATTTGCAGGTATTACCTTGTTTCATGACCTTGCTAAATTTTGCTAGTTTTTACCGTATTTGATGCCAAATTTGTTCAGATGCAATTATATCATGTTCCTTGCGGAAACACAAATTTATGGTAATGGTTCCCATTTGTAAAGAGACCATTTACAATGTACTAACAGTTTATTGTTCTCGTTCGTTTGGAAATTGTTTATCATAAAGTTTAAGTATGATTCATAAAGTGTGATATGCAGGTATACTGATATCTTGCTGCAACAAAGAATTTGATTCCATCGTTTTGTTTGCCAATTCTGTATTTTTTGGTATTAATATGGGAGCTTTTAATTACTCTGACTTTGAATGCATCTACAGTAGTGGTATGCAAATGCTGATTATTTTTTTCTTTGCAGCAATACAGTTTGTAAATTGTATTTTCTGCCATACAGCAGAGAACACCCTTTTTTTTTGTCAAGTGAACCATGGGAGAGTGTACTTAATAAAACATTATTTTGAAGCAAAAGGAGTTAACATGATTATATACAGTAAATTAGATATACCAGAGACAAAGTGCCGTGCTTGTTTCCTTTGACTTGCCACATCATCAAATGCTATCAAGATGGTTACCATTGAGGTTGGCCATCCGCTTACTGGAGAAGCTATATGCTCAAGCAGGATGCTTTCTGGTGAATTATGTTGGAATACACACAAAGCATTGCTAATTTATTCTTACATGAAGATTTGCATGATGTTTACTTTTTTTTGATAACTCAAATGATGTAGAAAGTAAATTAGATATTGATAGAAATTGGCGTTTATATCTTGACTTTTTTACTGCCTTGTTGTATTGCAAGACATCCTTTTCTTTTTAGGTAAATGTGTGCCATTTCTTGGCGGAATATAAAGATATCCACAAAGATGATGGCTGGATTTGTAACTGAGGTCCAACTTGAATAAGGTAGCAGAGTCATGTGGGGAACTAAAACTCTAGACTCGAAAGCAGGTCAGGAGGTGCAGGGCTGAAACATTGCCCAGTATTTGATTCTTCAACGAGGTGTGCATCCACTCTGACCCTCTTGACCCATGAGTGATTGCTATTCGTCAGTGCTGTAGGGTTATGTTAGTGGCGTAGAAGGACTGTTCAGTGCAGTTTTTGTTTGTTTTTATACTGCATCAATAAGGCAAACCTGGGTTTTATATCACACCACGATGACATACAATCGTACCATCATCAGATGCCTGGGGAAGTGATAATGCTGTACACAATTTGTTACAGGGATTCTCGAATGTACAGTGTATGTTAGCTGGCCCAGCCTTCCTAATCCATGGTATACCCACACTACTGGGTTTATAGTAGTGTATAAATACAGAAATGCATAACGTAAAAACTGAAAAAGAAACCACAAGTACATGTAAACACTGAAAATGCATCAAGTGCTTCTGGAAAGCCCTTTCATGATAAAACAAAAACAAAAACAAAACAAAAAGCAAAAAACAAAATGGCGACTTTACTTTGATGGTGTATCTAAGACTCCAGTATTTAGATATTCAATTTCGAAACCTCTCTTATAGTCTCTCTAAGGTAATAAATGAACTTTCAGTAGTCTCAGATTTCTGTGTGAAAATAAGAGGAAGGCACAAGACAATGTCATGAGCAGTAAGATGAATAGACAGATTGATGCATGTAGTTTAAATAGAGTGAGAGAGAGAGAGAAAAACAAATGCACTGATTGCCATGGTCGTGATGTTTGCGTGTCAGAGGAGAGGTTCATTATTGTCATGTTTTGTTGCTTGAACTTTTGTATGGTTTCCTGTACGTGATGAAATGTACAGAGGGACTGAATTCAAATCAAGATGTATCTGTATGCCTATGCATACACTACATGTACCATGTTAACATGTACACATGTTGTATGTTATGGCTTTGTTCCAAGAATGTCACAGTATGGCCGATACTTACAGGAACACGTGATGACATTATCTTGAAAGGCAATGGCTGAAAGAGCTAATGTTGCTTAGATGTCATAGTATACAAATAATGACTGCTATGAGGGGCATAATTAAAATTATGGGCCCAAGGTGATGTGAAAACCATAACTATGCCCGAAGCGAAGCTGAGGGCATAGTTATGGTTTTCACATCACCGAAGGCCTACATAATTTTAACTGTGCTCCGAATATCAAGCTGTCATTATTTGTTTTATATACCGAAAATATAGATTCTGAAATATAGATACCGAAAATATAGATTCTAGTCTCTTTTACAGCACTCGCAATCAATGCTGATCGACAGCGCGGCGGTCGTATCATTGGTGCGTACATATGAGTGATCTATTAATGTGTACAGGGTTGCGACTGTCTCCAAACCTATTTACAGGGCACAGTTGATTCTATGCCCCCGGGCACAGTAAATCATGACGTCATTTGGATCAAAAATGGGGCACAGCTATTTTCATGACTCCACTTTTAACCAATCAGACAAGAGGAATCTATATATGAGGTAAAAAATACAAAATGTAAACTCTGTACTACAAGAAACATATTGGAAGACAAAAGTTTTCTGTATCAGTTTATGTAATAGGGCCAATATCGAAGTGACATTCTGTGTAGTGTCTTTCTCATAATACAGTGTAGTCTGTAAAGGCAGAGTTTTGAAGAGTATACTCTTTGGGAATAAAAAAAAAGATTTGTCCTTTACAGAAGGAATGAACAATATTGTTACCCGGCTGATGTAGGCATAAAACTTCCACAACATTTTCCAGGTGGCAATGATGATCTGTGTTCTTTGAAGACTTACTGCAACAGTTAGGGCCGATGCAAGTTCGAACTTGTTTCTTCTGTTTTCGAATCAGATACCTTACGGTCATTGTTATGATATTACTTACAGTTGCAGATTAAGAATTATGTTTTCCAATGGGTATTAATTACACACCTTATGATTGTGTTTAATAGAGCAGTGTGGATTCAGACTGTAACCTCATCGACGCGCCCTGTAAAATTGATATATCTGATGTGCGTCATAGATTGTTTCATGAACCAGGAAATTTCTCAGGCTTCAGAAAGTGTGAGATGTGCTGGTTGTTTATGAGTGCTGAGAGTGCTATGGTTTTCAAAGTTCCTGCAGCCCTTTGGTTTCCTGAGCCATTGGAATCATCTCAAAATCTGACCTAACCCCCCCCCCCCCAGTTTATTTCTCTTTCTCATGCTTGATACATTACTAAAAGTTTTATCTTCCACGTCGCATGTACATGAAACACAGTATTGTTCTGAAATAGTAATATTATGTTTTAAAGCAGCATTTTTATTTTATTTTATTTTTTATTTTTTTGGTGAAAATGATTGACAAATTGCCCTCCATTGATGTACATAAGCACCAATTATTCAGTGTTTTGGTGATAGCCATGATAAAAAATCATGGACATACACTCAGATTGTACTAGAGTTGGACTGGAACAAACAATCTCCAGATTACCAATACTAGACAGGCATCACATCCACTAGGTACTTATTAGCTGTCCTGTAGCCCAACAGCAGTGCTGATCCCTTATAGTAGCGGGTACTGCATATTTATTCAAATTAATGACTCAAAGCAAGAGTTCTTTTGATAATTTGAATAAAAAGCAGCCTATTGGTTTGCAAAGATGAGCAAGAATTTTGTGATTGGCATACACACTTTTGATGTGACTAATATGTGGCACCCATGTGATACCACACATAACATTTTATGTGGTATTATAGTGAACAGTCTATACAGTTCTAATGGTCATGCCATAAAGCTGCAGTATATTAATATCCATTGAGGCCATCGGTTTTTTGTTTTCAATTTTTAATAATGCTGTTATTGCAGTTCACTCTGCCACCAGATATTAGTTTGTTTTCGCTTGATTTCATGTCTGTGTGTGTGTGTGTGTATGTCTGTGTGAAGTAGCGTGTACAGTGTCGCACGTACATGTATGCGGGGGCATGTGTGTGGGGGTGTTTTTGTTCAAGTTTGCCTTTGTCCATCCGTAAAAAGATTAAAAGAATCTTCTTTCAAATACTCTGTAAGCCCAAAAATGATAATGGTAGTATCAAAATGGGTGGTATGCAGGCACGATGAACACCTCAATATGGAACAACTCCTCCGCAAAGGTGAGCTTTACAAGCACCAATAGAAAGAAGAGAGGAAAGAATTAACTTACTCAAGTGTGATTTTCGTATTTCATATTTGTTTAGATTTCCATGCTTTGAGCTTCTTTTTAAAACACACAACCAGTCATAAAAATATGTTTTTGGATAGAATCACTGTTTTGTTTTGTTTTGTTTTGATCTGTGCACTTGTTTTGTATCACTGCCCATTTGGAACGGAAGAGATATACAGTTGTACAGCTGTATCAGCAAATAAATGCAAAGTTGACTTTTGAATCTTGGATACTTTGAAGATACAAAGATTTTTTGTTGATTTTACATTTCCCAAATTACTCTCATCTGTGAATTATACATTAAGCTTGCTGAAATTAGTGTATGACAAAAAACAAAACAAAAACACAATAACTAAGTTTCCACTTTCAAGGCATCTCACTGTCATTTTCAGCTCTTACAAATCATACTCTTCATCAATGTGGATCATTTCAAAAGAAACAAGGACATATTCAGTGATAAAAATTATTAAGGCATTTTATTGTAAAGTTTCATCATATTAACATGAAACCATGGTTTTGGACATAATCAAAATGCAAAGTACATGTGTATGTGAGACAAATGAGATCTTATGTCAACATTTGTACTTCTTTAAAAAAAAATGCAAACATCAATATTATTCTCCTTTGGTTGCCAGTGTGTAAATACATCTAGAATGTGTACTTGCAAGGAACATGTTAGCCATAGTCACACTAGCAAAAGATCGCAAAGTCTCCCACTGGCTCTTGTGTGCCATAATGCACAGCTTAAAGGACAAGTTCACCTTCATAGACATGTGGGTTGAGTGAATGCAGCAATATTAGTAGAACTAATCAACAGATTAGAGCAGGAGGGTGGACGGACAAAAAGGCAGAGGAGGGTCAGTGAAGATCCAGAGGACCATGGGGGCAACCATTGAAGGGAGGCAGATAAAGAGATATCTTAGAAATCTTTATGAATGCTGCAAGTCTACCCTATAAAAAAGGAAACTTTCCTCACAAAATTCCTTATCTCTCATTTTATCAATTCACATTATTGCTATCCAATGACGGGAAAGCATTCCATTCGAAGAGGCTGTCTTAGAAATTACTTCATATGCTGAAACCATAATGACTAAAATATTGCTATCCATTATACATAGTAACATATTCTTCAGTAATGAAATGTATTTTTTCTCCCTCTGGCTCTTGTCTGCCAAAATGTTAATATAAAATCTGTTTTGTTGTAACAGTTCTTTTTTCATGTTCGCACTTGTTCATGCATGACTCAGCAAAATATAATTCTGCTTCGTCAAATACAACTCATAATCTTAATAGAAATGAAGATGGGTAGGAGTTTTAAAGACTGTTTGTGTGGACTGTGCGTGTGTGTGTGTGTGTGTATGTGTGTTTGTTCATGCGTGATGTGCTCATTGTCTTTTATAACCATCAAGAATCAATGAGCCGTGGGTGTTTGTGGATGCAATAGCTGCAGTTTTGTTTCAGAGATAAGGCATCACTCACCCTTAACTGGAATGCGTCATATTTTGTTCCTCGTCACGGGAAGTGGTCTTGGTGACTATGCTCTTGAACCATCGGGATATGTTATGTGGTGGAATATTGCCTTGCCATCTTCACAGTGCACTGAATTTCACCTCATTCACACAGTGTTCTGCCTTAAAGTGAATCTACCCCTTGGGGTAGCCTGACCAGATACCATGCAAAACACGGCATCAGACAATAAGTCAATACAACAATAGCACTACATCCCCGACACAAAATACGAAACTGTTGAAACTTTAAACGTTCTACCACAAATTTTACATTATACTCAAGTGGAATAGACTGCTTAAACTTGAGTGTGATACATCAGTCCATAGTGAGCCCTTGCGCTACATCCATGGATATAAAAATTGCAATTTCTAACAGCGAACGCTGACCAGAATATCGAAGTCCATCATTGCACAATTCAAAATACCAGCTTTGAATGATGCAAGTTGTGCGCATTATGCTTCGTTTTTAAAAGTTGTGAATTGTGTTTCAATATCAATAATGCAGAAGTGGCGCATAATTGATTTGAATTGTGAATAAGGGGTCTGAGGTAATCAGTGAGATCGTTGAGTCGGTTGGCGTTTTGGACCTCATTTGTACAGCCCTGTCGCGATTTGTGTACAGCAACAAGGTTGAGTATAGTAACCCTTGGGGTAGACCCAGTTTGTGAAACAGAAACTGCTCATGCACAATAAATGTATTCTTGTTACCTCTGCCAAGGAGGAGGTTATGTTTTCATCACTGTTAGTTTGTTAGTTTGTTTGTCCATGTCCAAAATAACTCAAAAAGTAGTGAACGGATTTGGATGAAACTTACAGGAAAGGTTGAGAATGACACAAGTAATAAATGATTAAATTTTGGTAGTGATCTGAGAATTTTTTGGAATTTATGAAGGATTTTTGATATTAGCTGGGTTCACATGTACAAAATAGCGGGATGATGATCGCACTCCTATCTCGAGATTTTTTTGCAACCGATCACACGCTCCAATTTAGCGGGATAGTGATCGCGCTCGGAATCTCGAGTTTTTTCCAAGCGTGCACACGTACAGAATTATCCCGCTAATTGCCGATCGAGATAACAGCAAAGCCTGCAAACTCGGTCATGCAGCGCCCTTCTCTATCACTGCCTGTGCGCACTTTCCTTTGTCCATTGTTTTTTGCGCGTCAGTGGTGTGGTTCTCGCGCTGTTGTTGTGGTGCGCCAGAGGTGAAGGACCTCTTCGCAGAGGCCTCGTTGTTGTGATGTGCGCATTGTATGATGGGATATAAAAAACTTGAGATTCTAATCCCAACTGTTCACACGTACCGGCGCGTGGCGAATCATCCCGCTAAATGAGGAACTAGCGCAAGATTTCTTGGGATTAGCATAGCGATGCTTATCGCGTTAATTTTCGGGGTATTTCTATCCACATGTGCAAAAAACTTGAGATACCGATCGCGATGCAAATCTCGAGATTTGTATCCCGCTAATTGGTGTATGTGTGAACCCCCCTAATATTACAGGTAGGGTCGATGAACTTGGGAGTTCAAGCTGCGCATTTTTGAGGTTTTCAAACGCTCACTAAAGCCTCTCTTACATCCCGTCGTGCGTGTTTAGAGATCGTGTGGACTCGGAGTTCCTGTCAGGCGTGGAGTTGTTGCAGGGTGAAAATTAAATCGGAGGGGAAGTATGTAGTAAGTTTTTAATGAGTGGGTGTGTCTTGCTCAAAAAGTGAGGCCGCAAGTGGTCTGTATGCCTTTTGGAAGTAGGAAGAAGTAAGGAGCATGTAAGATCTCTCCTTCCGTCGCACACAATGAGTGGGATAATTGTACGTGAATTGCAAGTGAAGCGTACGTTTTCAGAAATCGTATTTACAAAGTAAGAGAAACGTAAGAGAAACGTAAGGAGCAGAGAAGTGTTAAGCAAGACAATTGTGCGTCAAAGTGGAAGAACTCACGGATAATCGCAATAATATAAAAGGGTGCACTGAGTCTCTTCATCGTTCATGTGGAATCACTGCAGAAAATGTCGACGCTGAACTGAAAGCACGCTGTCCGTATCAGCTTTTATATAGGAGCACGATGCACCTGAGCATGTCTCAACGTAGTACTTCTGACGCACTTTATCGTGCTGATCACGTTCGTCGTCTTGAGTGTGACGCACTTCACAAGTATGGTAGTAGTACTCACCACGCATTTTGGAAGTAGGTAATACGCACAGAGGAAGTGCGCTCACCCCCCCCCCCCCCTTTTGTTAACACGTACATTGAAAGCAAGTGGAAAGTAAGAGCCTCTTGCGTGGTAAGTACGCCTTCGTGGGAAAATACCCCCCGAAATTGTTGCATGTTTTGCCTGCGTTACACGCACACCTATCGAACTTACCCAGTACTTTTGTCTTGCGTACTCCGAGTGTGCCCCACCCGTGCTAATTGTCGCAGCCAGGTCGAAGCGAAAAACTGGCCGGCCAGTTTTCAGGCTGCGTGCTATGCATCGTGTTTGCGACCTCCAAAAGAAGTACTTTCCACTTTGCATCTCACTACTTGGCAAATTTTTGGCACGCAAACCACTCGTAGGAGCACGCACGACCGGATGTAAGAGAGCCTTAAAGTGCATGCTCTAGTTTCTGCTAGGGCAGGCGCACTGCGCAGCTGAGGGTTTATGACATAAAAGCTTCTACATGTATATTGGGAAATCTGGCGATTTTTCAGCATGTATACCAAAGATAGTAGAATGGGTGGAAATCACTGATCTCTATGGAAGAGCCCAAAGAGCTTTTCCCCAGTGGTGGAGGGGTGAAAAATCTCTTTGGGAAAAGCAAGATCATCAATGAAAAGTAGCTGCTTGGCAGAGATCTGCGCTCTCAGAGTGCTTTTCTAGTTTAAAATGCTGGTACTTTGTAATTTGTATTTTGAAGACAAATACATTGCAAAATATCATGGTATATAGGGTGGTAATTCAAGCTTTGCACAAAAAAAAAAAAAGCATGTGAGATATGAGTGTTAATCGCATCACGAAATACCGCTGATCATACTTGGTGTATATTTCATGTGACCTGACATACTTTCTGTCCTCTCCCGTAGGAGATACATGTGCCATATATGTGAATGAGCAGTCTATACATCACAAAGGTGTACTTTTTGTTCAGAAACATTGGGGTTATTTCCTGAATTAGAACATTACGTTTTATAGTGAATTACAGTATCAATTACATTGGCATTTCGCCTATGAAATTGATGACAAATTATCAGGGTATGGGATATCACAATAAATATTAAAATTTTAAAGGCACATGGTCTCGGTGGTTTAGTCGAATGCATACATGGGCGCATGGCGCAAGTTTCCTATAGAGACCTATGCTATTGACTCGTCTTTAGAGCTTACGCTTTGACCCATTTCACCGAATCTGAAGAAGTTCAATCCACTGTAGTCAGTGGTCTGATCACAGTTTGACTCATGATTCAGCTGAGGGGGATGACAGCTTTAGCAAACTTCTTTTGTGACGTCATACTAGAAGCACATTTAAAAGCATGCACGCTGGCATCACTGCAGACTGCGTGATGCGCAGAGAAGACGAAGGCAACGTTACCTAGCAACACCTACATGCTTTTAATACTCTTGATGACAGCTCAACTTCGGCAATCTTCCCATCAATGCTAACAGTGATGGGCATTATCATCCAACAGCGCCCTCATACCCACTGGGACTATGCGCCTTTAAACATACTTTCAGAGTGCAACATAACTTTTTTTTTAACCACTTGTCTGGTTGGCCAAGCAGATTTTCATATTGTTGCTAAAACACTAGCCCGATCATTAATTGTACATGCCGGAATATTAAGTCCAAAAATATAAGGAAATGATCGCTTGTATAAAGTTAAGGCCTTTAACACATAAATAAATTAGCATGTGTTCATTCGCAGGTTTGAATACATTGGAATCGCAGACTCGGTTTGATAGGAGTTTTTGGTATTGCATTGCATGGGGGTTTCTTCACATCTTCATCGGAAAATTGCTTACAAAAAAACATGAAATTAAAATGTGTTGCATCACTTAACAGTAGTTATCATTGGCTTCTGTAGGTTTGTGTGAGGGAAAATGTGGAAAAAAAGGTTGGCTTCAAAACTCTTTGCTTACCCTCTTCAGGCAAACATTTTGTCTCATTGTTCCAAAACACTTGCCCAGGGTTGCCCTGGGCAATCAGGCTAGTGCTTGTGTCACACCTTCCACTTTCAATTGGTCAGGTGCAAAATACAGTGCGAACATTTATGAGACAAGCAGTGTAATACTAGAAGTTTGAGTGTTTTCAAGTAGCATATTGGATAAGAGTGTGTCCTGTATGTGACTCATTTGCCGGTCACTGCCATCCATTTTCATTATCATTGTCATTAAAGTAATCCTCATTGTAATCAGTAGATTTGTATCATTATCATTAGAAGCACAAATTTTACAATGAGTGCGAGGGTATTATCATCATGATTATAGTAATTGATGTTTTATTTGCTGTGTAATGGAAAATATGAAAGATGCATTTCCTCATTTATGTTACACATGTACAATGTTTCAACTTCAAGTATACATGTAAGTGTGTGAACTTTTCAAACTCATACATTGTAGCAAGAATGCTAAAGATGACACACCTTTAGAATCTCATTTTGGAGGGGGTTGGGATTATGGTCAAAGATCTTAATGAAAGTGAAATCAAATGCCTCCTTCAAAAGTGTATGTCATCTGCCTGTTGATTGTGTATTTGACGACTACATGAAGGCAAAGCTCTTGCATGCCGATACTGCATGAAGTGCATTGACACATGAAAGACAAAATGGAAGACATGGCTTTCGTGCTCTCCAACGAGCCAATTAATGATCGACACATATACGTTCAGTCCCTGAAAAGGAGGATGCTGTTGTAGACTGTGATGAATTGCTTGAATGGACGGGAAGCCAACCGAGAATGAGCATGAGACATCTTGAAAATCATACAGGAGACTGATAGTCATGAAGGTCCATGAAAGACTCTCATATGGCAGGCTATTGTATTGTGGTTTCATCGAATGCAGCATCCGTGTCAGTAAAGTCGGTGGAGCACAGTGGTCCCCAGAACATTTTGCAGCTAATGTTTGCATGTAACTACATTTTATATAGTCAGGTGGGTTTTTTTTTCATTCAGAGTCAAGCAGGGGGATATGCTTGAACAATGCCTAATGAATGAATGGTTAGCAGTATGTGAAGTGGAAAAAAGCAGTACTTAGGCTTACTGGTACCAAAAATGGGAGTGTAGAGGAACAAAGAGTCACACTCCATGTTTCCCTGGGGGTGACATTCACAGTTATGAAACAGCTTACGAACGCTTCCATTTTATAAATGTGTGGGCATGTGTGACCTTCACATTCCTAGTTGCACATGAGAATGTGCTACATGTAGGCATTGTCTGATTCAAAACATGTGCATTCCAGACTTAACAACAAATTTAAAAAAACAAACCTGGCAGCAACTTAAAATGTTTTGAAATGCATTTAATCATGTTTGCACTGTCTGCACATATGTAAATGTTTAAAAAGGTTAGTGTACACTCTTTTAATAGTACTTTGTTTTTCTTCATACATCACAGTCTAAATTGGGCTCTTATGAAGTAAGAACTGGCTGGGTGTGATACAATTTGAGTTGATTCTGGTGTGTCTGTGCCAGCTCATGTGCCTAAGGATAGACGTGGCCTCTATGATAGTGTATGTGTGTGCAGTATGCTTGCAGGTCATACCATCTCTTTGCCCCCCCCCCAAAAAAAAAGAATAAATAAAAAAATAAATAAATGAAAAAGTAAGCAATACTTGAAAGACAGACTTAACATCCTAAAGGTTGTGATTGTGAGAATTCTCGGATTGTTAGTATACAAATGATGCACAGGATAGAGTGCATTAGTGGAGATGTAGCGCACTCGAGGGTATTTACAATTGTGAAACATAACACCACGAAATAATCCTGTGCATCATTTGTTTTATAAAATGGGTCGAAAACTAACAGCATTTTTCACGTACCTTTGTGGTGTCAATACCAGTCAAAGAGCCAAGATGTCCGAAGATGTTCGTCCCAAACATTTACGCACGTCGCACTCGGAAATCCTGCACATAAAGTACTGTACGTATAAGAGTATACGTACGCCACACATGTTATGCACACAAGAAAGGCCGGCCGGCAGCCCGAACTAGAAGTTGTTTACAGGATTGACAGCGCGTATAGTAGCGCACGACGCACTTGTAACAACTGATTGAGTGCGCACTGCTAGTGTAAACATTGTGGTTTGGGTGAAGACTGCACATGTTAGTGAGAAGGCCGCGCATGTTAGTGAGAAATTGATGCACGCACACGTGACTCATTTCAGCGCTTCCAATTGGCTACATTCTTGAACCCATTTTATAATGTGTAAGATGAGAGATACAAAAGGAGAAAAAAAAATGGTCGCAAATACAATGCACTCCATTATAACAAACATGGTTTAATAGAATGAAATTTTTGTGGCAATGAAGTAAAAATTCAGGTTCCAAATTCACCATCTACATATCTTTATATTCTTTATTGTTCAGCTGTATATAACGAAATAAATATAAAGAAAACTGCTGGTACCAATGACTTGTTATAATAGGAGTTGCCTGTGTGTGGCACATGTACAAGTTTGTAGTATGAATGTACATGTACAAGTTTGTTGTATGATGTATTATGAAGAGATGGCACCTTTGTGTGTAATTACAGGTAAAAGAGCGCATGTAACACATTGTGACCCCATGGTGGTACTCCTAGTCAGGATATCCTCCTTGGCTCAAGGGGAAGTGACCCGGTACCATAGATTTAAAAAAAAAAAAATGTGCTCAGACATCTTAAAGGACAAGTCAACCTTCATATACATAAGGATTGAGAGAATGCAGCAATATTAGTAGAACACATCAGTGAAAGTTTGAGGAAAATTGGACAATCAATTCAAAAGTTACGAATATTTTAAGTATCTGCGCAGTCACTGCTGGAAGAGAAGACTACTACAGTGTATGATGTCACATGCATACAACTATATAAGGAAAATCAAAAGAGAATTTCACAAAACTTTACTTTTTGAATAAAGTGCACAGTTCTTCGACTTGTTACTGACGTATGTTAAGGGTAATCTTATTCCCCCTGCCTTCTGAAAGAGAGAAGTCAAGTGTTCTTTTGTTATGCGACAAAAATGGAAATATGTTGAATTTTCTTTATTCTTTCTTTATGTCGTTGTACTCATGTGACATCACAAGCTATAGTAGTCTTTTCATCCAGCCGTGACTGAGCAGAAACTTCAAAAATTCATAACTTTTTAACGGATTGTCCGATTTTGCTCAAACTCTCACTGATGTGTTCTACTGATATTGCTGCATTCTCTCAACCCACATATCTATGAAGGTGAACTTGTCCTTTAATGGAAACTCTACACTGTATTCTAGATGGCTTCAGTAGGAACAGCAATAGGAGAATGGAATAGTCTACATTTCCTCAGACTTGGACTGATCAATCAAAAAAGCACAGAAATGCTTTGAAATGCTGAAGTTCCTCATCTCTTCACATATCAGTCCAATCCATCATAATCACTATGATGCAACTTTTTATTAGAAAGTCAAAATTACCCATTATAGACAGATGGTCACTATAGCAGGTTTGACTGTACACGATTGCGTAAAGAAAATATGTGTGCAAGTGAATGAGAGGTGTATTCGGTCTTTACCACATCTTGATGTAATATCAAAGATTGCAATCATGTGATTGTAACTGACATACCTTGCGGAGAAAACCTGTGAAACTGCGAAATTTCTAAACATTGTTTTATCTGTTTCAATGAAACCTTTAATAGTCATAATCTTAATAATTTGATGAATCAGCTTTATGTGAACAGTGAATAGATGAACAAGTATAAAGCAAACTAGGAGCGTTAGTTTTAATTTTATAACCCAATTCTGACACCCTTGCACCTTCCCAGCTTGCACCAGTCAGTGTGCAAAGATGCTACAGTAGGCATTAAAAGAGTACCAGTCTTCACTCAAACCACATGCGATGCAGTTTTTAGGAATGAAATAGATTTTGATGGTAAATTTCATGTCATTTCTAATTGGTATCGAGGATGTCTTTTCCTATGTCGTCCCGGAAAAAAAAAAGAGGAAAACTTGAGGAGAGAGTCTGAGCAGAGCTACATGTATGCTGTGGGATTTTGACCATTTGTGATTTGTTTCAAACATTGAATGAAAGTTCAGAGTATAAAAGGATATTATTTCCAGTAGCAGAAGCCTTTGGCCCATATGCAAGAGAACTATCAAGGGGAGAACACAGCAATAGTGGCTTTCGAATGTCAATCTAAAACAAAACAAAACAAAATAAAAGACAAAACAAAACAAAACAAAACAAGGCAATATGAAAAACACTAATGACACCAGGCATGTACCAGGCTTCAGCACTTCACACACAATGATGTGTGAAACCGCATGTTCAAGTGGCTATTATCTGTCTCTTGGATCACTTTCGTATTCGGTTTCTGACAGTGTGTCTCCAGTTTAATTGATAATAATTGTCCATCAGAAACTACTTATGTACCAAGAATAGTGTCATTAACGTCACAACTAAGGATAATACTTTCTCTTCTTCTTCATCTCACGACATGCACAAGGGCGAGATTGAATTTCTAAAGCTCTCATGATCCCTCCTGAACCGTGTTCTCTTTTTTTTTGTCTTATTGCATTGATTTTCTTTTATCAATTCGTCGGTTTGTTTCCTTTTGAGAACTAGTACTGATCTGTTCATCTCTACCCTTTCTACCAGATCCAGTTATGTCTATATATGTACATGGAATCCAGTTTACTTGTGTTGACATGATCATTGGCAAACCCTTATGGTTTTTCAAGAATAGCTGTTGTTATGCATGTCCATGTATACTTCTAAAGACATAACGAAAGGCCTATACTTGGATATGTTTATTAAAGATTCTTGTGTATTCAGCTTCAATTCTTATCGGTCTGTTTGCATCCTGTAGGTATGATGCAAACCAAGCATTCTCATTTCCTGCTTCGTCTTCTGACTTGTAGTTATCAGTTTGGAGAGTTTGATGAAAATTATATTCCACCGTTGCATTTTTTTTTTAGTGCCAGGAAGTGTCACTGGAGGCATTATTATTTTTTTTTTTTCAGGATAGAGACCTTTTCATGACATAATACGATTGTTCAGCAAGATGTACAATTTTTGTAGCTGTTGTGTGATGAAAGTGTGAGGCAGTGACGTTACTGAAATGGTTATTGACTTGCTCTCAAAAAGCTGGCCTTGACCATTGGTCCTTGACCATTGGTCCTTGGTCATCTGTACAAATGATATGCTGCATTTGGTCATCCTAAGATCAGAGTTGTCTTACCTATCATCTTTAAGAGGATTTCTAGCTGATAAAATTCCATGCTCAAGCTTTCTGTGGGGTCTCATCGATTAAGCATCACAGACAGATAAAGCCAACTCAGGTCATTTCATTGGAAAACTTGCCATACACTTTTGTATGACTCACTGGCAATAAAGTGGTGTAAACTGGCTCAATTTGTTCAGGTTCGTTCAGTATTGATGGTTGAGTTGTTTTGTGCATCACAATACTTTCTTTTCAATTAGAAATTTCTCCCTGTGAATGCGTGACTACAAATGTATCTCTGACAATGTTCTACTTAATAAAAGCAAGTGTGTACAGCAGATAAAACCATTGTGTCCATTTAAACTCAGTGTTGCAATAGTGGTATTGATAACCTGTACCCTGTACTGAAAGTTTGAATATAAAAAGCGTTCTTCAGGTACCTTGGTAGTCACTCTGAAAAGGAATGAGATATACGTGTACAGACATTAGCACTTTCTGGTATCCAAATAGAATGTCCATGGAATATATGGCTATAGTGTTACGAAGAACTCACGACAGGAAACGAAGACATTCTGTTTCAATGGCAAAATTGCTGTCCAGGGGCTTTTTCAAACTCAATTCCAGACATGTATTTCAGGTTTGCATCATGGTAATCTAAGCCAGGGATGTGAAATGACTGGACCTCCACCGAACGTGAAGCAATTAAGATGTTCATTTACATTGATTCCTTCGATTTCCTTGTGACTGATCTGTCAATGCCCAGTGTCTGTTTCATGCTACCCATAATTCCTCAGGACCTATAGGGCTTGAAATTCCTCTTTATCGTGTGTGTTGGGGCAGAATGTACATTTCAATTTCAGTCACCTTTAAATTACATACTGAATACAACATTAATATTGATATCACTTTTACTATAAGCAACATTCATTTACATCAATTGCATGGTGTCATGATAAAAAGAATTTTACATATATATGAATAAAGCTAGAAGTTTACAGAGTTTGACATACACACACAAAAAAAAAAAATGACAGGGGAAAAAAATACCAAGAAAAGTCAGCATCATGATATACATGTACAAGGTTGCCATTTACAGAAGTACATATAAATATGTGTGAGAAGTAAGAAGGAAAATATAGAAGGCAAAGATTTGAATAGATCGATTCAGTGAGAGTTAAAAGCAAAGATACACAGAGCCAGAAAAGCTCGGGCGGTTCTGGTGGGGGTTGGAAGGATAACCAGGATTCAGAAGGGTGCACAGATTGGAGAGGTAATGTTCCCATTGATCGCCTTCAAAGGTGGATACCAGCACTGTAACAGAAGCCATCTGATACTAGGTACTATAAATGATGGTTCTAACACATTTGTCTTATTTGAATAATGTTGCTTGTGAAATGTCTGTGTCTGTTTGAATAGATTAAACATCACTCTTCCTGATCTCTATGGGATGTTTCAACCATAGTGGCACTGCTATAAAAGCATGACTGTTTGTCTCAGTTTCATAACAGGAAATAAATATTGCATCTACTGGAGGTAACCTCTGTACTGGAGGGTGAATTAAAAACCTCCCAGTCATCAACTGTTTCCTGTACAGATGTGTGTTGTGAAAAACATCTTTTTTTAGTACTATTTATCATACGGTATATTTTGCAGTTTTTTGGTGTGTGTAGTCTTACTAATTCAACTCACAACTCACAAATATTTAGCATCCCATGTTACAGGTGCACTGTGTATAATTTCCAAGGCAAGAAATTGCTTACTTTTCTCTCTCTCTCTCTCTGAAACAAACAAACAAACAAACAAACCTCATTTTTCATGCTGTTGATGTTCTCGATCATAAATTCAGCCACTTACAAAAATGTCTTACAAGCTTCAATTTGTGATGAATCATATTTTATTTGGCGTACATGTACATCTGTATACAATGTGTGCTCTATGAACTATTCAAGATGCTTTATTTCGGGGTGAGGAGAATTTTTTTCATCTTCTTCTTCTTCTTTTTTTTTTGTTTTTTTTTGTTGAGGGGGGCTTCCTAAAACTTTGCACAAGTGGTCATTAAAGTCGGACCACTAGAGGGTGTCCCACTCCAAACTGTCTGCATTCAGTCTATGCTCACCAATCCAGGGTTAGAGGGTTTTTTTTTTTTTTGAATGCTTTTGTTGTTGTTGTTGGTTGGTTGGTTTTTAAGGGACCTCTCACTCGTGCAGCAGAGACAATTTTCACCAGATTGGGTAGAAATTGGAAAGACTGTTAAGGTATCAAAGATTTTGAAGAGGCTGTGTTCTAGGCAAGATTAGCTGACAAACTGTGCCAGTGTTTCCCATTCTGTGCACTGTGCACGCTTCCATGTGTCCCTCTAAATGGGAGTGCAGGAGAGAACATGAGATGGGCAATTCCGCAGTTAGGTGGACATGACATGGATAAAAGAAATGTGCCTCTTTATCTTACTCTTTAATCTAGGTATCAACTAATGCCATGGATGTTCACCAATCATTAAGGTCTTTCAAATTCAGTAGATTTTATCTTTCGTATTGATTGATTTTGCGAGATCTAAAACCATCATTTAAAATGTACATGTGGGACTGGGGATGCTGAAATTCACTTAAATGCAAATTACAGTGGGTTCCTTTGAAATTTTTTCCTCAAAGTTTTGCTAAAGGGTAAAAGATAAATACATTTAAATACTCCAGAAGTCATGTGACATTTTGTCAATTACAAAAGGGTGAAATGACCTGCGGAATTACTCCGGACAAATGTAACGTTACTAACCGTAACGTTACTAACCATGCTTTTGGGGGTCTAGCTAAGAAATTATTGATCGAACTGCTAAAAAACATTGTGTGAACATTTGTCATGATGCAATAATTGAAATCAATGCAACACTTTGTTTGAAGTAACTTGAATTTTTGCACACTTTTTGTTACAAGACATTGATTTTTTTGTCATGTCTTTTTTTCGTAACGTTACTAACCAGCCCTTTAAGTTGCCATAGCAATGCTATTATTTCTTTGATTGTATTCATTCTTTTCTGTATCATAAACCTGGGAATGGTGAACATGTTTTTGACATAATTTTGGCTTGAAATGAATAAATCGTAATTTAGTAGTAAAAACAAATATTTAAATTTGTTCAAATGTAACGTTACTAACCGCGGAATTGCCCAGATATAATTTGGTAGTGATGGTCACATTTATTGTCAGCGCTATTAAATTTTTATGGATTCATGAAATATTATGACCAGTCATGATCATTGATGGGGGCAACATTTTACAGTGCATCGAGGGATACAGTTGCAGACACGAGGCAGGGGTTTTACTATCTGGATCATTAACTGACCACAGCTTCTCTGTTTTTCTTTTGTCAGAATTGTATACATTATGACCATGTTTCAAGTGCTTTGAGAGAGTCAATAAATTTGATGAGTTCAGTCACATGAGATAGTAATGTGTCTTCAGTGATAATTTCATTTTCTTCACCATGAGAGAAAAGACAGTCACACACACAGATGCGCACATACGGGTTAAGGCTTAAAGTGATTGTATGGTGCTCTCCTACATTTTCTTATTAACTGTCCTGCTGTTACACAGACCCAAGGTGACAGATAACCAAAAAATACTTACAATGCAACCGATGGGCATGGTCATAGCAGACAGTCAGTAGAACCATGCATTTTCAAATTATTACAGTGCAGATGTAACATTGTCCACCCCCATTGTCCACCCCAGAGCTATAGTTGTTCGTTCACCACAGTAACAGTAGCACTGTTGAAGGTCATTTTATTACTGTAAAATCAGAAATATTTGTGTGCATATAAAGACTTTACTAACAAATTTCTTGAGGGGCCAAAGATTCACAGAAGTAAAATACATCCAAAAGTGTTTACAATGCGTTGAATGCCAGTGGGAATTCAGGAAAGTGCCATGCTGCAAAAGAAGCTGTCGGCTACAATTTACAAAAGTTTCATGCCATGAATGTTTCTGGTTTTGCAGTTTCTTGCTCTGCTCCATCAACATGAAGATTAAACGATGCGAGAGATATTTCACTCTGATCACAAAGATTTGTCTCTGAACTAATGGGCAGCTTCTGTCAAACTGTTAATGTCTCTTAAGTTTTTATTTATTTTTTTTTTTGTCCAGTATTCCTCAGCAACTCGTCAGCAATGGTGTGTACGCGCCCAGGTGTGCCGTAGCTCTCAGACTGTCTGTGGGAACAGCCATATGCAATGTTGATAAGTCAGTTTATGTCAAGTTCAGTTGCGTGTTAGCGTGGGTGAAAGATAAACAAAAATAGATGCAAGAAAGATTAAAAAAAAAAGGATTGAATGAACTGTATACTTTGTTCACATTTGCCAAAGCAACTTTTTTTTCCAAAGTCAAATAGGGGATTAAATGTTTGGCATACTGTATAAAAAGAGGAACTCAAAAGATAATTTGTAGAATTATTGCTATAGTTGTGATACTCAAGAGTACATGTCAGCATGTGGCTAATGGAGTGCTTTGCTGAGAAGAGTTTCTGATTTCAGTGTAGTTTCAGCTCATGATAATGAAAGTCACTCAAGGTTTTTACTTATCTCTTCATTTTTGTCTCTCCCTATTTGTTAAAGCTGACTTTGTATGTGAGGTTGGACTTCTCTCAAATTTCCCACAAATTATCACATACCATCCATAATTTGAAATGAGATGAAAACATGTGGTATCCAGTGGCCAGTCATTCATAGACAATGAAGTAGTTTTTTTTTTTAAATAATGCAGTAATTGCCAGTATATAAATTTTTAGTTATAGGCCACCAGCAAGATGTGTGTATACAACGGGCTTTTGTTCAGACAGCGAAGAGTGTAGATAGTGCTCATTATCACAACACTTTCTCTTGCTTGATCTTAGATTCTGTAAAATATTGTCATAATCTGAAGCCAAGCTGGGCATTTGGATACAGATTCTCAGGGTATAACATTTGTTCAGTGTCATCCATAGTGGTGGTATGACATCAGAGCAATTGCCAAATATTTACCTCTCATTTTGCTGTAATTTGCATCTTTTATGAGAATTCATTTCTTCATCACTGTGGAGAGTGACTAAACCTGTGTTTCAATGAACTTTTGTGTATTAAAGATGAAAAAAAGTGTGTTTGCAGTGTTGGAAGGGTGACAAAATGTGTTGTCTGCTGCCAACACAAACATTTTACAACTGATAAGTTGAGAAGTGATGCTGTGGTGCCAGTCTGTACCATGCTGAAAAGCGAATCACCAGGTTTTGTGGTTCTCATAGCTGAGGTCATTGCCTTGGTAGATGTCTGTTGATGATCATGCTACTGCGTGAAGAAAGATGCGTCCAGGTGGTGAGAACAACCTTCGCATCCATGCAGCCGTCTTGTTGCATTCAACACTTCTGATATTGTAGTGACAAAGCAAACTACTGTTCTATACATCTTTGGAGATGATTTGCTCTTCGCGATTCAGTCGTTATGACCAAATTTCCTTTTCATCCGAAGTATTTATGGATCATAAAGTCGGTACGTTATTGTTGTTTCTCCCTCGTGCTATTGTTCTGTGAAAACATTTATGGTATTGTTTTTGTGGCTTCCACCGAGCCTGATGTCCACGGCTTCTCGTCTCAAGCCTGTGAATCTCTTGTCACTGTCTTTGGCTGTCTTTGTTTGCCAGGATTAGTACATATGCAGTGCTGTGGGCCAGACTAGAGTTTACTAATGCCAGATTATGAATTCTCCATTATCCTGCATCATGCTTTATATCCCAGAGGGAAAGAATGCCAGTTTCTGCTTTACTGTCTACTTTACCATGGCTTTTGAAGTGATTATTCCCCTTTGAAAATGGATGAGAATGTATTATGTCTAAAAGTGTGAATGTTCAGTTGCAATGATGCGAGAAATAGAATGAAGTTTTAGTACCGGTAATGAAAGTACTCACTAAATCCACAAGGAGAGAAAAATAAATGTTCGTGTCATTTTTGTTTTTCATTTCTAAAGCTTTTTCCCTGTTTGAGCCAGTGCCACAGTGTTAAGAATTTAATCTTGTGTAAGTTTGCTTAGGACTGCAATATCACCCTCCAAGTCATTTTTTTTCTTTCTTTGTTGTAGCACAATTTAACAATTTGCATTGTTTGTATACTTTGCAAGGGATAGTCTTAAAATATCCAACAACTCTTTTGATGGCATTTTAACCTAAGAGTGATTTTAAGTGCAGTTTGTAACTTTGAATTATGTTCTTAAATGTAAAGTTCTTTCTGTATACATTTGCACATGATTATCACATTTTTGTTACTTTTGTTAGATCTGTAGCTATGCAAGCGAATCCAGGTATAAAAGAAATGTTTTCTGTGGAAACAATCACAAGTGATGTGAAAGGAATGGAAGAAATGAAATGAAAAATGAAAATGTGTTGGCAGATAAAGTGTGCTATCTTCAGCTGATATGAATATAGCAAGTACTGTAGCAGGCACTTGTACCAATGTTCTCATTGCAATTTTTGCATTGTAGAGGTAGTCAAAGGGCAGAACATATGTTGCCTCGAGATAGGCAAAGATCAGTGGTTTCGCTCATTCTTTTCAGTAACTCCGCAGGTCGATGTTTCCATGTGAAGGTTTATGTTTTGAGTGCATCGTGAAGAATTTCTCTGTCATTGCATCGGTGCATGTACGTATGCTGCAAACCTACATTGTGCTGCCGATGTTGTGTTGTGGATATCATTGCTGGAACATTGTCGTCGGGGGGATACTGCCGGTTCGCTGCAAAGCGGCCATTGTCGAAATCTTTATTGATGGCATTCATGCATGACGATATCCTCGCTGTCGAATAGCCTTGGCTTCACCTGATGAAGTGAGGGCCCCAGGGTATACATTTCAGAAATGCAGCATGAAAAGTGACTCTTTCTCTGCCATCCATTTTATAATAGCAAATGTTTTTAATCAGCTAGTGCATTGCTTTAAACTCTTTTGCACCTGTAGTGACAGCCAAGTTGCTAGCTTTAGGGTGAAATGAATGTATTTTCTGTCATTAGCCTTATTGTAGTGCTTGAAGAATTCTCTGTATGCATGTCAGCTTGTTCTTACCCTTATTCTGTGGGAACTAGACATACCTCCACATCTAAGTACCATAGTTGAATTACCAAGTGATGGAAGCAATGGATTAAATTTTTTGTTGTATTGCTTCATTTCTTAAGTATGTTCAATAAATTGTACGATATATAAATCTTGATTAGAGATGAATATTAGAAGAATTCAGTGTTTTATGGAGACTGCACATGTGTGGCGCGGGGGGGGGGGGGGGTGAGAATTTTTTTTTTTTTTAAACAAAGTTATGTTGTTGTTGAGAAAATAAATAGCTGTATTTAGTTTATGAATTATGTTTGCGACTGGGTGGCAATCTTTGATACAAAAATTATTATATTATAATGTGATTATTATCAAAGGTAATGCATGGTTAATATGCTGAGAACAGGAACTTTGTTGTGTTGATATACACAGTGGTGGACTGGTCTTTTGTAAAGCCATACAGGGGTATTGTTGTCATGCACAGATGCAATACACCAGTGTATGACAGACTGCTTTGATATCTTAAAACCCCTGAGGACCCAGAGTTTTAAACTACATTGTACTATGTACAGTATACATAAACATGTTGCCAAAATGACTATTTTTTGTTTGTTTGTTTTTTCTCTCTTTTTTTTTTGGGGGGGGGGGGTCAATTGGCACAATGTCTGGAAACTAAATGTTAATAACAGAGATTACCTGATCTCCTTTATAAATCTCCTTTGGTCACCATGGCCATCTTGTTGGACAGTGGCACAAAATTACAGCATGACAAGATTTACACTGTAGTTTTGCTGGCTAACTTATATTGGTCAACTTTGGTGGAATTTTCTGAATGCTTTGTAACAACATGGCAAGTTGAAGCAAGGAGGTTTGAGAAATGGATTTCCAACTGGCTGTAAACATTCAAACAGCTGTCAGTTTTCTTTTGACGTACAAAAGAATTCCAAAGGTGCATTTGTGACTCTGATGATCAGGGTTCGATGCCGCCGTCTGTCCGAGCAAAGAGATGATTCATTTTGAACGCTAACGTAATGTTGGCTATATTTTGTTTGTTTTTGTATAAAGGAAATCAAATTTCAGCTAATGATAAGGCATATGAATAAGAAAGTGACTACTGTCCAGGATTATGTCAAAAAGTGTAAATCTGACCTGTACATTGTGAAAATATTTGAACTGCACCCTTACTGGAAAGTCGATTTTATCATCTTTCTGAGCACTTCCGACAAATGAAGTTGATATGGTATACTGTAAAAGTGGAAATTTTCGCGGTGTTGAAATTTTCGCGCAACTAGAAACTACCTTGAAAATAAAAGCATGCGAATATTTTGCTACCCATATGTTCCTGTGCGTGAAGTCTTGATTCCGCGCAATTAAAAACACATGAAACTATTCTTACCCGGCCAAGCGCGAAAAATTAGTCGCGCGAAAATATCCACTTTTACAGTAATCTTCAAGTGTAGTTCTTTATTCATCTATATGTTAGATTAGTGTAAAAACATGTAAAGTCGGGCAACTTTAATTCTTATTTCATCAATTTTTGTGGAATTTTTATTCGCACTTCCCTGTGTCTGTACCTTTTATGTACCGCTCATGTTTCATAAGAAGGGACAGCGAAAAGTAATTACCATCATAAAGACATATCTTCCATTGAGAGTGATGAGTCATTATGCAATGACACATGAATCAATTGTCTTCCTATCTGTGGGGTAGCTCTAGTTTAGCCAGGGCTCGACACTAACGGTGGCCTGGTGGCCCGAGGCCACCAAAAACGCACGTCGGGCCACCAAAATTTCAGAAATGAAGAATGTGGTGGCCTGATTGGGCCACCAAAAAAGGTCAAATGTTTGCCTTTGGGCCACCAAAAATAAAAGTTAGTGTGGAGCCCTGGTTTAGCACATACTTCAAATATTTCTTAGTGGCGGCATCAAACATGGGATCAAAGGGAATTTACTGTTGTTACTCCATCTCTTGAACCTCCTTGGTTGAAGCAAATGAGTATGTGGACCTACAAAATGGATAATTGTCGAACCGGGGAGGTGTAAGAAATGGAGAGGAATCTCTTGGCAATTTGTGCAAATTTATTCGTAGCTTCTACAGCATGACAATTGAATGCTTTGCATTCCACTGGCTTTGACATTCTATTTTCCAAACAGCTCTTCAGAGTGCTTGGATGTGGAGACCAAAGAAGGCATTCTAGATTTTTGAGAATTTTATGCTGTATTTCAGATGAAATGTTGAAATCCTGTATGGAACTTAGTGGTAATGTTGTACGGAACAACTACTTTCAGTTTTTCTTCACATCTCTTGGAAATTAATATCCCGGACTGACAAAAATAGTATATTCGTATCCTATTTTAAAAAAAATTAAAATATAGCCATCTTGCGCACATTTGTGCGTAATATATTGTTTGGCCGGCTTAGTACTTCAATGTTAAATCTTTTGAATGAAAGAAATGGCTAATGTGTGTTTTTGCATGTTTAGCAGCATTGTACAGAGCTTTATAGAAGAACTATTTCTACTAATTTTCTTCGTGTGTCCTGTATTCTCTGCACACTAAACAATTGCTGTTGAAAACATTGAAGGGACAGTGATATGTTGTATTTTAGAAATGATGCATGATATTCAAACGGAAATGCTGTCTTTTCTCAAAGCAGTTTATCAATATGTGCAATAACTCTTCTCAGCAGCACGGAACATGGCTGCCAAAAGAGCTTAGAGCATCTGTTCCTTGGGTTCACCTATGAAATATCAGTCCTTGTGTCTGTTTTCTATTTTCATCCATTCGTAATGTAATAGGGTAATTCCATGAAGTTGGGGCAGTGTCCATGTAGCATCGTGATATTTAAAAAATACATTTCAGCATAACTCAATATTGATTATGCTATACATTTATTGTTTGTAGGCTTTACATTTGCATTGAGGCCACACATTTTCCTGGAAATTTTGTGCCATTCAGACTCAATTTTGATGAAGTTATTAAACAATATGTAACAGTGTCCTGTAGCATCGCGACGTGTCCATGTAGCATCGTGATATTTTGAAATTTGGTCTAAGAGACAAATTATTGCAATTAGCTTGACCAAAATTTGATGCAATATGCATATATTTACAAGATGTGAATGAGATAGCTAAATATCTCAAATTTCCTGTACACAGTTTTAATTTAAAAAGAAAATTACAAAAAGTATCACGATGCTACGCGGTGTCCTTTTTTGTGACATTTGGTGGACACTGCGTAGCATAGTGATACATTGTGTAATTTTCTTGTAAAAGTAAAACTGTGGAAAGGAGAGTTAAGATATTTAGCTATCTGACTAATCTAGTAATTATGCATATTATATCAAATTTTGGTCAAGCTAATTGCATAAATTTGTCTTTTAGGACCAGATTTTAACTATCACGATGCTACATGGACACGTCACGATGCTACAGGACACCGTTACATGTCGTTTTGATAACTTATCAAAATTGAGTCTGAATGGCACAAAATTTCCAGGAAAATGTATGGTCTCAATACAAATGTAAAGCCTATAAACAATATATGTACACTGTATAGCATAATTAGTATTGAGTTATGCTAAAATGTCATACTTTGTGTCCCAACTTCACGGAATTACCCAATAATGAAATAATTAACGCTTTATTAGCACTGTAAAGCTGTTTGTATTCACACTTCTTTAATTGTATGCCTGTAGGTATAAATCATTATGCACTGCATGTAAAACAAGATACTGCTAGATGATTGCTTTGAGAAATTTATATCCTATGAATAATTAATCCAGTGCCTCATTGTTAATAACAATAAGAAAAAAATGTCTTTATCCTCTCAGTTGCAAAATTGCCCATCCATTTTCATGTGGTTTTTCATAACATGTTTATTCATGCATCAAACAATTATACAAATCAAACAAAAATGATGGGGAGAGTAAAATGGATGAATGGTAGAGACAGGATTGTCGATGTTGAATAGACAGACAGGAGACTGAGGCAGTACAGTGGGAAGAATGTGACTCTCCTGACTTGGTTGCATTTGTGCAGCAGAATGTATGTTTGCAGAGCTCTCTTTTAAAGAGTAGGGAAGGGGAGGAGGTGATGGAGTGATTGCTGTGCGAAGCATAATCTCCGGAATGAGCCATTAAATTTTCATTTTCATTACCTCAGACATTTGTGTGAGCTAGTCACTCAGGGTGTGCTTGTGCACATAGTATTGTTATTCTGAGGCCCTTTACCATGCATATTTGGGAGAGTAACCCTGGGCAACTCAAAAGACTCTGACGTAGGTCAATTATCATTATTTTTTTTTTTGGGGGGGGGATGGCTAACTTCCCTGGGAAAGTGCTTGTGGCGTGTTTTCCGACGATATCTCTGGCTCTCACCATGAACTGCTATGAACACAGACCACATTCACTTTTTTTACAAAATTTCCCTTTTTAATAGAATTGGTGAGTTTGTTAATGAATGCTCGACGCATGCACTTCAGGGGTATGACTGTCCATGCTTGTGTTTCGGTTTGTACAGGTGTGTATCCCGTGGGTTTTTAATTTGTTTGTACATCTGAGGTTCATCTTGTCCAACAGTTTGGCTGGAGTAGCCGTACAGCATGCATTGTACTCTTTAGAAGCAGGGATGCCCTGAGATTAGAAGTATTACTATCATAAAACTTTTATGAATGTCAACAGGGACAAACACAGAAGTAATAGAAATGTCAAACTTTTTCATTGCTTAGTGAAAGCAGAGTCATTGTTGTCATCGTTAGTGTAAAAATGAATGAAACCAAACTTTAGATACCACTGACAATGAAGGGAATAATGAAAACAAATTGCATGAATTTATTTTTCTTTTCCAGTAGCAAGCACTGTTCATTCGGGTTATGATGTGATGAGCCTCAGAGAAAGATAGATAATGCATGCTTTTCTTTGATTTGTTAGTTTTTCCCCAAGATGCATTGCCATGGACTAATGTCAGTCAAGTGGGATTCCTTGAAAGTGAAAGCAAGGAACAATCGATAATTCATGGCAATAGCTTTAGTGGCATGTGAAAGCATCATACACGATAAACACCAGTGCTAAGGTGTTAAGGAAACCTTTGGTAAAGACTTTCTGTACATGTTTGACAAGTACTTAATTATCCTCTGAGAGCACCACTGTTGGGGTTTTGTACTCTTAACACATGATTGATTTGATGTGGTAAAATGCCTTTGTCCTCTGCTATGCTGTTGGCAAATGAAGTGTGATGCCACTTCATATACACATTGAGATGCTAGAGGAAAAAGTAGAGGAAAATTATATTGACAGATTAGTGGAAGTATCATCAAAGTCATGGAATATGAAGTGTGAAAGGGAAATGAGTGAAGATTTCTGTTGGCCAATGGAAAAGAATGTGACATCATCATCTTAATTGCTAATCATTGTGCATGGTTGCTTTGATGAAAACCTTTTCATGAGAACATGTGAAGTTTAACATTTCTTGACTACCTACAGTCTGAATTTAAAAAAAAAAAAAAACACCTCATACTATTTTGGTCATGTGATTTTACCCTGTTGTTATAGCCAATTTGAACGTGGTATGAAATTTTAGTCCTGCTGTTTTATAGAAGAAAAAAGTTGTAATGTTCTCACAAGCTCTTTCCTTCTCTTCCTGTTTCTTTCATTTTACAGATTTCACTTAGAGATTCCACGTTTGAGCTGTCCTTCATCAACATACCGGCCGTCAACCAAACCACAATGTGATGAAACTTGTCAAGAACCAACCTGAGGTGCCTTAGCTGAAACCCAAACTCAGAAATTCTTTACATGTGAGCAGGAGAAAGTGCAACAATTCCACACTGCAAGATGTACCCCCAGTCTGGTGCAGGCCATCAGGCTTTTCCTCGAGCCTCTCTCATTTCTGGTGCCCAAACCCAGTCTTTGATGTGCCACCCAACAAGTGCCTTCAGACGACCAACAGCACCATCTGTGCCTTTGGAGCCGGCATTCATGCCTCGTGGACAAATAGCTTCCAGTCCGGATCAGTACCGGCAGCAACAGTTTGCACCACATAGGGGCCAGATTGCAGGTGCCATGCTCCTTCAGCCTAACCAGCAGCATCTCTTCCAGAGTCCGTTTGTGTCGCGTTGCACTGGTAGCACTCAAGAGCAACTTGTACCAAATGATGCACGTCGTGTGGCTCCACCTGAAAGTAAGGTTCGACCTGTAGTGCCTTTGCAGCATCCACAAGGTCTCCAACAGCAAGTCTTGTACAATGGCGTTGCGGATCCCGAGTCATTAAACAGACAGTTGCGAATATTGCATGCCATGCATTACCAGGAAAAGGTCTCGGAGAATACGTTAGAGAATGTGAATAGGAGTGACCTTGTTGAAATGCAAGGCCACCAACAAGGGCAGTCAGAGATGCTCAGCAAACTCAGAAAAGCTCATGGTGCGGCCATTAACCTTATTCATGAAACACAGAGAGGTGGTCAGCTGATTCAACAAGTGCAACCCATACACCAGAAACAAATTTCTCCAGAGACTCACATGTCAAGGAGGCATTCAGCTACCCCAGATATGCGTTACTGGCATGAGGAGGAGGTTCACCTGTCACAAAGGCAGAGAATTGGTAGTTCGTCATCTCTCCAACCTTCTCATGCTTCTGCGCCTCGCAAAGTCGTATCTGCCATGAATGCCCAGTCCAGGATGAGCTCTGCAACCCAGCAGGATGTGTCCCATGTTCACAGGAGCTATCCACATGATGCTCGAAGGCCCTCCTCATCTTCTCAGCATACTTCTTCGAGCAAGGATTACTTTGTTGGTGATTGTGGTGGTGGCAGTGCATTCAGGCAACAAGCGTTTTCACCCAGTGAGCAATGCCCTCAACGCTTTGTAGCACAGAAGGTGATGCAGCCCAATGTTGTGCCTTATCATGCTCAGCAACTATGGCCTGTGCAGCATATCAGTCACAAAGCATTACCAACTCACAAAGTTCCAGTGTGTGGAAAAAGTATACCTGTATCAACACAGATGTTCAGTGTGGAATCATCTTGTGGCCTAGTGAGGACAGATGCCCTGCAGAGCAAAGGCTTGATTGCACAAACTGGAAGCACTACCAAAGTAGTGTCACAGCCCACAGGATATATGAAGCGGTCAAATTCTAGTGAGAGCATGATGCCTGTGTTCTCCTCACACCAAGCTCAAGAAGCTGCTGTCCTCACCAGTCGTGGAGGAAAATACAGAGAGCCAGGAGCCTTGAATGCTACTTCCTCGAATGCTGCTTCCTCAAGGATTCAACAAAATTGTGCTGGTTATTCAATTAGAGAACTTTCAATCAAGCAGGAGCAAGAAGTTATGAAAGGAATCCAGAGGGCAGCTTTTCCCAGCAATGAGGAGATTGATCGTCCCGAAACGATTGTGACCAAACAGAAGGGCAATTTGCTGAGACATGCCCTGATGGAGAGCAGTGGTGAAAAAGAATCAATGCCAAGAATTGTTGAGGTCCGTAGCTTGGCTAATCCCAACCTGCAGTGTTCAATAAGTGGAGGTTCTTACATTGATCAACCCAGTTCTCATGTGCCTGTATCTAGTGCAAGTGGAAGACCAGCAAAGCCTAAATCTTTGATGATAAAGGCACATCAAGAACTGCAGGAAATGCCAGTGAGTGACCACAGAGTACCGTCTAGATCCAGCATGAACAGTGAAAGTGGCCGAAAGGATTCTTGGGACAGTGGTATTGAGTCACCCCCATGGCCCGACTTGAACAAGGAAAATGTTTCTGTTGGTGTGAAGAGACTACATTATCATCTCCATGAAGACAGACGTGCATCTAGCAGCCCAAACCCAGATCAGCAAGTACTCAATCCAGAAAATGAAAGATGCGAACGATGTCATTCTTCAAGACCAGCAGCATTCTGTCAAGAAAGTCTGGCGACGAAAGCGAGTAAGATGGCCCCACCCACGCCCTCTTTTGAGAATACCGCCAATTTGCAAGAAGAGTGTGATTCAGTTGAAACAAAGTCACAAGATGTGCAAATACCAAGGAAAAGAAGTTTGCCCAATGAGAATGTTCACCCAACTCTGCCTAAAAGGCAAGTACAGAGAACTAGCACCCTGGATACTGAAGTTTCACAAAGTGGAAAGTTTGCACCCAAAATCCATGAAAATTGTAAAAAATCAAGCATTGGTGGTAGAGATGAGCTTCCTCTTGATCTGTCACTTAAAAAGATTGCACCTACACCAGTCACAAGGGAGAAAGAATCAAGTGAAAGCATGTCAGAATCCCAAGAAAATACAAACTGTGAGAAAGTGCATGGATACTTCAGTGCCATTATGATGCGAGCACTGAAACGGATTTTGTCCAGCAGTGATTCGAACTTTGATTTGAAGGGTACGGAGACCCCACCTAAATTATCAAATGAGAGCAGTGATGAGGACTCAGGAAAGTACTTCAGACCTTCTTCTGTGACTATGACTCGTGACAATATACCTAAGGTAGAAGATGGGGAAGTGGAGCATCCTACCACAAACTTGAAGGAGAAGCAGACAGTGAACAAGGATTCTTGTGTGAATCTGGAAACTGTTATTTGTACGCTCATGCAGCAATCATCAGAGTCATTCAAGCATGTAGGCGATGTGTTCCAGTATTTTGATGGTTTGATCAAGAAGGAGATGTTGAAAGAGCTGGATTATCAACAGCAGGGAACCGACGCCCCTGTTGATTCTGCAGATGAAGTTGGGAAAAATTCTGATGCAGATGTACCCATGGAAGTTTTACAGAATGATGCTCTTTGCCCCAGCCAGTCAAGTGAAGCCAATGCTGATGTGTGTAGCAGTAAGTCAGACTGTAACCAGGAAATAACTGCTGCAGATCTGGATGAGTCACAGGACCTTGTTATTGTGGAGAGCTCAATGTCACCTGAGGTGCCCCCAGACTCCCAAGAGCCTGAGAATGTTGCACTGGACACCACCATGGCACATAAAGTTGAGCAACAAAAGTCCATGCAGCAAGATTCTGCTGATATGATGAATATCTTAATTTCTGCTGAGAGAATATACAAAAGGGCAGCTGATGCTGCAGCAGAGAAAGCTGCCAGGCAGGCAGCCAAGGAAAGGGCTGTTATCTCATCACGACAAGATGTAACTAAGCCTCCTGACTTCCCATGTGAGGATAATCCATCTCTAATCATCGATGTCGAAGAAGACCAGTCGCCAACCTCTTCAAGCCCAAATTTGAATACTAGCAGTGTGAGTCGTAGTAGTACACAAGAGACTCAATCTGTGCCAGGTTGTAACACATCACAAGCTGATGTGCAAAGGAGCACGGGGCAGCCATTGGTCAAGACAGCCTTCAGTGGGAGAAAGACGGACCTAACTGGTGTTGCAGGTACTCAAGTTGTCTACGGACCCACAGGAGGTAGTGGACATCTCACTAAAGAGCAAGGAGCAGTTCACAGCCGTAAAAATTCAAATGAGTTATCACTCTTCAACCAAAAACCTGTGCAGAGTTTGCCCCGGACCCATAGAGCATGTGATCCACATACATCTTTGGAGGGGCAAAGGCATCCCCAAACACGTGGGGCCCGAGATTGCGGAAATTCTTACCGGAAGATTGCACCAATGACTGTCTGGCAAGCCACAGGATTGGAAGCAAACAAAATGAAACTCATGAGAGTCCCGTCAGGCAACAGTGATGCAAAACAAGTCCAGCCTGATAGTTCCGTACCAACTTCTAGGATTTCAAATGGCATAGAAATTCAACCGTCTTTTCAAAAGTCCCCCATAGTGCTCCTCCCAAAGATAGCATATGTTCCTGGACAACCCACACAACTTGTCTCACAGGAATCCTTGTTGCAAGCTGAAACAAGTAAAAGAGTCTTTGTTATCCAAACTGACACTGTATCACAGCTGCACAATCAATTTCATTTGGCAAATAGTACCCCTGCAAAGACGTCTTCAGTGGATGGTCATTGCCAAGTAGTCAACTTAGCAACAGACACATGCACATCAGGTACAGCAGATAGTAGCAGCACTGGTAGTTCCAATGAAAGTGACATTGGTCCATTTCGTTTGATCAGAATACCATCAAAGGATCCACCCTCCACAAAGAAACCATTTGTATGGGCGTACAAAATTTTCTACAAGGAGGCATGCTTCTGTGGAGTTGTTCGTTCCAATGTTCCGTTTGTGCCCCCACGAATGCTTCATGAGCAGATGTACCCCAACTGCAACTTTGATGACTTTTGCCATGCCTTACAGGACTGCAACATTATGCAACGCTACATGACTGTTCTGGAGCGTGCAGCACTCTTGCCCGACCTGAGAAACCACAAGATCTCCAGCTGCAAGTTAGTGTCCCTCGGCGAGTTCCACAAGAAATGGGATCAGATCAAAGCCATTATTAAGGAAAAACATTCATCCGAAGAGAAGTAAGACTACTGAGATCTAGTAGGAAACACACACTTAACTTAACCTTTGACATGTCACTTGTTCTGCTCACCAACAAAAAATCGCCAGTGATATGATAGGCTTGGACAATTCCTGCTTCGTGAAAGAGTAATTTGAGCTTTTGTTGGCCTGGCATCAGCATATGGAGAGATCAGAGCCCCAAAATTTCTATCTTTGCTTTTCTTTCATATTTTATCACAATGCATTTTACCATCATTGGAGTTGGGTACTGCATGCATCAATTTGGCAACATCATCAGTCTCTTGCAGACCATAAACAACAATTTGCTGGCCTCATGGCATAATTTCTGTCATTGTGTATATTTAGCACCTCAGTTTTCATGACCAGAAAAGGTGGAATGGCTGTTGTAAATTTAGCTAATTGTACGACATGTCTCTTGATGTATTTCATGGAAATTGTCATGACAAAGTCTTTCCAAGAGGCTTGTTCACAAACTTTTTACTAATTGGCAACTTGATAATTAGAAGAGGATAGTTTGGAATGATATGTTTGTACAATGTTCTCATCACTTACTTGGAGGGAGACAGTATATGTGCTATTAAGTAATGGGAAGTGAATTAGTGGAGTGAGATTGGGGTGATCATGCCCCTGTGTACTTTGTTTCTTTATTATAGGATATCTTGAACATTCCCTTCAAAATCTGGTACCAAAAGATACTCGGTACTCAATAGAAAGAAGTCGCACATACTTGTCATTGCTATGCCGTTCAAGTTTTTGTTGTTGGTGGGGTTTTTTTTTCACTCCTACAAGTTGTCACATAAATCTGAATACTTGTCATGGCCATGATGCTACATCATGATTTTTTAGTATCATCTTACTTCATATTCCCGATATGGTATTGATATCAGGCACTTGAACATTCACCCTCATGGAGACTATGATATGAAAATGCTGTAAGAATTTACGAGACCCTGGATTTTTCTCATTTCATATTGTAAACTGTCTTTGTCATATTTCACAAGGGCCAAATGGTATGAACATTATAAAATTTTCACACTCTTTTTTTCTTTAGAAAGACCAGTAGAATCAAATAAAAAAGACACCCAGCTAATCAATTGGAGAATGTCAGCCTTTCCAGATAGGAAGGGATGCATGTAATGAGGCAGAATCTTGTAGTGAAGGAACCAGTAATTATGTGTACCCACATTGTGAGAAGAGTTTTTGCACTCAAACCCTCCTTATATTGTTATTGTTACATAGCCTTTTCATGGACACTTTGTATGGGGCAGTAGTGTGTTCAGAGGGATGATTATTTTCTGCAGTGGATGATGATGATGAAAAGCTTGTAAAAAGAAGTGAAAGGGATCATATATTTTCGGGTAAGACCTAACTTATCTTTTCTAACATTTTTTCTTTTTGTGAGACTATGAAAAACTTCTCATGAAATATGAAAGAGCATATTATGATTCCATGAGGAATTCAATGTTTTATTTGATGAAAATATAATTGTTTTGCTTTACTTTGTTTTTGGGTGTCTCAGCCATTCCAAAACTGATTTTTATCAAATAGACTTTAAATTCTTCATAGAATGGTATGCTCTGTGCTATTCCATACATGGTTTCTTGGTATCTCGCAAAAAATTAAGTGCCCATTCATCCTCTCCATCAATACTATACCATCCGTTGAAGAGAATGCATCAAAGAAGAAAAGTAGCTTGTCATCTGTTCACAGAATGTTAATGCATTTTTAAACAGTAATAGTGCAAGCAAACAAGCAAAGTTCAGTATGGCGGGAGGTGAAGGTAATAAAAGCTCTAACTAGACAGATGAAATTTTAGGAGCTAAAGGAATTAGCATTTGTATTTCCTTCAAAATCATTGCTGTTCTCAGCCGTGAAATGTATAATTGATAATGGGTAAGCAATCAAACGTAATCAAATGGCAGAAAATATTGTGGGTTTACGTAAGGTGATGAAGATTAAAAAGGCTCGGGGAATAAAACCAGAGAAGGGAATGTGGAATTACGTCAATTACTGGCTTCGAGGCAGTTGATCATGCTGTTGCCAAGGAAAATTGAGAACACTGCAGCATGCATTGAAATAATAATGACATATTTTCTAGGTTTCTAGCACTTGGTTAGTAAGTTGAAATTCAGCTTGAATGAGGAGCACGTATGATGGTATTTAGTATGTAGATATGCATTACTTGTGTCTCTCAAGGCTGTTGATTGTTCCCTTGGCAGCTGAAAGTATTGAAATGTTCATGAAATACTGGTCCCATTTGTTTACTATTCACAAGCCAACTTCATTCAATGTATGTCTGACAGGAGTTGAGAGCAGAAAGTTTTGAAATCGATGACACTTTATGGTCCAATACATGACTTTGAGGCATGCAATACTGTAAAAGTGGAAATTTTCGCGGTGTTGAAATTTTCGCGCATTTCGCGCAACCAGAAACTAGCGCGAAAATAAAAGCACGTGAATATTTTTGCTTGCCATATGTTCCTGTGCATGATGTCTTGATTCCGCGGAATTAAAAACACCCGAAACTTTTCTGACCCGGCCTAGCGTGAAAAATTAGTTGCACGAAAATATCCACTTTTACCGTACCTGAAACATCAGAGCTCGTTCCATCGGCATTTTAGTATGAAAGGGTTAATTTTGATATCGTTTCAGATTCTTCATTGACATCTGTATAATACTCTTGTCTGTGTCCAAAAACTTGTGAATGTCCCCCTTTAATTTAAGAGGACTATATGGCACAATGACAAAAAAAGAAAAGCATTGTGCTTTGAATAATTGCTCATTCAGGCAACATGGTATGCATGTGTATACTCATGTCTTGTTCTCATGACAGCTGTATCCCGTGTTTGGTGAATTTGATCCTCCACTCTTGCTCCTCTCTGAGATGCTCAACATACCAGTACTTTGACATGTCTAGAAATTCAAACATTGGTCTGACACCTTCTGTTTCGCTCACTGCAAGAGCATCCAGTCAATGAATTCTCACTCAAGAGGAGTGGGTATTGAAATAGAACCACAAAACATTATCTTAAGTAAATAGTAGTGCTGGGGGGCATTTCATGAAGCATTTTGTCTGACAAGTTGTCGGACAAATTGGGCTCTCAGCCAATCAGATGCAAGGATTTCAATAGCTTGTAACAGTTTGTCAGAAAAATATCCAACCAACCTGCTACATGAAATGCCCCTCAGAGGGGCACATGCATATTGGTTTGGTTCAACCCCTGAACCTTCAAATTGAAGGCGCTGTCCACAAGATCTCATCTCAGTCCCCTTACTTTACAGCTTTTTCTCATTCAAAGGATTTCCATCAAAATATGTCATCATTGTCGGTGTCCAGCCAGTGCACACTTCTTTTCCAGAGTAGAAGCCCAATGACGGGTCAGAATAAAAAAAATTTGCTCTTGCTGGTGTTCATGAAATGACAAGCTCATGCTTTCTTACAACGAATACCGGCAGGGGCCAGTTTCCTTTTGCTATACTTTTTTTTTTAAACTCATAACTCTTTTCAAAAGTGTACATATTTGAGCTTGGAAAGAGTCTTTAGATGCTGTATTCATGATTTGTTTTGTTACAGGTTTGTTTGTATAAAGATTTTGGATATTTAACCATCATATATTAGCAGAAAATCTAATGGGGGGGGGGGGGGGGAGTTACCTAACATAGTTGGGTTTGTTTTTGTTTTCTCCTCCAGTACCATATCCTGAAGTTACTTTGCCATGGTATAGTTGTAACAATGAAATTGTAAATATGAACTCAAGTCCATAAAATAAGAGTAGTATAGAGTTTGCCAGGCTGAATTAGCAGGGGAAGTGAAGATTTTGTGTTTAATCGCATTTGAAAAAAAAAAAGAAGGTTGAAGTGTGTATAATGGAAGACATTTGCAAGCAAGACTGCAAGCTTCTTTTTTTTTCAAGGATACTGCAGACTCCTCCTTTCTCCCCAGTACATCTCATTTTCCTCCAGCCAGAGATTGGGGGCAGGAATTCCTGCTTTTCAGGATGCCTTCCTTCATTGTGAGTGGCGCAGTGTCAAGAGCCACATGAGCAGTCAACGTATTTATAGCCTGGCTGACTCCCTTTTCATCCCCGCAGACAGAAAAGGACTACGCCCATGATCTGACCTTTACGTTATTACAATATCGTACCTTCATGATTACTGAAAGCTTTTATGCGTGATATTTTTTCCCCTATCAGGAAGAAAGAAAAAGAGATAGACAGACTTAAAGAAAGAGAGAAAGTAAGCCTGAGCAAGACTTTACCTCAGCACTTTTTCTTCATTGAGTAGGCTCTGTTTAAAGATTGAAATAATGCATTTTTTTGTACTCTCAAGATTGAATAAAGGAAACAAGAACCAAAGGGAGGGGGGGGGGGGGGGGAAGCATGTGGAAGCTAGTACCAGTCGGGACTTGACACGTATACACACATGTAGCATTCAGTTTATTGATTGTAGGAAATTTATTGTCAAGTAAACTTGTTTCATTTTTCCCCTTTTTTCCCCCCTCCCTTCCCCCTTTTGCTCTTTTTTTTTTATTCTTGTAGGGATGAAAAGCAGGTAGTGATAAAGTGATATGGTCTAACAATACGGCACGAGATCATGGGGTTTCTCTGATCTTCATGAATTTATTGATTAGGTTTAAAGCACAGTGAAATTTACGAATTGATGGATAACAGGCTGTTGGTACGATACATTTTATCACATTTCAACACGGAAAATTGCTTCCAGTTATGCCCTGTGTGGCTGTGACTTTTTTATTGTAATGTTTGCAATCACCCTATCACAGTTTTTCACAATTCTCTCTCTTTCTGCCTTTATCTTGACATTACCTCAGGCCACATTTGAAAGCAAAGTTTCTTCCAACAGCCTGGAAAAAGGCTACCTATTTGATATCATTTCTTGTGTGTGTGGGGGGGGGGGGGAGGGAGTGGGAAGACTTCCTAAACAGTCAAATGAAATACATGTACAGCTCTACCTTGATTTCTCAACCATTAAGAATGACTGATTGTGTCCCCCCCCCCCCCCCCCCCTCCTTCCTGCATGCCTTGAGGTGCCCCTATACCGAGATATTACTGGCCTTAAAAGTCATTTTTGCACACCTTAACGGAAAAATGCTCTACATATCTTGTCTATTTTTACAACTTTCCAGACATGATATAAACAGACACCACATTTTTAAAGGAGACATCTTGCTGTAATTTTTGTGTAATCAAGCCTAGCATTATGTGTCATTGAGATTTTTTTTTCTCTTTGTGTGGAAGGGCATATGATGATCTCATTTTGACCCCCAAACAATCTCACTGTTAGCACAAGTGTTCCTGTGCCATTTAGCTCTTGTGAAGTCCAATTCACCCAGTGGGGCAGTGATTTCATTTTTTACACTTTTGTAAGGCAGAGTAGAATCTTGTGAATTCATATACTTAGCTATGAGCTTCAAGAGTTATCAGTTTACAACAATAAAGTGTCAGATTCAGTATCAGTACCACATACAGTAGTTGCTTTCTGCATGTAGATCCTAGATCAGTCAGCAGGCTTTTTTTTTTTCTTCTCCAATTATAGTTTGGGCTCTTGCCATTCTTCACTAACTTCTGTTGTATAGAAACGTATGCAAATTCCTTCTACATGCATCTGTAGAGAAGGAACATTTTTTGGTGCAATTCTTCATAAAGGAGACTTTTAAGACGATTTTCAGACTTCAGCATTTTGAACATCTATCAAAAATTAGTTGCACTGGGTACCAAGACCACTATAAATTCCACAAATCTGTACATAGCACTATTGGTTTATGTACAACTTGATGTGAAAGTCATTCAAAAAATCATCTAGAATTCCCCTTTAAGGTTTTTCACATGCTGTGGAATTCTTCAGGGGTCAAATTTTATAATTTCATGAAATATCTTGTGTGCTGCATCTGGAAAAGACTTGAAAAGAAGGGGATTTTTTTTTTTTTTTTTTTTTGGATGGTTATGGTTCTAGCTCTCTGGGCTTTGTACATTTAAAGGGAAAATGAATGAAAAGTTCATTGGCAGGTCCAGTGTTCATCCATGAAGGGTACAGATAAACTCCAAAAATGCTGCACATTGGGTGGCAAAAAGTAGTGTGCCAAATTTTGCGCAATTATGTGGGATAGATGTGCATTCAGTCAAATTAGGACAAGAGCTCATGCGTATACAACATGGGAGGGTTTACCCTGACTGTAATGAGGTTTTTTTTTTTCCATACACCATTTCATGTGTTCATTGAAAATGATTTCAAATTCATCTCAACTGAAGAAATTTGCATTACTGCTGCCCAAGACATTTTACTCCATATGTAACATACCCTTCAAGTCATTTATTTTGCAGTGACAGTGAATACTGATTGTAGATTAGATTGAATTTGTGCAGTACGTTGTAGTTTCTCATGATTTGTGTGTGTGTGTGCGTGTGTGTGTGTGAAGAAGTTAGACTGGGCAGTCAATGATCTTGCAATAGGTAAATAGTTTTGCTAAATTGAGATTAGTTGATGAGCAACATTATCAAATTGTCTGTTGGAATTTGATGGGTCATTGGGAAAGTCAGTGGAAATTTCAGAATCTTGTAGTCAATGGGTTAATAGTCTCTGGTGCGCTCAATGCAATTAATGTTAACCAGAATTAACATGGGTTCAGTTCTCTCACTGCCAAATGCCAACCCCTTTCACTTATGAGGATTCTTATATTTTGTTGATCAGTCAGTACTGTGTGTACTCAAGAAATTTGATTCCTCTTCCTGTGATGAAATAAGTCTTTTCCCATTTGTTTGGCGCTGTACACAAAATAATTTGCTCATAACGAACATCCTCAGTAACTTAGCTGGCAATTCTGAAAGATGATTTTGCTGTCCAAAGCACTTTCAGGCTGAAGGCTACAACTCCAAATGAGATATGATCTATTCAAATGACAAAAATCAAAGTGGAAGAGAACAGTTATTGTTGTGCTTGTTTGAACGACTTGTGGAACGTGATTGTACAACAAACAAAACCAGAATGTGACTACATGTATTGTGAGTGCAATATCACGTCGATGCTGTACATATGGTGCTACTTACATCTGCTGTCAGTACATTTGTTATATCTTAGTATTATTTGTAACAGGTGGCTGTGACACTGTATTGAAATTATGTCTATCTGTTTTCACTTCTTGTTTTAATGTGTGCATAGTCACATTTATTGTGTCTTTGTCTTTTTTTTTCGGGCAATTTAAAAGTGCATTTTTCTTCAAAAAAAGAAGACCTTTTGTATATAGAGTACAGCATATCTTTCCATTTAACCTCAAGTGTGCAAACTTTACTTGATTTCATGTGGGTTGATGTCCTATTGACAAATACCAACTTGCAGAGAGTACCTTTTATCAGCATCGATAGGTAGAATTTGTTAGTTTATCTACCATGCATCACAGTGTGTGCAAGGCAGTGCCTTATCATCCGTAGTTTGTATATTATAATGCTGATGTACTTGTGACACAAGATGAAAAAAGCACTCATCACATATATAATGTATGTGTGCATATGCTGCAATTTAATTGCAAATCTCTTAATTTGCCACCAGAATTTACAAGGAGTGTTTTGTTATCGTTTTGTTAGCAGAATGTGGTGTGTGCGACCATCCTTGTAATTGCTCCATGCACTTAGTATGATTATTGTTGGGATTAATTTCAGTTTTCTATTTGGGATGAATATGGTGTCCCTAGATGTCACTCCGGTTTATTAAAAGGAGGTTGTGTATAATCAATGAGAGACATAACCTTGGACTTAAAAAATACAATATGATTGTCACTAGATCTATCATCTGAAGCTACCTCAAATTATTAGTTGATCATAAGAGCACCCTTTCCCCTTCAACCAATGGTAATGTAATGATTACCATTTGTGCTGCTAAGATTATTAGTGTAAGCTGGATAAGAGATCTTGGATTTTTATATTGCCTGGAGCAAACATCCTTATCAAAGGATGTTTTACCAAAATTCCCTTCTAAGCCCCAGTGTTTGAATGGATACCTACCTATGCTGTGGTAGTAATAATGGTGAGTTTCATTTCATTAGTCACCCCCCCCCCCCCAAGTGCTCCAGAGTCGGCCTTATTCCCTGCATTGCGAGATGATGATTTTTGCCAACAAGTACTGAAGTATGCATGTGTGATGGAGCATCTTGAACAAGCAGTGACACTGGAGTATACACACTCTTAAAAAAATCTGTATTGTAGTTTGTGTGATAATGATTGTGGTGAACAGAAACAAAATGTTTGATGTTGACAATTATTAAGTAGGTCACAATTTTGGTTAGCTAAAACTAGTGTAAATATTTGGGTTTTGGTTGGTTTTGTCATGAGTTATATCCATTCTGTTGCTTGCACTTCATTCTACTTTCACTGTTTTAAATTTTTTCTTCACTTCCCCAGTTCTGAAAGGGTATGTTGAAAAAGAGCATTCCTATCGCTTCATTTGTGATTTCTTCTAATTCTACCGTCAGGAAGTGAAATATGTGTCTCCTGTTTTTTATGATATGTTTCAGTTGTCAGGTTAGGTATAAGTACCAGTACTGTATCATATCTAATGAAGATGTGTTGTCTTCTCATTGCATTGACTAAGATGAGTAATATGACTAAACCATTGAGAGAGAACAAGTTAGGCAGTTCTTATGTCAATTTTAGATTACATGATGGGGCCTGTGCCTATTTTCTTTTTCATTTAAGTGAGGAATGTATTAGAAAAGTCAAACCCAGCATTGGGAAGTGTTTAGCTCTAAACTGAAAAAATGGATAATATGTGTAGAAATTACTTGTATGTACACTGCATGTATATATGTTTCCTCATATGATTCATACAAGTACTAAATGTACATAGAATAAATGCTCACACTTGTAGACTGAGAATGTGTTCATGGCTCTCTCTCAGTGTGAAAGTAGCACACAGTGTGTATTATATAGTTTCTTTTTCTTTGTCAACTTGTCAGGGAACAAAAAGCATATTCAATTTCAGTGCTTTTAAGAGTTGCCGATATCATACTAGTTGTGTACCACTGTGAATGTCATATTATTAGCAAATGATATTGCGACTGGATAGTTAGTATTTTGTTTCCAAACGTCTGCAGAGCCATTGCCTTGTATTATCAGATATCAGATGTATTTTCAAACGTTGAGTACTTTCAATGTTTCCTGAAATATTTTATTTATGTGCTGTGGAGAGATATTTTGTATTTTTCACATTTCCACCACCATGTACTGTTTCTCAAATGGAATTTAATAAACAAATCTTTGTCACTTAATACCTGGTTACTTTCAGTATTCATGTTCTTGTTGTTATCATCTTAACTCATAAGAAAAATAATTTGGTGTACAACTTGTATGCAGTTGACCTCACAAAAGTTAAAAAATTGGCAAAGTCAAAGAGAAGTTTTGCTGCAGATTGATATGAACATGTTAACAAATGAGCTCTATTGTGTAAGTCAAAAGTCAGTAAATTCAATATCAACACCAACTGTATATTTTCTCTTTGGAAATTTCATTTCAAGTCTTCCACCAATTTATAAAGCATTAAACAAGAATATATATACAAATCACAAGACATTCGACATAAATAGACATTCGACATAAATACAATCTGATACATGTATGCAACATACTTGTTAAAAATCCAGCATCCAGCTGATTCTCAGAGCAAAATTTAACATCATCTCAACTTGATGAGTATGATCCTTTCCAAGGGAAAAGTTCATGATTTCCCTCCTTGATTAACAGTGTGCGTGTTAAATGGTAGAAAATATTTTTGCTAGTTTTTCAATTTCACAGATAATGTATGTCGCTCAGCTTGAGAAGTTTAAAGCAAGAAAGACACTGAGATATACTGCATATGGAAAATGTGGCCTGTGACTCTCCTACATTGATAAAGTCAAAATACAAAATTCATTAGTATATAAGAAAAAGGACTTAGATACAGACACACACCTGTATTTGTGGAGAAAGAGAGAAACTCTCATTGAAGATAAAAAAGAGTGTAAAATGTTTCAGGATGAGAAGACTTCTTGTTATTCCCGTAGCACGAGTCTACTATAGTATAGTGTGGTGTGGTGAATTGCCCTCTGTATTTGAATGCCAAATTGCTTGCAGGATTGTCTGCATCTGAACCTTAAAAATGATTTCTGACAAACTGCACTGAAATAGTAGCAGGCTTTGTAATTAAATGCATGTATATGTTTATTTACACACACACACACACACACACACACACAAAATGTATATATATATACATGTATATACATTCATTCATTCATTTATTGAGTAGATAGTCCGTGTGTTGGTTACAATAATATCAAACAGAACAGAACTCAAGCTCGTGCTGTCAATACCAACAGTTTATTTTAACAGCTTATTTTGTTGTATTGAAAGTATGATCTGGAGTTCTGTTCAATATATATATATATATATATATATATATATATATATACATATACAGTCAATATATATACAGTGTATATACATGTAGTAATCAAAATACACTATAAAAGTTCTGCATCGGTGTGTGATAAATAGATATCAAGAGTAAAAACAGTCGTATAAAAACACCGCAAGAGCCAAAAAAATTGGATTGACGTTTCGGTCAAAGACCTCTATCAAAGTAAGTCTGAACATAGAGAAATACAATGTAGATGCAAGAAACTAAGAAGACGCATAAGTTGCCAAGATACAAATATGTGTAATGATAACAAAAAGCTAGCTGGACGCATGATATTATGTGTCTTCTTAGTTTCTTGCATCTATTTCTTTATGTTCAGACTTACTTTTATAAAGGTCTTTGACTGAAGTGCCAGTCCAATTTTTTGGCTTCTGCGATGTTTTTATACGTCTGTTTTTACTCTTGACATCTATATATATATATATACATTGTATACATATATATATATATATATATATATTATATATATATACTGTATATACATATTGTGAGATATAAGAAAGGAAGGAAAAATCGGTGCATTGTAATATGTTAGTATTTCATATGATGAATGCATCTCTAATTTACAAAATTTACAAAACAAATATATATGTATGTGTGTGTGTGTTTTTGTTGTTAAAATTAATATCATTGTCAAAATGGATTTGATATTGAATGAAACTCAAATAAAGAATATCATAAAACAAAAAAAAAGGTATGTGTGTGTGTGTGTGTGTGTGTGTGTGTGTGTGTGTGTGCATGCATGTGGAGTACAATGTATTGTGATTCACATCTTTGTCATCTTCCTGGATATGCCCAAAGTTCTAAGATCATGATAAGGTAGATTAAAATGCATGCTGGAAGTCTGGACAGTCTACTATTGTTCCTGCATGCATCCGGAGAGCTTTACTTCCTCATAATATAATTATAGCATGCTACTCGCTACTCTGCAGTGACTCTAAAAGGATACAAAAGAGGTATATTAATGTACATGTATAATGTAGTGCAGCAGCTTTAATAACAGCCGGGACTAACAGACAGATGCACACAGAGACACAGGCACACACACGTGCACAGACGGTCTCCTCGTCATCTTTTTTGTATCATTTTCTTCATCCAGGAAAGTTTACTTTGCAGCCGAAGTATAATCCTGACATTTATTAATCAGGAAGTGTATTATACAAGCTTATCAGGAAGATCATTCTTTGTGTGTGAGTGTGTGTGTGTGTGTGTGTGTGTGTGTGTGTGTTTCATAATAGCATACACACTAAGATAATACCCCATTGTGGTTGTTATTTGACTACGGTAATCTTTGTGCAACAGAAACATGTTTTTTTTTGTGTGTGTTTTTTTATGCTCTTATGCATTTGCCATTAAGATAACATTAAAGAGACATTCGAAACAATAATATAATTTCACATCATGGAGAAGAGTACATAAATCGATAGTGTTATGTATTGATTTGTGAATACAGCGTATTTTGTGGATCTTGAGCAGATAACCAAAGAACCCAAAACATCATACACTAAACAAAGATGAAGACATGGCAGGCTCACATGATCCAATAATGGAGCATGCAGGGTAATACACCACAGAACTCTTAATAGAGTTCTGTTTGATAAATACAACTTGCTTAACAACTTTACCTGTACACAACGTTGTATATGATTTATGCATGCATGCATTTTTTCTTTTGTCCTGCTCCCTTGAACACCCCCCAATCGTGCACAAGAGTATGTGAAGCTGCTGTATTTATGAAACTCTGTATCGAGTTTACAGTATAACCAATTTATATATATTCAAATGCAAAAGTCTGAAAATCATCCGGAAGTCTCCTTTAAGTCCCCGCAGACATCAGGAGTACCTTCGATACGTCATTAACACGCAAGTGCGTGCATAAAATTCCATGCAGGAGTGACTCTAAGAGATAAGTGCCACAAGTATATCCGCGTCCAAACACCTCATAAATGGACCCTCGGTGGCGCCTTGCGGCACAACAAATTGATTTTGCACCCTGAATAGCGTAAATCATAACAAAGTGCGTCAGCGCTATATACCTAGGGTGTCACAATACCCCAAATGACGTTTTGAATGTATGTTTGATTCTTACGATAGTTGGAAAATGATAGCAAAAGAGCATTTTCAAGAAATGAAATCATAAAGAATTCAGATTGACAGATGACATGTTTAATTAGAATCAGATTACTCACAACACTCAATTGTAGTATATAGTGAATATCGCACACCAATGTTTGTGAAATAGAACCCAGAAATTGCAGTGTACATGTACTTTTTGAAAGAGAAACACCATTGATATAGGGGAAATCGTCAACAATGGCGTATTGAGACAGACCATTTTAGATAAATTTTTTTTTAGACATTCGTGCGTATAAGCAACTCATATGTAAACGTAGTTATTTCTATTCACAGTCAACTTCTTTTAACTTGGGATTAGAGACCTGTATGCCTCACATGCTCTGCCCTATGACTCTTATTAAACTACCCCCATCACATCCACTCATTACCTACCACCTTCCCCGACCTCATTTTCCGTCCATCCGCCATAATATCAGAAACAATAATTATGCCTATTGTGGTGGACTCAATAGACTTCCATGTACTTTACACGTTGTTGCAATAAAGAGAGTAGATCAGGCGCATTACTTGACTTTTGTTGCCTCCTTTGATATCTTGTAGTTACATACAAACGGACAGATTCAACAACTGTATTATCTTATACCCTTAAAATGTCGGGTAAAATCCTCAGGAATTTATGGAATCGGAAAGTCACTCATGTCGAGCGAAAAACTGTTGCGGACAAACTCCGTCGATGAGCGAACTGCTTTCAGGTATTGTGTGCAACTCATGAATGATCCTATACTGGCTAGTTTCTTGACCAGTCGTTCTTAAGTCAATAGCAATGTGTATCGTAACCGCAATAGAAGAGACCAGGTTAAGGGGCCCGTTCCATAAAAGTTACTATTACGGTAACTTTGCCATCCAATGGAAACTTCCATGGAATTCTTGATTTTGATTGGCTGTTGAGTATTGTTGCCATGGTAGTTACCATTGGATGGCAAAGTTACCACAATAGTAACTTTTATGCAACAGGCCCCAGGTCTCGCAAATGAAAAAAAAAAATGCCATGTCATGAAATTCCAACCCTCCAAAAAGTGACGGGGACGTTACAATTCAAAGAAAATATGAATACTCAATAAATGTGGCCTTCAATTCAGTGTCAAGTGAACAACAACAACTACAACAAAAGCATCTCATGAATGATCCTACTGGCTAATTTCTTGACCAGTCACAAGTCAATAACAATAGGCGTTTTCACATCAGCCCGATAAAAATCCAAGCTCGAGATATTTTTTAACTTACCAAGTCAGAAAATAGCGCGCTATTTCGAAACATCGGGCTGATGTGAAAAGGCCTAATGTGTATCGTAACCGCAATAATGAAGCGCAATGCCTTGAACATGACACACCTTTTCGCGCACAATTAAATGAAATTGGACTTGAAATCGTAAATGTATATACGCACATATTAACACATTAGACACACAGGCGTGTACACATGTCTTTAATGCTAACTATACCTGCTTTTCTTTTCCTGCCAGCGTATTGAGTGCCAGAGATACAAAAATCATTCAAAATGCAGAAACGGTATCTCTTTTTTTATTATCCCAGAATTTTATATTCATAAAAGATATTTTTGCGCTGACCTCAGCTATAAAGGAATTTTTGTGATATAACCTTTTTCTTTTAATGGAAAATACATAAAATGGTTAAAAAGTAAAGGACAGTTATTAAATTTAAGAGCAATGTCGAATTGTACATAATACATGTACTGAGAAAATGACAAGAGAGAAAATAAAGTCAAGTTCAACGGGTTTGATCTGTAACACGATGTCGCTTACCCTATATCTATTACCATTAAATGACCCTTCGTAATATTCTATGAAAACATTGATTTTACACATCCTGTGATAAAGGACGCTTACTCCTTGAAATGATATTAATGGGATGCGGGTCCTTTGCTCTTTGAGTAAATCTTTCGTTAGCTATAATATTTTGTTACCCGTAGGTATCAAACAGTTCCATTATTGCTCCCATGAAATATCTACACGCTAAGCCAAACCTGAAATCTAGCCACAAACATAACCCTAAGCCTTATCTTAACCCTCACATCAAACTAAATCTAAAACCTTATCATACAACCTTAATTCTAACCCTGAGTACTTGGAGAAAGACCAGAGCAATTGTCGCAGGAGCAAAAATGATAATGTCGTGTCACCGTATCGAAATACATGACGGTGATCTTACAAGTTGGGAGCCAATGGGTTATGTCATGCATGGCAGATGACAGCGAATTTTTTTTTTTCTTAAACACCTGCCTAGAGCATGTTGAGATATTGATATTCCCAAGCAATTTTCGTTTTATAGTTTTAATCTATCACTCAGATTAGGATTTAGCTGTTTTGAATTCATCTCAACATCATAAAAGGTATAGAGGTTACGCTTTACAATGTACCTCTATATTAAGTCTTTGTCTTCCCCGTGGTACAATAAGCTGCACGGAAATGGTAATGCATGTATAAAATAATGGTAATGGACAAAAAAAAACCACTTTCAAACGAATTGAATTCTTGCATTAAGTTGTTTCTTTATTGCAACTGACTGATAAATTGCGCTACATCGACGTAAATAAATACCCTACATTAATTAGTGTTTAGAAGTGCCATGAGCCACGATAAAAACCATGAGCCGCATTATCATATTCGACTACTCGCCTGTCTCAGGTCACTCAGAGGTTCGAATCTTGCCTGAGTATGTATGCTCATGATTTTCATAGTGGCCTCTGTATACTAAACTCTAATTAATTCGGTGCTTATTTGCGTGTAAGTGTATACGTGGGGCAATTTCGAACGGTTGTTCTGTACTGTGTATCAGACTGTAGATTCCAGTACACTGTTAGTATAATACACTGTACAATATCGCAAATGAATTTCTGTTAGAACCGGTCAGCTGTGCGGGGGGGGGGGGGGGGGGGGGGGTGAGTTGAATAGTGAGAATCATGTCAAATTCATAACCACGATCATGATTATTTATATAATTATTCAATGACAGGAAGGTGAGGAGGGATCGAATATGAATGAAGAGACCTGCTGATTTGGGAGCATTGTTTTTTCGTCTATTATAATCATTTCAACCACGATGGTGTGTGTGCGTGGGGGGGGGGGGGTCAATTTTGTCCAGCAATTCTTGACATGTTACATGTAAGAAGAACTGGCATATAGCAATGCACGGGGTTCATTGCATAAGCCGTTAAATCATATATCTTTTCTGCTTATTTTGGAAGCCCCCAGTTACGGGTGACGTAGTCACAAGTTACAGTGTTATAAAACCGAGGTATATAACCACGAAGGTTCAATGAGTCACAGCGGTTTTATTTCCTTTAAAGGAGACCTTCAGATGATTTCAAACTTTTACATTTTGAGCAATGATATAAATTGGTTATGCTGAGTACACAGAGTTTCGGAATTTATAGTGATTGGGATTAGTCATAAGAATGTTTCCAAAATTTACAAACAATGAACAAGGATGATGACATGGCAGCCTCACCATAAGAATGCATGAGCTTGAGCTCAAGGACGCAGAACAAAATAAGAAGGCATACATAGATTCTACACAGGGGAATTCGTTAAGAATTACACTACTATACATTAAATTTCCTGAAATGTATGTGAACCTCTGTGATTATGTCATCAACATTTTCCAGTGTAATTTGTTTAAGATTCTTCAGAGCATTGGTTTCGCACCTCAAGGACCGCAATACACTTACTAATCCAACCATGGTGCTGTCGATTTATGTACAACATGATGTGAAATTATGAAAATTGTCTGGAATGCCCCTTTGAACACATATTATGCCGCCACTCAAACACATATTTGAAGTATGTGCGAAACTGCATGTGTCATGACTGACCAGCCACTCTTTATAAGGAAGATAAATATTCATGTCTTTATGATGGTAATTAGCTACTTTCCTTCGTCCCTTTCTGTAAAGAGCATTATTATACATTATGGTGCACAAACGGGGATGCGCGAATAGAAATTGCGCAAAAAAAAAAAACAAAGCTAAAATCAAAATGACTCAACTTTACACGTTTTTACTCTAAATTGACATAAGAATGAATGGAGAAATATACTTGAAGACTGTGCCATATTTGTTTCGTTTGTCGGAAGTAATCGGGAAAGTATGAAATCGGCTTTCCAGTGAGGATACAGTTTCAAATATTGGCAATGCAGCTGAGATGTACATTTTTGTACACAATATTCATATTTTCTTAACGGGATTTAGGCCCTAATTATTACGCTTTCTATGAATTACCATTATGTGAAATATAGCCGACATTGGTATTCAAAATGAATCTTCACAGGTCCATTCTCAGAAAGGAGACGGCATCGAATCCCATCATCAATGACAAAAATGCATCCATGAAATTCTTTTGTGCATCCATTGAAAACTGACAGCTGTTTGAATAATTGCAGCAAGTTGGAACTTTATCTCTCTAACCTCGTTGCAAGTAAGATTTCAATATTGATGCTGGATGTGACTTTTAATTTTTTTTTTTTTACAATAGCAAAATAAAAGGCAGAAGGCCTTTGGAGGGCAAGGAAAGGTAAATTAGTGTAGGAGTAATCTCATTATTATACACGGGAAAATGATTACATAAAAGGACGATGATTTCTTCTTGTTTTAAAAAGCGGTGTAACAAGCAAGATGAATTAAGCTTTTTGTTTTTCGTTTTTTAAAGGAAAATGTGTACTTCAATACTCTTAAAATACCATCTCTTGATGACGCACATAGACAAATCGCTCACCCCAATGATGAAGAAGGGGGAGCTATCCAGAATCCTGTATCCATAACTCCCAGAGTGACATTATTATGTTTGTTTGGCTATTTTTTGTTTTGTTTCATAGTTTGCTTTTGATAGGAATAGCAGGTTCGTCTAGATTTTTGCATATATCTTTGTACATTCTGTTGAGAAAAAAAAATGAAAATAAAGTTTGAATCGAATTGAATCGAATGATAAGATGATGTAGCCTCGATATACCTCACACGATACAACCAAATACCCTTTTACAATGTATACATCACCAATAATATTGCAATCCTGAAACCATCACTGATTGCCCTGTATGCATGTTTCCATGTATGTTATTCTTCAACATGATACATTTATGGTCAAACAGTGGATTAGCAATTTCTGATCAGATTATACACATTCATTATTCTTGACACATGTCCTTGCTGTTCGAACTGCATTGCATTTTGAAGGGGGAAAAGTAGATGATCATCGCATTCTCGATCAGCACCCAAAGTATGAAAAGGAAGGGCACCTTTCCATTTCATTCGTAAACAAAGTATAAATTCTGCATAATGTGGGAAGTTTTAAGAAGTAAAAGAAAACAGCAAAAGTGAAGTTAACGTGATAAGTGAGTTTATTGCCTACTGCACTTTCCTCATAGTTTTATGGTATTACTTCCTTCACTATAAATTTCGTTGAAATAAATTTGAGAGCCCCATCCCCCCCCCCAAAAAAAAGCAAAACGCGGCGTGCACTTTTCGTGAAAGGCAATTTGTATAACTTATGAATGATTTAAAAAAACACTCCCGCGTACATATATAATTAATGAAATTTATAATTCGCTCACAAGGCATATGTCAAGCTACTTTGTGTACAAAATTGTACACTCATGCATAAGTATCATTATTTAATGATGAATAAAATCCGTATCTATAGGGACGATGTATTATGGACGACTCGAACGTGCTGCCATTTTTAATGGGTTAGGGTGTTAAGGAAAAACGTCGTGTGTTTCTTTCTATATAGGCCTACTCGGTACTGCTCATACTATTACCTTTACCATCAAAGGTTAAAGCTAATTATTTATAATTTATGGGTACAGAGAAGATCATGAAACAAAAGCGTAAAGAATAAAATACAGGCTATATTTGCATAGAGGATGTTAACCGAATTTATATATTCAATATTGAAAGAATCCTCATTACATGTCGGGGTAATACCTGACCGTGGTTATGCGCGGATGAGAATCCACATGCTTGCACGAGATAAGCTAAACAGAGTAAAGTGGAAGTTCACTCCGTGAGTCCGAGTTGACTCAGACTGTTCCATGGAAAGAGCAAAATCAAACAAACAGAAATGTGAAATTTTCATGAAGATCAGACATGATTATAGAAAATGTGTAGATTTTTAGTGAATCTTTATATTTTGTGTGCGTTCATGGTAGCAGTTGTAACGTTTGCAATTTCAAATGCAACTTATATAGGTAAGGTGAAAATGATAACATCACTTCACGACTCTTGTGACTATATTATCAAAATATACACAGGTATCTAGGAAATGTATATAAAGCTTCTTCACAAGGTCATCACAGCTCTACAATGAGTCGATGGAAAAATAATTTGGCCCAATCTATTTTCTGTATCAACGGCTAAAGTGAAAATTTGTTTGTTTAGGGTCCTAAAGCAGACTTGCAAGGTGATTAATTTGATTAGAGTCAGAAGAGACGACTAACTATAGGAAGAATTGATTCAACCGCTACGTGCATGATTGACATGATACATGTATTGTGATCCTTTGTGATTTTTTCTCCACTGAGGTGTCTTGCAAGGCAAAAAAAAACCCCCAAAAAACAAAAACAAAACAACTGTCCTTTCGTCCAAGTGTATCAGCCCCCCCCCCCCCCCCCCCCCCCATTCCGAGTACATGTGCAACTTTTGGCAAAATACATTTTGGTTCAAGATAATGAGTAGATTTCGTTAAGTCAATAGATTGTGTCACAAGATGATGATCTGCAATATTGCTAAAAATAAACACCAAGTAAGACCAAGTCTGTACACAATGTAAACAGTGACTCCTTTTGAGGACGGTAACGCCCATGCACCGAACCGGTGATTCCATGCTCTGCTGTGTAGCGACAACAGTGGCGTCAAACTTTTGTGTGGTAAGTGGCGCACCACCGCACCCTACCGATACCGGCCCCCCATCAGCAGCATTCGCGATTGGATCCGATCCTTACTAGCAAAACATTAAGGTTTACTGGGCGCAGACAGGTGTCAGGAATCTACAGAAACAGTGGGTTTCACTCATAATTTAAAGTAGGAGGGAAATCTACCAAGATGGCTCGAGCTCCACTTGGGCAGACGCATGATCTAGCAAGTCTGCCATATCTGGATGAAGAGGTTCTTCTGGCAGAACTGAAGCATCGATACGATTCCGATCAGATCTACGTAAGTATTACGCGCCGGATTCCCCAGTCCCATTTGTTGTAGTTGGTGTTTGTTTTATATGACATGCGCATGCCATTGACAGGTGGTTATAAACCGTATCGCACACGAACTCGCGCTTCATTCTTTATATAGCGCCACAATTTAGGGCAGAAAATAAGGGTAAATGAGAAAAAAAAATTCCTTTACTTTTCTTTAATCTATCTGGACTACATGTAGGGAAAGCTAGCTCTTTGTCAGCACGTTGCTATTAAATATACCCTGCACTACAACTAGTTTCATGGTTTAGTGTCAAGGACAAGGTGACGGTCTCCTACTCCTAAATTATAAGTGTATATTATAGCAGACCCATGCATGTAAGCTTGTAAATGAATGAACAGTAGGCCCTAAAAAAAAAAAAAAAGAAAAAAAAAAAAACACACACACACCAAAGTTTGACCTCCTGTGCCAAAATTCAATCATGTGAAAATGCATTAATAGGTTTCTACATGTACCAGGCAGCCAAAGTTTGGATGGTACACATTGTATATATGGTTAAATCACGGCTTACTTTACCCAACATAACAATTTTACTTGTGTTCTACAAGTGTTTAAATTATTTTACAAGCATTGTATAGAAATTATGACTGTAACTTGTAAGAAATTTTGTGCCACTCAAATTGTGTTAGTCTGTCACCAGACTGCAATAAATCATACTTTTAAAAGCACTGTCAGTATAAACATGTCTTTTGATCGATGTACAGGTGTACCTGTACCTAGACTGAGAGTAAAATAAAATGAAGGAAAAACATTTTGCTCTAATTAAGTCTCAAAACCCAAAGAGTATACCAGGTAACTACGATGTATTTTGTATGGTATCAATATCAGTGCCAGTGGCAGAGATTTTCCATTCCTGACACTTGACAAGGAAGTTGAGTTGAAAGTCTATGGTCAATGATAAATTGTAATATTGGCACCCCTGCACCGTCCAAGGTTTGACCTGCCTTGCCAAGGTTCAACTGTGCGTGAAAGCATAGGTTTTTACCTCTAGCAGGTGGTCTTATTATGGGCACCTTGTATTTACAAGGCATCAAATTTGATTTAGCTAAAGATTTGGATATAACATTTTGTTGTTGTCTATTGACCACTCTGATCTTTACTAATTCACATGATGAATTCATTTACAAAAAGACATATTGAATATCCAGGTATTGATATGTCTTTTCAGTCCTATGTAGGTGATATCTTGGTTGCCATCAACCCTTTCAGGGACCTTGGCATTTATGGCAAGGAGGTAAGTCTGACTCTTTTGAGCCTGGCTCTACTTGCCAGTTATCCTTTTGATTTACCAGTATACATTTACCTGAGGTGCGTACAAGTGTAGACCATACTTTTGTTCCTTTTTTTTTGGGGGGGGGGGGGGCAGGAAGACCATCGAGATGGGGATGCAGTTAAAGCACAGTGACAGCAATGTCGGTGCCAACAAAAGTGATTTTAATATGTGCCTACCAGAGGTCAATGAGAATTAAAATATTTCTCATACAGTATAATTTTTTGAAGTTAACCTTCCAATTTCTTTTGGTTTTATATACAACATACATGTGAACTGAATTTGTTTTACTAAATCTGTTTATTTTTAGGGGGAGGGAAGTCATATGGAAATGTTTCTATGAATTGAATTGGTATATTTGTGATGGTATCAAATTATTCTTTGAAGTTGTGTGGATATGTATACTGGCCTTCATGAAACTTTTCAACAGTATTTTCATATTCATTTTTCTTATATGTACAGTTAGTTGACTGAAACTTGCAATTCACTTACATTTGAACTGCAAGCAAATTATTTTATGTTGATTTTTTTAACTTACTTTCTGCAAGGCAATCATTTCATATCTGTTTTAATGAATTTGTTGAAATTGGCTGTACTTGTGGCATTTGGAGAATGGTGCTAACTCTGCCAGTGTTTTGATCTCAAATATGATTTCTTTTGCAACCAACTCCTCAGTATGTGGATAAATACAAGCATGCCAAGCGCACCGACAACCCCCCACACATCTTTGCTGTGTCAGACAGTGCATATCAGTTCATGCGATCTGGGAGTGCCGTTGGCGGAAAGAAGAACCAGTGTATTGTCATCAGGTGAGGACTATTTTGCTGTAAGTTTGGTAGATGGGAGAGTTTTACAACAAACTCTATTCCATATTCCCAATGAGTTTGCAATTCAGAGTAAAAGTCAAACACCCAGAACAGTGACATTTCTTTTTTAAGCATTTAACAAAAAGTGAGACAGCTGTAAGCTGTACAAACCTCGTATTTTTCACACAACAATGATGATCATCACAGTAACATTTACAAAATACATACATAGGTAAGATAATGATGTTTTTCCTTTGTTTTTCTTTGGCTTCCCTGTATAGCTTGTAAGTCTCAACTGTGATTGCACTTTTTTGATTGGATCAAGTGATAGAGTTGTATTTATTTATCTATATTTTTGATGACCTTTTCTTGGAGTTAGTTATTGTTTGAAAGTCATTAAAAAAAAGATGAGCTGCAAAATTTCTCTCTTTTGTTTATTGGTGTGTTTTTAATGGAGAAATCAGTATAAGAGTTGTGAGGTGGTAGCAGCATCACCACCTCATCTCATGTGCATATTTTGTGTGATTGTGTGCAATATGAATGTTTCTTGAAACACCAAACTATGGATTAGATAACAGGACTCTAATTTTGTCTTTGATTTCACTACATCTTTAAGGTCAACTTGAGCATGGAGTGAAGTTTCCCTTTACCCCTTCAAGTGTTAGATACCATGTATCTGTGGGATGGTTTTGTGTACAGTATGTTTATTAAATGTGTTTTTTTACTTTCATTTTTAGTGTTTTGTGAGGTTGAGTGAAGATCTTTCTATCATTTGAGTTCCGTGTTATTTGGTGCCATTGTTTATTTCTCCCACTTTTAATACTGTATACGCTATATATTTCGCGGGGGTTTTATTTTCGCGAATTTCGCGAGTCGGGAGCTATTCGCGAAATTAACAACACGCGAAAATATTACCTTCCAAAATGAATCCCTTGCCTTGATGATACAAACATTTCAGTACTAGTATACCATGTCGCGGCTTACTGAACAGACCATACTGGCTAAGCTTGTTTACGTACATACAGCACGTCCACGTCTATACTTACGAATACTGTAGAGAGCCAATCCATTATCGCAAGGGGACCACTCGTCAGAAATCTAGCGCGATGGAATTAACCACTTCAAAAATGTTGAATTCTAACTTACTAGTTTGCAGAGTTTGGTAAGTTTTTTTCATGCAGTGTATTACTAGTATCACTCTTATTTGCTAGTAAGTTGAAAATTCACACTTTCTTTGCCACTTCATATTTTCTCTGGTCCCCCAATCGCGAATTTAACCACTCGCGAAAATGTGTGACAGCGGCAATTCGCGAATATTTATGTACGCGAAAATTATAGCGTATACAGTAGCCACTTGCTTGCAAAATGTCTGATTTTTAGAATGGAAACCAATTTTACGAGATTAAATGCCTTTCCCACTTGAATTAGCAAATGTTTGTAAATTTCCTGCTCATGCCGTGCAAATTTAATGAATTTAACGAGGTCCATTTACTCTCTTTCCAGAATAGCAGTGAAGTTTAGACCCTGATTATGCTATCACCTCATGCATGTAACAGTGTTGAGCAGCCTTTCAGCTCAGTATATGGGTAGACAGACAGAATTCAGAAAGGGAGATCCGATCAGGTCAGGTTATGAAACCACCTACAGGGGATGGTTTCAGAACCTGCCATAGTAGTCTCAAAGAGCGTCGGCTGCAGTATAAATGCTAGGGGGTTCAAGGAGCCACATTTTTGCTGACCCAGAAATTATCACAGAAGGTCATCACCAGCTAATGTGAACAAACCAGCTGTTGTGACCAGCCATTGTGACCAACCGTTGTGACCAATTGTCGTTGATAAATGCTGCACAACTTGCACACTTTCATGCTCAATCACATTTGCAGTAATGTGAGAAATTCAAAAGCCTGTGCTGTGTATTGAAGGGGAACTGGGTTACCATGGGAACGAAGCCAGTTGGGCCTGCTTGGTCAAAACCAGCCTGAGCAGTATAAACACCCTCAAGGAGGCTGTGATACCCGCCCATAGTATAAGGGGGGTTTTGGAGGTGTCAATGAAATGGTGACAGGATGATAGTTTGTGCTACAAATTGTGCAGCAAGGTTTTATATCCCCTATGCAAACATCCCAAATTTTGCATTGTTGAAGAATGTCTCCCATCATGATGTATAAAATCTTACAGTAACACACCACAGAGTCTTAAAATGCTAACCCTTAAGAATATGCTCTACACTTGTGTACCCAAGAATAACAGTTTAGATAAACCTTTAAACCTTCTTGAACCGTTTTGAAAGCCCTTTCCAAAAACGGATCACTTGTCAGTTTTTGTACTGCTCTGGCCACCTGCTCAAATTTTGCCCAAGTAGGCCCTGACTGGCTCCGTTCTCAAAGTGTCTGAATTCCCCTCTGATAAATGGCGCACACTTTGAATACCATGTTTGTGCGACAAAGCAAAAATTCTGTGGTGCACACAAAAATGTGCATGTTGTGCAGAGCTTATCAGTGTTGGTATGTCATGTCAACTTGTCTGTTTTTGTTGGCGGGTAATAACCTGCAGTGACAAACTTCTGGGTCGGCAAAACGAGCCGCTTCTCAAAACCTGTAGCATTATGCTTCAGCCAAGCCTTTTTGACAATTTTGAAAAACCACCCCCTGTAGAGGATTTCAGAACCTGATCGGTAAGGTTATATTTGTCATATGCTGTGTGCTTTAATATACAAATAATACACAGGTGAGAGTGCGTTAGTGGAGATGTAGCGCACTCGAGGGTATTTACAATTGTGAAACATGCACGAGGCGAAGCCGAGTGCATGTTGCACTACATTGTAAATACCCGAGAGTGAGCTGCATCTCCACTAACGTCACGAACTCAAACCTGTGTATTATTTGATTTATAAAATGGGTCGAATACTAACAGCATTTTTCATGTACCTTTATGGGTCAATACCAGTCAGCTACATGTAGCACTCGCTCAAAAGTCAAGATGTCCGAAGATGTTCGTCCCAAACATTTATGCACGTCGCACTCGGAAATCCCGCACATACAGTGTATAAGTACTGTACGTATAAGAGTATATACGTACGCGGTATACGCCACATGTTATGCACAAGAAAGGCCGGCTGGCAGCCCGAACTAGAAGCTGTTTACAGGATTGACAGCGCGTATAGTAGCGCGCGACGCACTTGTAACAACTGATTGAGTGTGCACTGCTAGTGTAAACATTGTGACGTCAGTGACTTTACGTTTTTTTGCACGGCTGTGCATGTTAGTAAGAAAATAATGCACGCACACGTGACTCATTTCAGCGCTTCCAATTGGCTACATTCTTGAACCCATTTTATAACATTATATACTGGATAAAAAGACTATTCGAGGCTGCACAAGGAGGCTTCAGAAACTGAATGTTGCTTTGTATTGTAAGTGGAGTATTGATATTAAGTTTATAGGAAATGAGACCTGATTGTACTCCTTGTAGAAGTACAGTACTGAAAGTTCCTCTTTTTGCAGCAATGTGCTGAAAGGTGGTGATGATGATACTAATTCTATTACACTACTCAGAACACTTCTAAGCAGGAACCTTCAAGCATTCTAGGAAGTAAGACTAAACCTGGAAACAAAGAAAACATTGAACGAATGTTGATAACAATCTCAAATTTGTTGTAATGAACCTTGCACAGGAAAGTCATCACAGTGGAAGAAACACAACATAATATTTACCAAACACATTTACATGTTCATGTTAGTGTCAGTACGTATACATAGGTATGTGTGGTAGTTAAACAGCATATAAATCAAGCCAACCTTTGGCAGACCCAGCATAGTTTTAAGTTTGTTTTGATTATCAGTGATAGGTTGTTTTAAAAGGAATGTTATTATAGACTTTAAGTTCACTGGTAAAGCAGTGAATCCCTCTTTCCATCAAGGTTTAAAGACCTAGTAGCCTGAGTGAGGACACAGTGCACTCCCGTTAAAATGAACACGGATATAACAACATGCCCGTTGTAACGAAGTACCGGCAAGAATTCAGGCCAAAAGATTATAAGCAACAGAGTTTACTGTTCGGCTAACAAAAGAGAACTGTCAGTCGCAAGAACTTCTTTTCATAGCGGGAGTGCATATGTACTGTCAAAACAGATATTTTCATGTGAGTAATTTTTCACATTCGGCTGGGTTAGATGAATTTCATGTGTTTTCATTCTGTGGAATCAGGACAATAATTACTGCACCACATGACAAGCGAAAATATTCAAGTGTTTTAATTGTTGCGCTAGCTCCTGGTCGCACGAAATGGACAATATTTCCAGTCTTACGGTACTGTGGAGTGGAGGGGCTGCCCCAGCTCGTATATATTTGAGAATCCCAGTAAAAATACTACAGTTGAACCTCTCGTATCCGGACAAGTCGGGACTGGGGCTCATCCGGATAAGGGATTTCGCCGGATACGGGAGACTCAATACTTTATACATGTACATATACATACACATGTACTGATGTAGCCCATTGTAGTACCACATGTAGTAATGTGTATACTGCAACCTTTTCATTGTTACTTTTGGGGATGTTTGGGGATGTTCGAATGTCTGAAGGTAAGCAATTTGGACGGAAATTTGATGTAATGTATGTAATCATGTTGGAAGTAATACATGTATGTCATTCATGCGTGTTTGTGTAGGACTAGGAGTTCTCAAGGAGTTGGGAATCCCCTTTCCTCCCGTAATTATTAAAAAAAAAATCACGGCGAAATTGCGTCCGTATAGTAGAGAGATCCGGATAAAGGGAGGCTGGATAAGAGAGGTTCAACTGTATTAAAAACGAATTGCATACAGGTCAACTTTATCACTGATCTCTGTAAAGTACACACACAACAGAAGAACCTCCACTGGAGTTGATCATTGCCAATGAGTGTAGGCTTCGATGCACACATTCTCTGACTAGTGCTATTCAGGGTTTTTGAGTGTACCCCAATGGGCAGTGAATGAAGTGGACCTCCCATGAATGCCCATGCTACCGGGTCTGTAATGAAGTGTTACTTCTGAATAGTGCCTACCATGTTGCATTTGATGTTTCTGTTGATTAGTTCGGTTTGCTATGACTGTGTATTTGTATGCATTGTTAAAGTGGCTTAGTTTCTCAAAGCAGTTGCATACCTTTCAGTTAAAGCATTGCAGATGAAAATTCAACATCCTTCAAATGGTATAAATTTGGTATACTGTAGATACAGTGCGTACAGTATAATTGTAGGTCTACAAGAACCTTCAATGAACATTTTATGCTCGTGATGAGTATTGATTCAAGTGACTACAAGTTTTTAATCGAAGCAAACTCAATTGTAGTCTAATGAATGAAAGAACTGTCGTCGTGCACTGTCACACAGTAATCCTCACTTATGATTTTGATAGACCCAGTAGTTTGATAATGATTCTGACATGAGCAAGGGACATTGCTGTAATAGAAACATGGACTTGCCTAAATAGCAAATAGAGAGCTGTCAACTGGTATATTCTTGCTTTATATGATATGTATATTTTCTCCATCAAAATTAGGAAAATATGCATTTGTAATGGCATGTATCTTTATTCTGAAATTTGATTTGGCTTGGTTGTCACAGTATGTACAGTTTCCCATGTTTGTATTTAAACCAAAATGTGATTTTGACTTTAATAGAAAAAAAGAAAAGAAATAACAATGCATCAGTACAGATTTGTATCATATTTCTTGATATGTATACAGAGGCTGGCCACCCTGCAAATCATAGTATCACATTTTGGGGTGCACATGCATGCAGGTTTTATCGTTTTCATAAGTCGTAATATCACAACATAACAATCTATTTTGCGCAAGCCTTTCAGTAATCCTCAATGCCTTTCATTTATTTTGATGGAGGTATAAAAGATGCTTAGCAAGCATACCTTTTGTATTGATCTGAGATAAAGTACTGTATGTCTTGATTCTCTTTGATCGCTAGATATTCTAAATGCATTTTGAGAATGATTAAAAATCAAGATTTTCAATGTCTTCAAGTGTGAACAACATCTAACCGGTATGATTCAAGATAGCCATTACTGTAAACTGTAATTTTCTCTTCAATACCACTTTGAAAACAATCAAATAGCAACAATAAAGTGAAATACACGGGTCAAGAGTGTGGATATGGAAGCTCTATCTCTGTACACCTCATTGTGCATTTGTTTTGTCTTTGGGAATTTGACACTTTGGTTACCGGTACTATTGCACTGTGCTTCAAAATTGGATTGTATGTGTGTACATTTTGTTATAGAACAATATTGACATAGATTGAGGTATTGTCCTGCATTTGAAACTGTGTCTTTCAGTGAATAGGCATGAAAGGGACTTGGGCATATTGTGATTAAAGGGGAAGGCTAGTAACTGATCAGTGGGAATCAGTGGAAATGCTGGGAGATGATTGTTCCAATCCTTATGGGATTCCGCATTCTAGAGTTCATTGTATATCTATTGTTGTGTGAAAATGATTTGCTTCAGAACGGTCTCATATTCAAGTAATGTGCAGATTAATGCTCCGTCACTGACCAGGGACGCTAACCTGGAAGCATTAAACTGCACATTACTTGAATATGAGACCATTCTGAAGCAAATCATTTTCACAAAACAATAGATACAATACAATGAACTCTTGAATGAATCCCATAAGGATTGGAACGATCATCTCCCAGCATTTCCACTGATTCCCACTGATCAGTTACTAGCCTTCCCCTTTAAAGATATCTTGCTCCTTTTTCTAAAGGTTGCACTAAAATAGTTGTACGTATGTGAAAGTAATTCCTGTACCTGGTATGTAATTTTTTGTTTTTTCTTTCCCTCTGCCTTTCCTTCTTTGTCTCCTTTTGTTTTTCTTCTTGTCACTGTTATTTTTAGTAGAAGTAATGGTATGATCAGGGAAGTGTTTGTTGATATTTGTTGTCATCATTATTGTCTTTATTTAGTTGTATTATCATTATCAATATCATATGCCATGTTTCAGAGTGGCTTTGTATTGTGAACTTACAGTGTAAAAGTAAATCACAAAATCATCAACAAGCCAAATATACATTTTCTACCACTTGTGACACAGATGCAATTTATTATCATCTCTCAGAGGGAAAATTGTTAACTTTCCTTCTGGTAAAGGGTTGTTATGTATTTCTCATTCCATCACTGGGGTTCTCAATCATGAATCTTACCACTTATGAAATTATATTTGATTACAAGAGTAGCCCCAACTTCTGAAATATTGTTCTTGCAAAATATATAATACATTTATGTACAGTGTTATTATCATCATTATCGTTACTAAATTATCAATGCTACTAAATATCATTGGTACCATTATTAATGTTACTAGATATCATTGTTACCATTATTATTGTTATCATTAACATCATTAAAAGTACTAGTAGTTGAACTTGAAGTATTGGTGGTTCTAGAGGTGAGATTATCACTGCCTCAGTTGTAATGATGATGGTGATGATGATGATGATGATAATAATATTAATAGTAATTGTAATAGTAGTAGTAGTAGTAGTAGTAATAATAATAATAATGATAATAATAATGAAATTATTATTATTATTATTATTATTATTATTATTATTATTATTATTATTATTATTATTATTATAATTATTAACAATCATTATCATTAGTAATTATCATAGATATTACTGATTGTTGTTGATGTCATCCTGCAGTGGTGAAAGTGGAGCTGGTAAGACAGAGAGCACCAAACTCATCATCAAACAGCTGATTGAGCTGTGCAAGGGAAAGTCCCAATTGGAGCAGCAGATTCTACAGGTGAGTAGCTCTGCTCAGCCATCTTTCTGATTTCCCCCTGGCCGCTCAGTTTGGATATCCTGGTAGCGTGGTAGCTTTTCAAGTAGCAAAGCAGCAGAGCATGTCTTGAAGAGACACTAAAAAAATTAAATGTGCCTTCTATCAATGATTGTAAATAGATGGGGTGATTACTTGAAAGAAGTGATCCAACAGAATAACTGGTGGATTAATTCAGTGATGCTACAGGTGTACATGTCATTGTGATATTTGCCATTGTTTGACCTTTGCTCTTTATAAAGTTCATGTTTCTCGTTGAAATTAAATTTTCTAGTCAGATTTTGGATTCACAGTCAAATTTACTGCTGCCAGTTTAGGTTAAGGAAGAATTTTGATAATTTTTGCAGTGAATTTTTCCGAGGGTTTCATCGGGTTATTAAATGCGAGTTAGCTTGAGAGGTAACCTATATTTTATACCCCACTCAAATGTCATTTTGTTTTGTTTGTGTGCTGTTTTTTTTTGTGTGTATGTGTGTTGTGTTTGTGTGTGTGTTTTACCTGTTTCTCAGGTGAATCCCCTTCTAGAGGCCTTTGGTAATGCCCAGACGGTGATGAATGACAACTCAAGTCGATTTGGGAAGTACATTCAGCTGAAATTCCAAGATGGCTCAGGTAATTTCAAACCAGAATTTGTTGAAGGATTGAATGACTTGTAGGTATATAGGTTCTTTCAGAAATCTCTTGAAAAAAAGAAAAAGATTGTAAACAAACAAAGAGCTTTATATGTCATAATAATAAACTCCTTATGTTTGTTTGGTTTTTTTCTCTCTTTTTTTTTTGGGGGGGGGCTTAATACATTTTACAAGTATTTAAGATTGATGCAGTTTCTATCCCTTCACTCAATACTTTAAAAGAATTTTAGAATTTCAGTTGTCAAAAACCCCTGAAAGAGTCACAGTTGTCTTGTGACGATGCTGGCAAAAGGCTATTACTTCACTTGTTTTTTATGGAACATCACTCGTATCACATTTTCTAATGACATTGATATTCAACATTCAACTTTCAACTTTATTTTTAATTTCCATTAAATAAACAGGGGAAATTACATACAATTCATTAACAGAACATTGTAACAATTAAAAAAAAAACGACAACATACATTTGATCATGAGTAACAATGTAGATTCATTTTCTAAGGTATATTCTCCATCCCACCATCTGCTCAAGATATAATCATGAATACATCTGTGCTAGAAGACAAATTTTTCCTATAGATTCAAGACAATTTATTCACAACCAGCTGAATAGATGTGGTACACCACCTCACTTTATAGTGTATATTGCAAGAACCAACAGTTCATTGAGATTGTCTTAATGTGTGCAAAGCTAAAGAGCAATACTACAGTATATGTGAGAAATTCACTCCAGTCTTATGATCAAGACACATAACAAATGTGTATGTGATGTTCCCCAGAAATAGCCACATTACTGAAATTCAGATGAACCCAATATTTTTATTCCCCTTCATTATTCATCTTTCAGCAAGTCCTGCTGTGTTTCATCACTTTGAGAATGCATTTCCTTGACTTTTATGTCATTTCTCATAGTCAAAAAGGCTTTTCTTATAAAAAGACAAGTTTTCCCCTTAACCCTTTTCAGCCCAGCATCTCAATATACCAATGACATTGCATGCAGGCAGATTTAAAAGTGATAGTGACAGGGTTAAACGTGTTGTGCATGACTCTTGTCTCTGCCCCCATCAGTGATGGGAGCCAAGATCTCGGAGTACCTGCTGGAGAAGTCCAGGGTCGTCTTCCAGAACCCTGGGGAGGAGAACTTCCACATTTTCTACTACATGCTGGCCGGGCTCAGCGATGAGATGAGGCAGAAACTACAGCTCCAGAATGCCTCCGAATACCTGTGAGTGTACTGTAAAACACAGTATTTTCGCGGCATGAAAGTTTCGCAAATGGGAGCTGACGGCCTTATTTGCAGCATGAAAAATTTTTGCGAGTTGCCTCGCGAAATATTCAGTGCATATACGGTAGTGTAGACAAGATCTTTAGCATGTACAGTGCACTCCTGTTATAACGAACAAGGTTGTAATGAAGTTAAATTATGACAAAATTTCGATATAACAAAAGAAGATTGTTGGTCCCGAGGACTTTGTTATAATGGGAGTCCACTGTATTTTAATGTCGCAAAACTTGGCTCTCGCAAAATTGGCGAAATGAAAATGCATGACCGCGAACATTCCTCGTTTTACAGTATCTTGGTTTTATTTGTTCCAAGATTCTTGTGTTGCTATTGAAATGAGTTCAAATGGTATCACATCGTCTCGTTTCATTGTGTCATCCGGTGGTATACAGTATAGTGGATCTTGCTCATTAATTGGGAGGGGTCAGGAAACAAAATTCTCTCCCATTTAAGCAGTGTTTGCTAGTGACCTGTTTAAATCACCAAAATCACCAAAATTATTAATTTCAAGCAAATACTAAGTGTATGCTGTTGAAGCAGGTAACAATTACTACGAAAACATGTGCAAATTTGTGAAACTTTCTAGACAGCAGACAGATTCACATAATTTACCCATACATTGGAAATTCATGAAAGTTTGAAATCTGCCTGTAAATTGTGGTAATAGTTTCATTCAAGTTTCTCTGATTTAAGAGAAAAGATATAGATACGCAGCTATATATAAGTAAAGATATACACAAGCACACGTACAATGTGCACATAGAGTGTATGAATGCAAGCAGGGCTTTCAAATAGTGTTTTTGTAAACAATATTTTGAACGTGAGAGATTATTACCCTGAGGGGTGAAGATGGGAATCTTTTTTTTCCAACTTCTTTGTTAAAATTGCATTTGCAAACTTAAATTTCCCCTTCCCCTTTAAGAATACTACTGTCCATTGGAATGTCTATTTTTTGTGCAGAGGTTGGGATCCCTTTACAAAGAATAATTCACAGTTTATGAAAAAAAAAATAGTTCTGTCCATACTTTGTCAGTGGGCATTCATAATAAAATCAAAGTGACTTTATAGATGTAGGGAAAAGAGACATTTATGTAGGAGGATGATCATTTAGTACGACTATTACAAAGAAGAAAATACCAGACTTGGAAACCCAAGAAAAAACAGCATGTTGTAACAGCAGCACATATACATGTTCTATGGTTTCAGTTCTGTTTTTGGTTTCTAATCATAAACATTGGCCAAATACGCGTATACGACAACATTCGGATTTGATGTGCGTACGTGCCACTTCACTTCAAGGCAAAGTTGATATTTCATCGCAGCTTGCTGATTTAATTTATTGACAGAGGATGATACTTGTAGATCTACAAGTATCATGTGGAAGTATGATCTATGTGATCGTATTGCACTCATGAAAAGCATAACACGTGCAACCCTGGAATGTTCTGCAGTTATCCTTTGTGGTTTAATGATGTAACATCAGTTAAGATAAACACTTTTGAATGTTTCTATTTAAAAGTGAGATAGATGCATACATCCATAAGACCATATTGTCAGCAATATTTACTGCAGAGTGAAGGTGTATGATTTATTTGATGAAATGCTATCAAAGTCTATGAAAAGGGGATGTGTTGCTGGTAGGCTGTATGACACTGTGTTCCAGGAGTCATTCAGGATAATCGTCTCCAATTATCAATCGCAGTGCATGTTATTTTTGCTTTGTTTTAAGTATTTGTGATTGATGGATGTGTATGTATGCATTGCAGTACATTAACAAAAGTAATGCAAGACGGTATCTGAAGGTTATTATTGTCTCTTGTTAGGTGGTTTACACCACAATTATTAAAGGGATGGTATAGTTCTGGTTGAAATGGGTATTCAGGTTTTAACTTTTTGTGAGATAATGAGAAACTACTTATATATATGCAATGTTTAAGAGTGTACAACTCTAAGAGGACTTCAAAGTTTATTTAATGAAAATCAGTTTTGAAATGGGTGAGATATTAGAAAAACAAGGTAAAACAAAGGGATTCTTATAACAGATGGGTCCAGCTTTCATGAGGACCACTTTGTTTTTGGATATATATCTCAGCAATTTCAAATCAGTTTTCATCAAATAAGCTAATTCCTGGAATGTTATGCTTTTTAATATTTCATGTAAGTGGTTTCTAATTATCTTGCAAAAAGTTAAAACCTGAACCCTTATCTCAACCAGAACTATTATATCCCTTTAAAATATGAGTTGTTATACATGGTTGTTTAGAGTTAAAAGTTAGAGAATATTGTTTGACAGTACCAGCACAAAAAGCAAAAGATGATTATACATTGTATGTACATGTACCTCACTTTCTTCCGTACTGTGTTACATTTTCCCTTATAAAACTCTGACTGTTTCTCTCGTTATAATCTCTCCCTGTCTATTTCACTCTCTATCTCACTGGTTCCCTCACTCTGATTCCCTCGTTTCATCTGCTCTAATACTCTCTCACCCTTTTTATCCTTCTTTCTTACCACCACCACCGCCATCATCATTATCCTTACCACCACCACCACCACTGTCATCATCATCATCCTCATCATCCTTCTCACCACCCCATCATCATTATCATCCTCACCCTCACCATCATAATCATCGTCCTCACTACCACCTCCACTACCATCATCATCATCATGTCCACCACTACTACCACCACCACCATCATCATCATCATCATCTACAACACCACAACCATCATCCTCATCATCATCACCACCATCACCATCAACATCATCATCCTCCTCACCACCATCACCATCATAAACATCATTCTTACCACCACCGCTACCATCATCATCACATCCTCTCGACCACCACCATCATCATCCTCATGACGACCACCACTACCATGATCATGATCATCATCATCATCATCCTTACTACCATCATCCCACCATCATCATCCCACCACAACCACCACCACCATCACCGTCATCATTGTTATTATTTGCAGTTACCTGAGGAATGGCCCATCTTGTCTGAAGAATAACCCTTCAGGAATGAAAAAATATTTTGAGGAGCTCATGAATGCCATGGACCTAGTTGGATTCCTGGAAGAGGTAATCACAAAGTTCCATTTAAAGAGGGAATAAAAATCTGGAGTCCAAAACAATACTAAAAGATTAACTAACAGATTTTTTTTCTCTCTCTCTCTGAACCTTGTGCTTATGTACACTTTAAAGGTGCCATGATGTGAAATATTACCATGTCCTTCCATAATATCTTCATACAGACTTTTAATGATATTAATGTTGACAAATTCCTCTTCTTGTGGCACCATGAAAGTATTGCCTACAGTAGGGATATCAGATACTGTTCTCAATTTTCAACCTATTTGTTTCTTCTTCTTTTGTGTTTTTTTCCCCAAGATGAGATATGGAAAGAATTTAAGCAGCCAGTGTTCCTGGTGATATGTGACCCTGCATCACAAAACAAACAGAAAGTCGCCAGACATGAAATTTTAGTTAAGAGCATATTCCGAAAGAGCAGACTTTAAGCTTTAATATGACGTATAATTCAAATCAAATGGACTCTGCTAACCTATCTAAATATTGGAAAGAAAGCACACACTCAGGAAAAGTGTGAAATGAGAAAAGAGGCTCTGAAGTACTAGTGTCTATTCAAGCGCTAAATCTTTACCAAGCCATGCTGGCTGTGTGATGAATGGGACAAAAAACAGGATGTAAACCACAGGAGTAGCAACAATGAAGAGATTATCAGATTAAACTGAAATTGAGCATGCCTCATTGGCACATTCTATCCATAATTGATTCCGACTTTCAAAGCAGTAGCATCATCCGTTCAAAAGATATTAGAGTTGAAAGTGAGGAGTGTGAACAAGGTTTTTAAAAAATGAAAAGGGGACTCTAAAGACACACCTACTCCCACTATTCTACCTAAAATTTGTTTGTAAACGGCTAAAAACACACTTTCCTGCCCATTTTATGATCCCAAATTTTTGCATAGTGTAGAAGAAGACGTGCTCTTTCAGAAAATGTGAAAAAGTCCAGATCGGCTAGGTTGACCTATTTCACCTATTTTCAGTCCTCACAGAAAATCAGTGTGTGCGATTTTTTGTTCATTTTGTGATGCATGGTCACATATGTTCTTGTTTGTTTATGGTATATAAAAAGAATACTTTGAAATCAAATCTATGTGCAGTGTGTTTAAATTTGGTGTTGTATATCTGCATATATACATGTTTTCATGAACGCAAAGGCATTTTTGCATGAAAGGCTGAAATGCAATTTGGTGTATTTTTCGAATATGATGTTTCTTTCGAAAACCAAGGATACAGCAGTGCTTAAACATGTCTCCCTGTGCTGTAGGAGAAAGAAGATATGTTCCACATCCTAGCCGGTGTGCTAGCCCTGGGACAGCTCAAGATCGATGCCAACGACGACGACGCCGCATTCGTCAGCAATGAAGCAGCTGCAGCAAGAGTCGGGGTAAGTGTAGACAATGGGAGGTGAAAATCTCAAAGCCCGACCTTTTGAAACTTTGGCCGAGAAAAAAAAAAAGAGAGAGAGATTTTCCTAGAGATCATCATAAGTTTGCCTTCTTCAACTGCAATTTCTTTCAGCAAATTGTAAATTCTCATTCATCATTTAAAAGATGTGAGAAATCATAATATGTATTGTTGATGACAAGTATTCACAGTGATGTTTTTGTACGAGAGGAGGTAAAAGTGAGTTTGTTTGTTTTTTTCCTTCTGTCTGTTTCCCCAAAATATCATAATCATGTTCCTTTTGGTATGAATTTCCTTCAGAATTTGATAAGTGAACAATAGTTTTTGTCCTTCCCACCCCCCCCCCCCTCCATCATGTGATAATGTAGAATAAGTTTTGTCTTTGACAGACACTTGTTCAACAATTGCAAAAAACATTTGAAAAAAAAGTTGCTGAGATGAGTGAGATTAATATTTCAAGCAGAGTTACATGTGCTTCAATCCAGAAGCAGGGAAACATGTACCAGTACTAAAATTAATCAGTGGGCACTTTGTGATTTCAGTGCAGAAGAATAATGAAACAGTAAACCAATGCATTCACATTCAGGCTGTGAGCACCAATAAAAAAAAGAAAGTTTCATTTACAATAACAAAAAGGAGAAATGAACATAGCAATTAAACATGTTGTGGAATCTCCAGTGAAGCTGTAACGACCATGGTTGTGAGTTTTTCTTCTGTTTTGCCAGTTTGCCAGTGGGTTACTGACCTCCTATAAATGATCACACTGAATGTTGTTTCAAAGGTTCACGTATTGAAAAGTAAATGTACTGAATATGGGATTATGTAAAATTATTACAAATGTCTACTGATTTACCAACAGTCATACAGTGTGTAGACACAAAATTTGAATAGATTTTATAATTGTATTCATGACGTGCATGCTTTGCTTGAGATTTTTAGAGGTAGATAAAGTGATATGTGGCTCAAGAAATGGGGTAAAATCAAATTCTACTTGTGAAGCGAGGAACAGTGTAATATGATAAGGAAGCTGAAGTATTCTGAACCTAAACATCCGGATTATTATGTTTCTACTGCATGTAAAGTTTTTGTTCCTGGTATATCTAGAGCAAATATTTTGATAAGCTATCAAAACTCTCCAAGGCCCGGTGTATTTTCATTTTCGCTGTGATTTGTTAAGTTTGGTATCATTGTTTCTCAAGCAGCTAATGTCTGTTTCACAGAGTAGGAAGTGATTTGATTCCCCCCTGTAAAATTTGCAAGCCCATTATTAAGAGTGTAAAATGATGCGATGTGCATACGCCCTGTTAGGAATCTCGAACGTCATCAACCAGAGAGAAAGAAAAAAGGTTAATAAGGATCTTTAAAGGTGGTGATCTTCTCTGCTTGCTCTCTGAATTAAATTGGTGCATAGGGTAGCTTCAGCTGTTATTCAGTCTAATACTGTATACGCTATAATTTTCGCGTACATAAATTTTCGCACATTGTCGCTGTCACACATTTTCGCGAGTGGTTAAATTCGCGATTGGGGGACCAGAGAAAATATGAAGTGGCAAAGAAAGTGTGAATTTTCAGCTTACTAGCAAATAAGAATGACACTAGTTATACACTGCATGAAAAAGACTTGCCAAACTCTGCGAACTAGTTAGTTAGAATTCAACATTTTTGAAGTGGTTACGTCCATCGCGCTAGATTTCTGACGAGTGGTCCCCTTGCGATAATGGATTGGCTCTCTACAGTATTCGTAAGTAGACGTGGACGTGCGTAAACAAGCTTAGCCAGTATGGTCTGTTCGGTAAGCCGTGACATGGTATACTAGTACTGAAATGTTCGTATCACCAAGGCAAGGGATTCATTTTGGAAGGTAATATTTTCGCGTGTTGTTAATTTCGCGAATAGCTCCCGACTCGCGAAATTCGCGAAAATAAACCCCCCGCGAAATATATAGCATATACAGTATGTCTAAAAGGAGGGGTGATTGCTTGTTTTTTTGTTTTTTTTTTTGAAATGTGACAAAAAATACACTTATGGAGATGAGACTTGGTTTATCTGTTTTCTTGAAAGCAGTCAGGCAGAGAAAATATATGATTCGTTGCCCAGTGCAACTTGAAAAATGTCTTGAAAAATATGAAAGTTTTCACAATCTCAAAATAGCGTGTTTTCTTTAGAAAGGGATGATAGTATTACACATTAGGAGTTACCTGTACTCATGTTTCATGTGTAATAATACAACCATGCAAGTCAGGTGAAAGAAAAAAAGAAGATTGAAAACTCTGCAGTTTACATTTAGAATGTTGTATTTGTACAGCATTCACTCCAAGTAAATGAAAGTCTCGGGGACAACTCGGCCTCGTTTTGATGGTGGGGCCTAGTTGTCCCTCTGGATTATACATTGTTATACTGTGGGAACGCTTCTCGTTCTGGCTTGTCGCAGTTATGGGCTGAGTTGATACAATGCGCGCATCAAAGATCCTCTTAGACGCGCATGCAAATTAATGTGGGCTTATTAAGTGCCTATGTATAGAATATGGCGATCACAAACTGCGTGTAGGGTTGTCTGAAATAGGGCTGAGTTTTCCCTGAGACCGAGTTAGTCTGGATCCTTCTGGAATAAAAGTCGGTATTCCGACTACACTTTTGATCTCAAAATGCTCAAAAACAACTTATCCCAGCAAATTGCATCCGCCAGGAAAGTTTCTTGGTAGACTCTTTCGATATATTGCAAGTAAATATGAAATGATGCCAGACGGGTTCTCAAAACCTTACCAGAACTATGTTTTTACTTTTAAAAAAGAAAGAATTGCAGTCACCACTATTGCTTATTAATGTTCGCCTGGTTTGCTTGTTAATACCAACAGTATGGACAATTCACTCCATTGGATATGTCCCCTCTCGGAACCTGAAATGGATGATAGAAAGCACTTTAGATGTGGCTGTCGGCATGAGACAATAGGAATGAAACCAATTTCACTCAGTTGTTCAAATTGATATCATGAAAGTCAAGCCAGGAGTAATTCCTAAACTGTCATTTTGGTGTCCTTAAAATTAAATGATGTACACTCTCAAATTTTGCGTGACTGGTTTGCCCTCTTATATCCATCTTATGGCACTTGTGACGAGTGGCAAATTAAAGCTGAACCGATCGACCGAAACTGAACTAAGATGAAAATAATCAGACTTAGAATGAGACATTTGATACTTTGAGGGAAGAGAAAGCACACACACACACACACACACACACACACACACACACACACAAGATTATTCAAATCTGAGATAGAATATATATGTAAATTAAGAGAAAAAAAAGTTTGTTGACCGAGTGAAGTATGCTCACAGGTAACCGTGATCTGCTCATGGCCAAGGAGATGATCAAAGATTGAAATCAGCACTTTTTGTGTAGATTCAAAACATACTGTAATAGTGTATAGCAGAGGCAGTACATAATTCAAGTGATAACCCATGAATAGAGGAATGTAAAAGATGATTATTGTAACTAACAGTGCATGTTGTTCCAGTGTATTGAAGAAGAAGAAAAAAAATCTGCAAGATGTGGTATTTTAAAGTGGAAAGTTTCATGGTGTCGAAATTGTTCATAAATTATGGTGAAGGTGTGGCAAACCCAAATAAAGTAGGTGATACCAAATTTTGTACACAAATGCTCTCATCCATGAATTTATAAACAGTCAAGATTCTCTGAAACCTTTCCACTGTTTAATATAGTATTATCTGTAATTTGTTGTGCAAGTGACCTTTTTATTCCCTCATCAACACAATCAGCCGGTATACATCGAGAAAGTAGCATCGCATCATCACCGAAACTGTATCTTTCAAAACTGCTCCCGCCATATTGTTGGCTTCTGATTCCAAATAGCAGTAGGGATGACATAGCATACATCAAGTCAGAACAATCTACTTTCTTCAATTGTATTCTCTCCTTGTATTTTCAGAGATCAATCAATCAATCGATCAATCAATAAATCAATCAAGAATCAACCACTTCTGCCTATTCAGGACATATTGGGTTTTATATGTCCATATACCTAACACCTACAATCCAAAGATACATGGTATATCTTGTGATGGTTTTTGTTTGTTTGGGTTTTTTAATGTTTGCATTTTTATGCCTCCGCCACGAAGTGGTGCTGGAGGCATAATGTTTTCGGGTTGTCCGTCCGTCCGTCCGTCCGTCCGTCCGTAATGAATTTTGTGGACAAGCTAACTATCAAAACCTGTTGAGGTATCCTAATGAAACTTGGCATGTATATGTATTGGGGGGTGAAGTTGTGCCTGTCAACTTTTGGGTGCACATGCTCAAGGTCAAAGGTCAAAAGGTCAAGGTCAAATACATAAAATTTCACTTTTTCCACCATATCTATGAAATGCCTGAATATATTTTCTTGAAACTTAGTGTGTATGTGTATTACCCAATTAAGATTCTCTGGTGAAAGTTTGGGTCATGAGGTCAAAGGTCAAAAGGTCAAGTGAAAATATTAAAACTTCATTTTTTTCTCCATACCTTGGAAATTGTTCAAGGTATCTTCATGGAACATAGCATATACATGTACTGACTGGCAGTGATTATCTAGAGAATGTAGGATTCATGGGGTCAAAGGTCAGGGGTCAAAGGTCAAGTGTAACACTTCAAAATTTTACTATTTCCCTCATGTATCTTCACTTAATGTCGTAATATCTTCACTTAATGTCTTAATATCTTCACTTAATGCCTCAAATATCTTCACTTAATGTCTTAATGCCATATCGCACGTGTCATACTCGGCTGCCACTCTGGTATCATGAAACCTATCACGACTGCTTATACGCCTTTAAATTACGAGTATTTTTCACTCACACAGACTCTGATACCCTGCTATGTCTCTTGTTTTGATATGAGACTAAATCAGCTTCTTTCAAGGTTTTGTAACACAAATTGGTAGTATTTTGCTTTAACTCAGTCAAGTTACAAACTGGACAAAACTTAGTCTCAGCTATCTGACTGGGTTGGGGAGAGGGAATGGGGGGGGGGGGGGAGGTAGGGTGTGTGACCGTTGATACTCCGGGAGTCCGTCCATAACATGTCTATTTGGAGTCTGTTTTGGATTGCCTTCTTATGTGTTTTAACATGCTCGAAGTCAGAGCAAATCCTATTTTTCTCCCTTATTTTGGATATATTTTCCTTCCTGAATATGTTTCGATCAATTTTTACTTCTCAATGCATTTCCTGTATACCAACCAATGACTACCGTCTTACTTTGTGTCTCATCTGTTCCTGCTCGCTATTACAAAAAAGCCACATGTCTGTAAATGTAAGCAACAAAATGCAAGTAATCTTGATTTGTAAGCTATTCGATAACACCTTCTGGTATTGTCTGGCATTTGGAATTCTTCAACTTTACACTGTCTGTAAGACTAGCTTCATATCCTTAGTCACTCATGCAACGTCTAGAAAAATCCATGAACCTGCTGTTTCAGCTACTTGTTACGTAACGTTTATACTCGATCAACTCACGCGTAGATACAACGAATGTCAAGGACCTCACTTTGTCACTGTCTATAGCGGTTCCTTGTTATTTGGTTCCTTCTTAAAATATTCCATTATTTATTGCCCATGCCCATCTCTTGAAATTGTATACCTGTTCTTAGTGCGTAGTTTCACAATGTGCAATGCACACCTGTCATTACCACCTCTTCATATATTATCCCACGTAAGCGCCTGTACTTCTGTCATTACTTACTATTGGAATGTTGTTTTTGAAAATTGTCTCAAAGTGACAGATGGAAAGCGAATCTACGAATATGCATTCCTGGTAAACAACCCATTATGTAACTTGTGTTTGTTTGTCACCAAATATGGCTGAACAAATTAATGCAAATGTACTTCCTGTTATGAACAATGAAGTATGTTATCATCAGTCAGCTGTACTAAATTCCCCCTTAACGTGTTCTGATTGTGAAGAAGGCGACAGCACCGATTTTATCACATCTTTAAATGCAGAAACCCCAGAATTAAATCTGGATTTTGATTTCAATGATGTTTCACTGCAAAATGTATTTTCTAACTATCTTTTGGAAAATGACATAGTTACCTTGTCTCATTCTAACCCTAAAGATCTTTTTGTTTCGCATATCAATATTAGAAGTTTGAATAAAAATTTTGACCAATTTCTTTTATTTGTTAATGAGTTACAATTTAGTCATATGATCATTGGCCTCAGTGAAACTTGGCTAAAGGAAACGTCACCTGCTTCTCAATACTCCATCAATCGTTTCAAATTATTTACCAATAACAGGACTGGCAAAAGAGGTGGTGGAGTAGGTTTTTATGTTTCACAAACTCTAAATTGTCAATTGTTACACGAATACAGCATCATCTCAGAATGTATATAGTGTATTTTTATAGAGGTTATAACTCCAAACAAAGGTAACATTATCCTGGGGGAAATTTATAGACCCCCGCATTCTAACCCTACTGAGTTTATTGGGTTGCTTCATGATCTCCTCTCTGATAAATATTTTGATAACAAGACATGCATTATTATGGGAGACTTTAATATAAATCTCCTTAATTATAATGATACTGCAGTTTGTCAAGAATTTCTCAACCTTATGTTGTCCAAATCCTTTATCCCTTTTATAAGAAAACCTACTCGAATTTCCGATGTCACTTCAACTCTCATCGATAATATTTTTGTTAATAATTTATCTCTTGACGTCACATCTGGTATCGTAGTTTCTGACATTTCTGATCACTTCCCGATTTATGCCCTTGTACCTCAGTTCACAACCAGAAAAACTCCAACATCTAACCATTGTACTCGTGACACGTCTGAACGCAATCTAGATAGGCTCAGGGAGGGATTTGGGTCCGTTGACTGGTCCCCTGTCTACAACGCAGGAAATGTAAACTCATCCTTTGAGGTTTTTATGAAAATTTTGATAGAAACTTGTGATAACTATATACCCTTGTGTAACCGATCTAAATTTAATTATAAAAAGATACCAAAACAGCCTTGGATCACGAAATCTCTTCTTAGGTCTATTAATAAGAAAAACAGATTATATTGTAGATACCGTAAATCCCCAAATTCTTCAACTAAATCTCGTTATGTTTGTTATCGAAATACGCTGACCTCTACGTTACGCTTAGCTAAGCAACAGTATTTTTACCGACAGTTCGATAGATGCAAATCTGACATAAAGAGTACGTGGAAGGTGATCAACACAGCTTTAAAATCCAGCACTGAGGCGAATTCCCCAAATCGTATTCTAAACGAGGGTCGCGTGATAGACAATCCAGGGGAGATGGCAGATGTATTCAATGACTTCTTCGTTAACCTTGGGCCAGATCTTGCCAAGAAAATACCTCGCTCCGGGACACCTTTTCATTCGTTTCTAAGGGAAAGGAATGCACACACTTTGTTTTTTGTTCCTATTATCGAGGAAGAAATCAAAGAAATTGTTCGCAAACTAAATAACAAGAAAAGTACAGGTGATGACGGAATTTCAGTTTTTCTTTTAAAAAATATAATAACTGAAATAATTACTCCCCTTACTTATATTTTCAATCAATCTTTGTTAACTGGAAAAGTTCCTGAAAAGATGAAAATTGCTAGAGTCGTTCCAATATTCAAAAAGGGTGCTAAAGAATCGGTTAGCAATTACCGTCCAATATCTCTTTTAACTTCAATTTCAAAAATTTTGGAGAAACTTGTTCACAAACGAACTCTTAGATTCCTTATCAATTGCAATATTCTTTCAAATTTTCAGTTTGGATTCAGAAAACAGCATAGCACAATCCACGCTTTGCTAGCTTTCATTGATAGAGTAGCCCATGCTTTAGATGAAGCTTCCCATACCATCGGTGTTTTTCTCGACTTCTCAAAAGCGTTCGATACTATAGACCATGATATTTTGCTTTATAAGTTAAGCCATTACGGCATTCGTGGGACAGCTCTAGATTGGTTTAAAGACTACCTTACTAATAGAAAGCAATATGTTTATCTAAACGGTCATGAGTCTCTCTTGAAAACAACTTCTTGTGGTGTCCCCCAGGGTTCCCTACTTGGCCCATTATTATTTATTTTGTACATAAACGACCTCCAAAATTCGTCTCAGATTCTTTCTTTCATATGCTTTGCTGATGACACAAATTTATTTCTTTCACATCGTAACTCTAACACGCTTATACATATGTTAAACAATGAACTGAAACTTGTTCAGTCCTGGATCCACGCAAATAAGTTATCACTAAATATTGATAAGACTCATTACATGCTGTTCAGCAATTCTCTGCAATCTGTTTCTGATTATGTTAAGATCAATGGTATCAATTTAAACCAGGTAGATAGTATTAAGTTTCTAGGACTTTACATTGATAGTGATCTATCCTGGAAAACCCATATTAACTATAACAGTAAAATTTTGTCCAGAAACATAGGAATTTTGAATAAGCTGAAATATTTTTTCCCCATACATATATTACAAATTATATACTCAACAATGATTTCCCCTTACCTCAACTATGGAATTCTTGCATGGGGTAATTCGTCCAGATTTTTGCTTGATTCGCTTTTCCTCCTCCAAAAACGCGCCATCAGAATTATCAATAACGCTGGATATCTATCTCATACAAATGAATTTTTTCACAAGAATAAAATTTTGAAATTGCCTGACTTGTTTGATTACAACCTAGGTATTTTCATGTATAAATACTCCACGAATGATCTTCCTGATGTTTTTCTTCACATGTTCAAAAGAAACTACTCAGTTCACAATTATCCCACCCGCCAACGGGACGCTTATTACCTTCCACGTACTCGAACAATTTTCGCGATGAAAACAATTATGTATGCGGGACCGAAATACTGGAACGATCTCCCCTCTGAACTCACAGGTTGTTTATCACTATCATCCTTTAAATGCAAATTAAGACAGTATTTATTGAATAATTACATTAATTCAGCTCACTGAAATCTGTTTTGTGATGCACAGGACTATCCCGCTGTACCGTACTCCAGGGTTGTTGTTATGTTAAAACCAGCTATTTGTGTCCTCAAATTCTGTCACTGTGTCTATGGCCTATTGCATTTTCTTCCTTCTCTAAGACATTTGGGGCGAGGTAACAGCTGGTATTTTAATTCCTTCTGCACTGTAACTGGTTGTTGAATGTCTTCTTTTTTTCTGGGGGGGGGGATTTGCAGGTGCATGTGTTCCCTCCTTAATACACGCAATGTATAAACCTTTAATATTTTTTAACCGTATTATTGTTATCATATATTGAGTCATATTGTTATTATCGCCAGAACGACAATGGTTCATCCGCCTACAGCATGTGGCTTATCCGACCCCAAATCTGTATTAGAGAAGAATTTGCTATATAACTGTATAAATGTACTTTTTTTTTTCTCTATGTTTTGGTCAATGTTGTACCCGTGCTCCCCATCTTAATCTTTAACTCGATTTTAACTGGGACCTACGCTCAACAAGCTCGCTTTTAAGTAGGTTCCTTCATATTTCTTTAGCATCCATTCACAGATTCAAAACGTCATAGATCGACCACTATATGTTTTATATATTTGCAATATTTTATGTATGTCTCCAGCTTGATATCATGTACTTCATTTGATTTTGTTATATTTGATGTATTTTTTCATCGAGAAATATGAAAATAAATCGAAATTTATGTTTATGCAATGCCAGCAGGATTAATTTTTTTTTTTTACACTTTGTGTATGCATGTGTAACCTAATAGAAATTCTCTGGAAAGTTTTTCTTTTTCTTTTTCTTTTTTCTTTTTTTGCCTCAAAGGTCAAAAGGTCAAAGATCAAGTGAAAGTGCTGAACTAACTTTTTCCTCCATGTCTCGGAAGTGGCTCAAGTTATCTTGAAACTTACTACATATTTATGCATGTTCTGCCTGACAGTGATTATCTTATGAGTTTAGGGTCAAAGGCCAGATGAAAATGGTCTGTACAACAAATTACTATTCAATACAGAAATTGCACTTTTTCTCCATACCTTGAAAATTACTCAATGCTCTTATGCATGAATGGGTCAAAGTCAAGTTAAAGTCCTTAAATCCCCAAATACTTGCTCTCCTATTCATCCAATTAAACCTAGGTCAGGGAAGGTGGACATTCAACACATTTGTGACAAACTTGTCATTTTAGTATTTTGCCAATTTTGTGAAAATGTAATCACACATTGTCCACATGTGCTATCTAGACCTATTAGGAGAATCATGCATTTATGGCAGAGGCATACCACGCCATAGCGACATTTCTAGTTTTTATTGAATTTGTGATTTTTATATGTGTACGTGGTGGAAAAAACCCACAAATGTGCTGGTCATGTTATCAGAAGTCACTTTCTGCACATGTGGTCCATACTCTTACCCTGCATGTGTGTCTGTGTGTATAGTGTGTATGTGTATTTGTGCGTGTGTGTGTGTGTGTGTGTGACAGACACAGATAAAAGGAGAGATGACTGGTAAAGACTATGAAAAAAAAAAGTTCCTTGCTAAGTTTCATGGTGTACTTGAGTCCGTTCGAATGGTGCGAGGAAGACCTGTTCAAGGCATTATTTTTCTGCAGTGGTCACATGTTGTTAAATGTGTTAAATTAGTAGAATTACCATAACTGTGTCAATGTTTGATTCTGATGAAAGCCTGTTACAGTCACCAGACACAATGAATGAGAAAATACTTTCTGAATATTATCTAAAAGTTCATATTGAGACCAACACTTCCTACTTTTTGATAAGCATGTTATGATTGTTCTTATTATTATCATCTAATACTGTTTTTAAAGTGTCAGTTGCACTTTGTCAAAATAATCATTATCATTGTCATCTTCATTACCTTGATTATAGAAAATTGTGAAGGAAATACCTCAGATCACATCCAAGCCCCAACACTGTAGGCTGTGGACTTTTTAAACCTCACAATTTGTGCAGTAATTTGTGCAACAGATCTTGCCTGGGGTCAGAAAACTTTCCTCTCCGTCAACTGCTGTAGTAATAGGCAAGGTGAAGCTCCCATTAATACTACTGGGCTATTGATACTGATACCTCTTGATACATGTATATCAACATCAAGTCCAATTTTGCCCATTTCTAGAGAAGACATGTAACAAACACCAGGGTGTCTCTTGCGCATATCCTGAAAGTTTGTCTTCTTCCTTGACAACGCCAGGTTCTATTTCAAAAGAGCCCTTGACTGGTGACGTGGAGTGTTTTGTGTATCGTACAGCTCGCTCTCAATAAGAACTCCTGAGGGTCTAACTCTTTTACCCCGTTTACACTAAGGAAAAAGGGGTTCTGAAGCCTCCTGTAGCAGCCTCGAGCAGCCTTTCAGCTCAGTATAAACAGACAGAATTCAGAAAAGGAGATCCAATCAGGTCAGGTTCTGAAACCACCTATCCTGGGGCTGATTTCAGAGGCTGCTTTAACAGCCTTTGATGCAGTATAAATGCTAGGGAGTTCAAGAAGCTGCTTTTTAGCCGACCCGGAGGTAATTAGTGAAGGTCATTACCTGCTTACATAAACAACCCAGGCGTCTCGACCAATCCTCGCTGAAGAAAGCCTTTCGACTTGCACACTTTCATGCAAAAGCCCGTGCCATGTATCAGAGAGAAGGAGCTAGTTGGGCCCGCTAGGGCCTGCTAGGGTCTGCTTTGGCGAGCAGTATATTAAAAAGATGAGAGGCTGCTTTTTCAGAGTGGGCTTTTGAACCTCCTCGAGGAGGCTCTGAAAGCTGCTACATTAGCAGTATATACTTGGTATTAAAATCAGAAATGTGATGTCAACACATCTACAGAGAGTGGTAGTCCTTCTAAGCCGTGTGTGCAGACCAATAATCCTAATGTGTTCATGTTGAAGTGATACATTACTATGTGGTCAAGAAAGTTTTTCTCCTAAACAGCAGATGTGGCTGATTAATGACCATTTGAAGTGTTTTCCCTGAATCTTGTCATCTTCAGGTAGGTCGTCAGTGATGACCTGAAGAACATTCTGGTACAACTTGCTCAGATATGTCTTTTTTTCTGTATTTAACAAAAAAGAATTAACAATTTCTTTGCTTGTTTGTTGCTTTCAGTGCATGTGGTAACAAGTATGTTTTGCTGTATTTCTGCATACATATATTTTGGAAAATGAGAAGACTTATTGCATTTTCTTTTTATTTGGAGCTATTTATTTCGTGAATAACTAGTAGAAGACCTCCATCCAAAGTTTTTTTTTTTTTTTGTGCTCCAATCAAGTTCTTGTAAGTAATCACCTGTAAAGAATAGAATATGGCAGAGTATTGCAATCTTTTTCTATCATGCAAAGTCTTTTTGAAATCGAATGGTGATTGATACATTGTATTTATATGTCTACACTGCCCTGTTCTAATGTAGGAGTGATACTGCATTATGTTCTGGTGTGAATTGGGCCACTCTTTTGCCTATTTCAAAACTCACATCACGTACACATCAGATCATACTCTGTATGAGCAACAGAAGAAAGCGTCATTCTTTGTGGCTATGATCCCAGGCAATTCCTCAAAGACCAGTGGGTGCAAAGTCAACTTGAACTAAGTTGCCTTTGACGATTTAAGCTGACCAGAGATTGCTCACGGGCATCTGAGGTATCTCTATAGATCCTTGCTTTCATATGTACACGATTTCAATTGTGATTCATATCATCGTTCATTCACATGACCGTAGAAGGCTTCGCAAATTCTGCTGTTTTGAATTTCAGAGCGAGGAGGGGAGGTTTGGCTTCTTTCCAAGTTCCCATCAAACTCTTAAGCTGTAACTAGCATGCACTTAGACTGCAGTGCGAGCCTATGAGGAACGCTGTCTTTCTGTAGAAGTAGTTGAAAGGTCACCGTAAGCTCCACCTCAAGTGCAACTGGAGGTCAATTACGATCACATGCACAGTCATCTCGCTGCTTAATTTTGGCGAAACGTGATGAGAGAGAGCACCTCCGGACCGTCATTTGAAATGAGATGAAGCACCCCCTGTGATTCCAGTTTGCATTCACATGACAAGAATGCTGAATTTTAAGCATGATTCTAGTGATGCATCGCTACATTCGTTTTTTCAAAGTAAGCACACTCTGTTCGTGTGAAAGCTAGGTTTGATTCCGTCTTAGCAGTACTAGTGCAGTGGACTCCCGTTATAACGTAGTCTTCAGGACTGGCTGTTTCCTTTCGTCGTATAGAAATTTTGTTATAACCATACAAATAAACAATAAAAAAAACCATAGAGCCAATAATTTTGCGATCTGGATTTTTGTTAAGTTGTAACAGGAATTTCGTTATAACCGTGTTTGTTATGACGAGAATGCACCGTATATAAGTAAGTGGTTGTCCTAATTGTTGTAGGCTTGAGCAGGCCATGCAGGGTTCTTTAAAAGAATACAATTGCAAAAATGAAAACAACAGTCATCAAGGATGTTTTCCATGGTTTACTGGGACAGGAAAAACAAACAACAGCCCATAAATGTAAAAAATAAATGAACAAATCAGAGTGATAAACAATCTCTGAGTAGTGTGTCCTTGAGACTTGTTCAGAGCACTGTAAAATCTTGAGGGTTAGACCAGGATGAAACATAATGCCCTGTCCCCTATAGATGGCCTTGACATGATAAGGACCACTGCAAACTTGATCACCACTCCCTTCAATGCCAAAGCCATGTTTTGTGCACATCCAAGCATGCCACATCCAGTCTGCTCTCTGCTTTCTCTTCTCCATCCCCCAATTTGTGCTGGTACTCTGGTCTGTTGGTCTAGTTCCAAATGCTCCTTAAACTCAAGTCCAAATTAATTGACCTTGTAGTTCTTCCCTGTCTATCTGTATACGTTTCGGGGGGAGGGGGGGGGGGGTTGACCCCAAGAAACAGACAAATAAGAAAAAAGATTCTTCATCCTTGCACTTTTTTTTTGTTGACTTGTATTTTGGTGTAGATATATATGACACGAATTAGGGCAAAATCAATGACATCCACATGCAATAAAGATTATATATAGCGGTACATTGTTTGTGTTTTCACGATGCTAAATTTTCTGCTGTACATAGTACTGTCTTATTTATTCTCAGATTTAGCTCAAATGAGGCAAGGACAGGTGTTTGACAACCATTGCCATATTGTGATCATTGAGTGGTGTGTGCTGCCTACTGTGCACTTATACTTTTGCCGAAAAATTTAGACCACATGTTCACCCTTTTGAAGGAGCACATTTTAGAGATTTTAAACTGAAGTTACAAGGAGCTATCACATGTTTGAAAGGGGGTTGGACCATTTTTAGGGGGATTTGGGGGTTGCACACTTACAATGTAGGCTCCAAGCAATGACAACACTACAGTAGCAGTAAATTGCTTTAGTAGCATGCCTAATACCAACTCCTTTTTTTTTTAGTTTGTGCATGTGCACTAAAAGATAAAATACATAAAATCATAAATTACATTTCCTGCAATATCTATTTTTGAATCATCACCATAAAGCTGACTTGATGCAAAGCACAGCTTTTGTGTGTTATGCAGGTACTGCACCTTATTATGCTGCACACCATTTCTTAATCACATTTCCATACAATGCATGGCATGTCATTAGCTTTAGTGAGTAGAAATAAAAAAAAAAAAAAAATCTATTTATGTCTGGATGAGAAAATATCTGATTGTCCTTGATTTGGGATTAATTATTCCCATTGAGATGCATGTGATACACAAGCATCTGCCTGACTGCTTTGTGGAATTTCCCTGAATCCTAATGTTTGAAGGTTTGCAGTCTTGCATACATACACGTTTAGTGTCTGAATGTCCCTGAAAAGATTGTATTTTACTCAGCATTTTCTCCTGACATGAATGCTAAGTACTGCATTTAAAAAAAAAAAAAAAAAACCCTGACTGAAGTTTCATTTGGAGTAATAGCATGCAAACTAGGCATGTGCATGTACTTACCTGCAAATTCATGACTGACTCTGCTTTCCCTGATTATACAAACTTATCATCACAAATCTAGTTCACTGTTTCAGACAAAGGGAATAGTTTGAAGTTTGAAGGATTGAGTTGGTTTAATTATTGTGTTTTGGAAGATTAAGATTAAAACTAATAATGTATAAATTGTACATATCAAGGGTTTTTTGTTTTTGTTTTTTCATGTTGTCGCTGGAGGAATTGTTCTAAGTGTTCAGTTTAACCCGTTCAAGACTAGTCTTGAATATACAACTTGTACTTGGGCAAATGTCTATGGGAAATGCATGTTAAAGCATAATCTAAGATGTGATTAGTACATTCTGTATGGGCATTCCAGTACTAGTATTTTGATTTTATCATTGTGCTGTTGTGACAGTTGTTTATGTGTTGGGATATCTTTCACTTAAGGATGACTTATTCGTTTGTTTGTTTGTTTGTTTGTTTGTTTGTTTGTTTGTTTGTTTGTTTGTTTGTTTTTGTGTTTGTTTATTCCTAAACATGCACAAATGTTTTCTGGGACCATTGATGCCATCAGTTCTTTTTTATCAGTCACTTAGGGTGTGTTGAACCTACAGTTAACTTTATTAAAGCCATAGAATCTCTCAGAGTGTATCAAATCATTAAAGTGTCTGTTTACTGCCTCAATTCTTTGATTCCGCTAATCTCCATCTCAAAAAATATTGTGAGAGTAGATAGTCTTATCAACCAGAATAATGGATAATTTGTGGAGATAAGAAAAGTATTAAGCAAAGACATTGGACTTGCCTTTATTTTGGTTATGACTTAAAATGATTTTTAACTAAGTTTCATTTAATCTCATACAGGACTGGTTATTGCAAAAATTATTCATTTGTGGTTGATAATATTGGTTGTTGGTAGGCTGAATAATCTAAGCTCTGCATGTGTGAAGGTATGATTTTTGTTTGTGCACCTAAAAGAACTTGAATGTATTTTCTATGTGCACCAATTTGCTGTATATGCATGTTCATTTTCAGTATTAAACACACTCTTTTCTCAGCATGAAGAAGCTGTAGCAGCATAACGCTTGGAAATATACTAATGAAATGTATTTTCATACCAGAGTCAGAGGGATTGTTCAGTAATGAATACTGTAAAAGTGGAAATTTTCACGATAACATGAAACTAGCACAGTATAGATAAAAACACACAGATTTTTAGTTTTTTGTACAGCTGTAAGTAATACAGTTAAACTCGCCTAAGTCGACATTGCACATGTCGAATAATCGCGCAAGTCGATGATTTTAAAAAGTCCCGATTTTTCCCCATTGACTTACGTGTATTAATTCACTCACAAGTCGAATTTTGTAAGTCGAATACTCGCCTAAGTCAATGAAATTCCAATAACAATTTCACGGAAAAACCATTAAATTCACTGTGCCTAAGTCGAATAAGATTTTATTGTGCAATAAATCACTGTCAAAATCACGAGACGCCAGTTTTTGTTTACATAAGAACTAGCCCGACCAGACAGGTGACAAAAAAATGATTTAAAGTATCAAAATTCAAAGCGATCGCATGCGATTGTTGAACTCTCTTCGTGTTTGGAGGTCCGCTGGTCCAGCCCTGTCGCGCTAGCGCTACGTACGTACAGCGACTGGGCTGTGTATAGTCTGTGTATGGTTGCAGTCTGCGCTGTGCAGTGGATGGATGAAGCTGCTGAGTTTTCAAAGCGGAAAGTAGGAGGAAAGTTACGGGCACGGGTAAATCAGAATTACACCTCTACACGCATTTTAAGCTACGGTATGGTAAACTGGAATCAATCACTGCTCAATATATCGTTCATATTTACTTCCCCAAGGTTTAACAAGGGTGTAAAGTAATCGTACCTGTGCCAATACTAATGCACTGTCCATGCAAAGTTAGCCGCGGCCCTGCCGGGCGACCCGTGCTGCGGCACACCACCTCTCCAGCTCTCGGCTCCAGAGTAGACAACATACAATGTACATTTATACATACAGTATGTAATGTACGTGTGGTGTAACTGTTGTTAAGTCCATTTTTTTTCGACTTACGCACAAGTCGAAAATTGTCTAAGTCGATGTGTTTTGCTCAGTCCCGAGAAGATCGACTTATGCGAGTTTAACTGTACTATCTATTTTCTGTGTTATGCACTATATCACTTTTAATTGTTATCATCGTTATTATGATTATGATTGTGATCATTACTATCGTTATATTATTATTACTACTATTATTTTTTTGTATTATTATTATTATTACTTTTCTTATTGTTATTATCATTATCATCATCATCATCATCATCATCACCATTATTGTTATCATCATCATCATCATCATCATCATTATATTTTGATTCCATCGAATCAAGGACATGCTAAGTTCATCTTGCCTGGCTGAGCACAAAAAATTACTCGCGCAAAAATATCTATGTGTACAGTATTTGAATGGAATGTTTGGTGATATTTGTTTCCAGGATCTGCTTGAGATTGCTAAGGAGGACCTGATTGCGCAGCTGACGTACACAACCAGCATCGCTCACGGGGAGAGGTTTCAGAGGAACTACACTAAAGCCCAGGCCATCGGTAAGAGAGAGAGAAGAGTGTCGTTGAAAGAATCAGGGCTGTCAGTTTTGGCCTACCTGTTTGCCATCACATGCTCACAGAGCAGGGCTTACCTTGGGGGGAGGGGGGGGGGGGGGAGGGAGGGGGAACAAGCTTTAACAAATATTTTGCTTTATTACCTCTGCCAAGGGAGGAGGTTAGGTTTATCAGCAGCGTTTGTGTGTTGGTTTGTTTGTCCATGTGCAAAATAACTCAAAAAGTTGTGAACGGATTTGGATGAAACTTACAGGAAAGGTTGAGAATGACACGTGGAACAGAGAATTAAATTTTGGTAGCGATCTGTGAAATTTTATGAAGGATTTTTGATATTTTTGCAGGTAGGGTTGGTGAACTTGGGAGTTCAAGCAGCACATTTTTTTAAGTTTGCATGTACTTGCACTAAAGTGCATGCTCTAGTTTCTGCTCGGGTGAGGCAGTCATGTTGCTAAGATTTCCATCTTAAGCTTTAATGATGAAAAACATGAAAAATATGCAATAAAGAAGCAAAAGACAGTCTTTAATGATGTATTTTATTAGTGCTAACAAGCTTAAATGTTTTTCTTTATTACCCCTGCCAAGGGAGTAGGTTATGTTTATCAGCAGCGTTTCTTTGTTGGTTTGTTTGTCCATGTGCAAAATAACTCAAAAAGTTGTGAACGGATTTGGATGAAACTTACAGGAATGGTTGAGAATGACACATGGAACAGATGATTACATTTTGGTAGCGATCTGGAAATTTTATGGATTTTATGAAGGATTTTCGATATTTTGGCAGGTAGGGTCAGTGAACTTTGGAGTTCAAGCAGCACATTTTTTAAAGTTTGCATGTACTAGCACCAGAGTGCATGCTCTAGTTTCTGCTCGGGTGAGGCAGTCATGTTGCTAAGATTTCCATCTTAAGCTTTAATGATGAAAAAAATGAAAAATATGCAATAAAGAAGCAAAAGACAGTCTTTAATGATGTATTTTATTAGTGCTAACAAGCTTAAATGTTTTTCTTTATTACCCCTGCCAAGGGAGTAGGTTATGTTTATCAGCAGCGTTTGTTTGTTGGTTTGTTTGTCCATGTGCAAAATAACTCAAAAAGTTGTGAAGGGATTTGGATGAAACTTACAGGAATGGTTGAGAATGACCCATGGAACAGATGATTACATTTTGGTAGCGATCTGGAAATTTTATGGATTTTATGAAGGATTTTCGATATTTTGGCAGGTAAGGTCAGTGAACTTTGGAGTTCAAGCAGCACATTTTTTAAAGTTTGCATGTACTTGCACTAGAGTGCATGCTCTAGTTTCTGCTAGGGTGAGGCAGTCATGTTGCTAAGATTTCCATCTTTAATAAGCTTTAATGATGAAAAACATGAAAAATATGCAATAAAGAAGCAAAAGACAGTCTTTAATGATGTATTTTATTAGTGCTAAATGCTGTGCAAGATAGAAGTTTTGTAATACATAAGTTTGTATATTAATGCCTCTTTTTATTGAGTCCAAAGTATTTTTTTGACTCCAACAGTTGTGCAATGTTTCATACCCGGTGCATTATGGGCATTTTTTTTCCAGACTAGCCTTTTTGAGAATTGTTCCAAGTTGCAAGATGTATGCACATGTATTAATATATAAATTTGTTTGTTCTTCTTTTTATCTTCCTATTTATTTATTTCTTCATTTATTACCTGGCAATTTGTATATTAAATGAACTCTTTATCTTTTCATTTATCTACCTTGCTGCAAATATCCACTCTATATGCTTCATGTTATACTAAAGGTTTGTTCAAGCAGGGTCCTGCCTATTAAGTCAGATCTCTTTGGTTTTAAATGAAATGAGTATGCGGCTAGTACAATACATATCTTTTCAACATACATGGGTTTAGAACATGGCTGATATTCCTCTTTTGCAGCCTTGGCAGATATACTTATTAACAGTGGCTGTCTTATTGACCAGTAGCAGAAGGTCAGGTGAAGCTGAAAACAAAGCGTAAGGAAGATTAAATGTTTGAAATCTTTCGGCAGATACAAGATGTATTTGTTAATCAGAGATGATGGCAATGGATGTCTGGCTGATGATTGATATATCTGTTCATTAGTATTGAATCAAATGTACGAGAGATATATTCATAGTACTGATGTGATGAAAAAAATTTACCATGAGGTGATTTTGTGCCACAGATGCACGTGACGCCATGACGAAGACGCTGTATGGTCGGCTCTTCAGCTGGATCGTCAACAAAATCAACCAACTTCTAGCCCCCGAGGAACAGCTGGAATCCAGCCAATCAACAGAGATCGGTGAGCAGCACTTTCTAGGAATATATATAAGATATATATATATATAAACACACATATATATACACATATATATACTGTATATGTCAAAAAAAAATTACAACGGGACCCTCCGCAATGATATCTTTACAAATAGTGAATCAATCCAAATACAAATTCAGGGTATGAAACTATAACTCATTGCCCACATCTTACAGAAAACCCCATTCAATTTGCTTCAGTGGTCAAAGAGAAATGAGGAATTTTGTACCCGATGTCAAGAATCTCTTCCCTCTAAGTTTTGTTTATTGTATTCACACACAGAAGCATCGAAGTATTAAACTTGGAAGAATCAGACTCATGACATGCTTTACAACAGTCCACATTTGTCTTTGACTGCTTAACCAAATTGAATGGGGTTTTCTGCAAAATAGAGCTACGATGTTATATCTTAAGACCCCGCAGTAGCATTTAGACAGTTTAATCATATTGGATGTTATCAATGCAAAAATTTGATTGTAATTTTTTTGGGGACATACTGTATATAAATGTATAAAACACATACATACACGTATATATATCTCTCTTTTTCTCTTTGTCTCATTCCATGTGTCTCTTTCTATCTGCTTCCATTTTTGTTTTGTCTCTTTGTCTTTCTTGTCAGTCTGTGTGAGAAGTTTTTGTTTTTGTCTCTTTGTGTCCACATTGTATCTCTCTGTCCCTCTCCATGTCTTGTCTGCCTGTATGTCTGTTTGTTTTTCTCTCTTTGTATTCATGCGTTATGTAATACATTTGACAGAAGAAAAAATGTTTTTGATACATACAGAACTTTTATATAATTGAACACAGTTAAACGTAGAAAATCAGTATCAATTTATAGAGCAGAGCGAGATTAGCCTACATAGATTACTTTTTATTTTATTATTGCAGAACATAGTGAAATAGAGGAACTCAGGAATGAAAGTTTATGAGCGCAAACATAGACAACTTCCTAATATAGAGTTACGTTGAATGACCAGTATTGCGTACTAGAGATATTAAACTTTGTATGTTTGGCACGATATGTTTTGATAGCTGGAGATATCACCGTGTCAGTGAACTTTCTGGCAGGAAACTCCTCAGTTTTGGTTGTAAAAGGTCACAAGTCAATATTTTTTCAAAATAGATATTCGCTATTATATGTACTTGAACTGTTGTATTGCTGCTAATGATTTTGTGCAAACAGCTTTATATAGTTAGAAGTTTTGATAACCTTTAGATTATTGTAGTTTTGTTTTGCTCTTTTGCTTTCACTTTGTTTGGTTAATGCTTTTTATTTCCCATTTGCAGTGTAACACATCATTTCTCTTCTCATGAATTTACCTGTAAAATCTGCACCACTTGTAAAAGCCAGAAATGTGGAGTAAAAAGAGAAGAAGACATAAATAGCTAAATCAGGTTATGATGAGAAAATTGGTATTTTGAAGACTAAGATTCTTTGTGGATGCAGCATGAATTCAGCTTATATCTATTTATCTTTTTTTTTTTCTTTTGCACCCAAAGATATTTTCAGAAATGATGTTTCTTAGTTCATAGCCAGCTTTTATGTGTGTAGTGTACATGTCAGTGCTCTATGATGTGGTAAATCTAGAAATATTGGCAAGCACATTAATTCTTTCTATAATTGATGTAATTTAGTAATGATTATAAATATGTTTATCAAAATGACATACTCGGTAAAAAGATCAGACCAGTGCAGCTCAGGACGGTTTCATGCTGACATTTTCGATAATCTCACGCTGTATCTACATATGTGTTTGCAATCATAAGCAGCACAATCAAAATAAATGATTACAGATGATAAATAATTGTGATGGTTGTGTTTCATGCATATATGTGTGTGTATGTTTCTATATTGTGTTTATGTGTTACCATGTGCTTGGGTTTGTGTATGTGCATGTGTGTGTGTCTGTTTGTGTTTAAGTATGTATGTGCATAATGGTAATGATGAAGTCATTTCTAGTGTTTCTGTCATTTAGTGCCTAGTTTGATTCAGTGGCCTCGCTTATGCAGCGTGAGAAGCCATGCATTGTACATGTGTGTCCGGTCTTATAAACTTCCTAGAGGCCTGAAGCCCTGTCTCTTAAAGGCATAATTTACCATTTGCAGATGAAACAGAAACCCAGCATTAGTGCTTTAAGATAGTTCTGAAATGTGAGTTAAGGATAGAAACAACCACTGTAAATATTTGAATCGATAAAATCGATGTTAAGTATTGTTAGATGTACAAAATGTAAACAATAGTTATAATAAAGATGTTTCCAGATTAAACCGTCTACAGTGACGGTTTATTGAGAAAAATACAGATATCTCTTATATTTTAGGCTTTATCGTGAAAATTTTATATGATAGGATGTTTTGTGATACAACAGACCTGCACATATGCATTAAATGTCATATCTTGAAATTTTTTTAAATCACTGTTCCCAAAGGTAAACAGGACCTTTAACTGGGAATTTTGAATGTGAACAATTTAGCAATCTGCAGTGTCCAGTGCACATTGAAAAAAAGAAAAAAGAAAAGAAAAGAAAATAGAACAAAGGGAAATGTTTGTATCTTACATGTACTTCCTACAAAATGCATAGATGCCTGAAGCCCTGTCTCTGTACTGAGAATTATGAATGTGAGCAATTAGCAATCTGAAGTGTTCAGCGGAAATTAAAAAAGAGAGGAAAGGAAAACTGAATGAAGGAAAATCTCTGTATCTTCTGCTTCTCTTGATATTACTCCCTTTTTTTGGGGGGGGGGGGGAGTTTCAGGAGTGAAGCATACAAGGTTTTACTGATGGTTGGTATGATGTACATGTATGTGGTATATTTGTTGTTGTTGCCTATGTTATCAAATACAAATGTATATTATCTTGGCCATTGCTGCACAGTCATCGTGTGCCTGTGTTTGTGTGTGTGTGTGTGTGTGTGTGTGTGTGTGTGTGTCTGTATGTGCGTGTGTGTGTGTGTGTGTGTGTGTGTGTGTGTGGCCATTTGTGTGTATGCATAGGTATATGCCTCTCATGTGTGTAGGAACTGTTTTCTGGAGAACTAGATAACTTTTCCTATATTGTATTCCATCGTTTGCAGGTATCCTGGATATTTTTGGCTTTGAACATCTCCAGACTAACAGCTTTGAACAGGCCTGTATCAATCTGGCCAATGAGCAGCTTCAGTACTTCTTCAACCAAGTGAGCCAAATTCACTTTATTTGAAATGAGTTTTTGTTTTTTTGCTTTGCAGATACCATAGCATTAGACATGTTGGCTATTGTCACCATAAAGGCATTCCGTGCCAGTGAATTTTTTTTTTCTTTGTTCACAGAAGAAAATAAACAGATGAGCCGATTCAAATGTGGCCTGATCCTGCTTTGAACATACAAAATTCAAAAGAGATTTGCCGTGTGTATTTTTGACCAACATACAATGATGTTGTCCTCAGATACAATGTAGCTGTTGATTTTTAGTTCATTGATGGTCGTTCCTGACTTGAAAGCTGTTTGTTATGCTTGAAAGAAGTTCAGGGATCAAATACAGTATGGGCATACGACATCAACATATTTCACAGACACATACATTGTACGATAGGTTTTAAGTTAATTGCCCTATCATTCAGAGCAATGCTTTTTTTTTTTCCAATTTCATGTTTAATTCAAGTGCATGTTTGGTGGTTCACCTGTCACTGCAGAATGAGATGTTGGAATTTCTATGTAGAGAATGTCTGTGTACTAGTAAGTCATAAATCATGCATCTTTGTGGTGCCAATGACACTTGGTAGTCTACATCCCTAAGTATTCTTTTTGATGCTGTTAGCAATGATAAAATAAGATGGCAGCTATTCTTTGCTTCTTTTATTTTCCTTTCTTCCAGCACATCTTCCTCCTAGAGCAGGCTGAGTACATGAATGAAGGCATTGACTGGTCCAACATTCCCTTTGTCAACAATGAGCCCCTCTTGGTTGGTTTACATTCCATAATTGTCATATCTATCTCGACAGAATTTCTTGTTAAAGGCAGGACATTTCAGGTTCATATTCGGGTAGAAAATAATGTTTTTGGTGAAGATCTTTGATTGAAATAACATATTTCAGTTCCCAAAAAGTACAGTTGTAGCATTTATTTTGAGAAACAAAGTTAATACTCAGTTGATCCTTGTACACCCTGCTGCCTTCTTTGAGCAACAGATTCACTTTGACCTGAACAAGGCTGATTTAGTAACATTACTGGAACAAACTTTGATGGATGTTTAGATTTTTGAAAACTGTTATCATTTTTCTAACAAAGTATCTTCTCTGATTATAAAAATTGATATTAGCACATACACTAATGCTGTAGATGTGGTTGTCAGTGAGTGGTGAGGTGTTATGATCTGTGGTGACTTTTTTTTTTTATGCCTCCGCCAACGAAGTGGCTGGAGGCATTATTTTTTCGGGTCGTCCGTCCGTCCGTCCGTCCGTCCGTCCGTACGTCCGTCCCATTTTGTTTTTGTCGATATCTCAAGAACTGTGTGGTGATTTTACATCAAACTTGGTATGAGGGTATATCCTGGGGGGATGATACTTTCTTTGGATTTTAGGGTCATGGGGTCAAAGGTCAAAGGTCACAGGTTATTTTGTGAAAAAAAAAGGTTGAAAATTCATGTTTTTCTCCATATCTTGCAAATGGTTCAAGGTATCGTCATGGAACTTAGTATATATGCTTGTTCCAATGGGCAGTGATTATCTAGGGAAGTTGGGGGTCATGGTTCAAAGGTCAGGGGGTCAAAGGTCAAGGTCAACTCCTCAAAATATCACTACTGTCCTTATATTTATGTAATGCCTGAAGGTTTTTGGTTTTTTTTTAAACTTGATGTATGCATGTATTACCCAATATATATTCTGTGGGAAGTTTCTTGCCAAAAGGTCAAAGGTCAAAAGGTAAAAGGTCAAGTGAAAGTGCTGAATTGCACTTTTTCCTCCATATCTCAAAAGTAACTCAAGGTATAATCATGAAACTTACATATTTATGCATGTTCAACCTAACAGTGATTCTCTTTGGAACTGTGAGGTCAGAGGTCAAAGGCCAGGTTTAGATAATGCTATTTTCCCATTTGATACTGAAATTATACTTTTTCTCAATACCTTGAAAATTACTCAATGCATAAACTTATAAAAGGGTCAAAAGTCAAGTAAAAATCATCAGTTCCCCAAATACCTGCACTCTGACATTTTAATCATTCATCCAATTGAACCTAGTTCTAGGATAGTGAACATTCAGCACATTTGTGTCAAACCTGTCATTTTAATATTTTGCCAATTGTGTGAAACTGTCATCACACATTGTCAAGACATTGTACTATAGACCTATTAGGAGAACCATGCATTATGGCGGAGGCATATCAGTCGCCGTAGCGATATATCTAGTTATTACCCAATTTTTTTTTTACTCCAGAACCTGTTCCTTACCAAGCCCATTGGAATCCTTGCTCTGGTGGATGAGGAGACAATGTTTCCAAAGGTTAGAGATGCTTTAGAAAAATTTTCATCATCTTATTCTGTATCACTAGTCACAATACGCGAAACTACGTGTATGCATAGGTTACTTCCCGATAACTTCCAGAAGTTTTGGCACGCTGTCACACTACGTACCAACAAAACTGGCATGTGTAGTGTCAGTAATACAAAACTACCGATAGTTTTGGTCTCTGACAGGAAAAAAAAAATGCAACTACAAACAAAAGAATGCACAGTCGGCGTAAACGCCACGAATGAATCTATTGTCATGTTACAAACTTCTTGAAGTTTCATTTGCGCGCGGTCACTCTACACAAAGCTATGCATAGTTTTGCATGAAACTTTCCATGTTCATGTAGGAAGTTTCGCACAAAGTTTCGCTGCTAACTTCTTAAGAATGTTGCGGTCTCACCACCCAGACAATGTGAAGCAACATACAGAGTAGTGAAACTACACATAGTTTCGCGTAATATGACTATCGTAACTGTCATTAAAACCCCATCAAGAATACTCAGAAACTTGATCAGCAGTAACAGAGACAGAACATACCAGTGTACATGTAGGCAAGGTAATTCCCACCAAAATACGTATGAAGTTTCAACAGTGTCTAAAGTTTGTGTGCTCCTTTTGCAACCCTGAATATGAGATTCCTTTCATAAGGTGTTATATTTGATAGAGATAGGTACCTGGTAATTCAGACCTTTGCACAGGATATTAAAACTGGAAATTTCTTTATAATGGAGGGGGAATACATGTAGCTACTATAGATTTCTTGTGAATTCAGAAGACTTTGGAAAAATCTGTGAAAAATACATTTGAAATCCCTGAGCTCACAAAAAGGTGAAAATATTGCAGGCCTCTCATCTATAATTGCTGAAAAAAAAGAATGGAAATTTGCTAGTAGTATGAGATGGGATCTCTAGTCTTGAATCTCTTCTATTGTACTGCTACATATACATCAAATATTTAGTGTTAAACTGGTTGAAAATGAAAAGTAGACATGAAATTTCTATTGATAATTTCCCATTTTTCTTGCATGCGAGAGACAAAATATTCAGAAAAACCCCCAAAATGAAATCTATCTTGATTTTTTAAAGAACCTTTGGCTTTCCACCTTAGGGAGGTCGGAGGCCAAAGATTTGATATTGAAACATTATTTTCTGGTAAGAATGAATGTACAAGAGTGGAGTCTTGGCTTCACCCTGTAGCCCAAGTGTGAGCTGCAAATGAGGGAAAAAAAAACCCTGTAGAACTCCCCCCACTGAACTGCTTCTGGCGACTACCATCTTTTCTAACATATGCGCACATGATTAGAATGACCATCTGTGATGCTTTGTTGAGAACTCCCCTCAAATATCCAATCATGAAACAAACAAACAAACAAACAAACAAGCACATTTGATACCAGCAAATGTGATGGAAGTGGGGAGATGTTCATGACATGTCTTTTCATGAGACAAAAGTGGAATTGATTGCATACTGTCGCCTGTGTGAGAATCCATTCTAGCAAACTGAAGTGAGAAGCACATCACTCAGACATACTTGAAGTATCCCTACCCCCCTAAAAAAAGAAAGATTATTGTAATGCACTTGCTCATATTTCACTGATATCTAACAAATACTTACAGTAAAGTGCAAACGTATCATCACTAATTACAATGTCATATCATCAGTGACGTAGTCATATGTCTTTCTTTTACTGCAGTTTGTTAAATTTTTGTCTATTAGCATATGCATGCAACTGAAAATTTGATTAAGTGATTTTCTTCTTAAAGTCTCTATATATTTTCAAAAAGCTCTAAGAATTCAGAAAGACTGGAGAGCTTTACAATAAGTTTACATATACCAAAAATAAGAAATATTAAAGACTTTTCACACTCAGTTGCAGACAAGATTTCACCCAAATCAGCAGTGTGAAGACCTGGGATTTGACATTGACCGACTGATACGACTATTACGTGTACTGATGAAAAAAAAAAACCCTACGCACAAAACAGATCTTTTTCACATACAGTAGCCTTGATCTTGCATGTGCTTAGCTGTTTCTTCCTATTTTTTAGCATTTGGTAGATTAAATTTATACGAGGCTTTTCTAGTTTCAGTGAAGATAGTTTTTGCTGCGTCACAGACTTCCAAGTGCACGCAGCCAACCATTAAAAAAGAAAAGAAAAAAAAGATGTGTAGCTTTTTGTTTCATTTCATGCTCACCCCCCGAAAAAGTGCATTGTCTTTAAACATAAGAGGTTAGGGTATTCTTTATGTCAATAATTCAATTTTTAAATGCAAAAAAAGTTCACTTGCCATACCAGTAATAAACATGCACATCAAAAGGAGCAATAAAGCAATATTTTTTGTCTTTTTTTGAATTTATGGTACAGAATTACCAAGACCATTTGTGTTTAATACCCAATAATGTTATATGTTTTCCATATCTCATTCAGTGAGGAAGGTCAAATTATCCATTTACCCATTGACAAAGCAGTGTGTGGTACAGTATATTTAAGTCTTAGGATTGCTGAATAATTCATCGATTTTTAGATATTTTCTGTGCCACACAAAATTTTTCTTTTGTGTGTGTTTTTGTAAGAGACTTTCTTTAACCCAAATAACGGTCATCTCAAAACCCTGTAATTTTCTTGATTCAAATCTAATTGCAAAGAAACGGTTATTATTCCTCTGGTTTGATTTTTAACTGTTGTTGTTTTAAAGAAAAGAAGAGAGAGAAAATGGGACCCTATTCAACATATACTTTGCCCCAGACAACACGGACATAAAATCAGACCATAATAGCTCTTAAGGAAATCAAACATCATTATTAGATAAACAATATAATGTCTCCACAAGGGAGCTCATAATAAATGTCTCCACGAGGGAGCTTATATTGAAAATCTTGCAAGGGAGCTCATTAAGTCAATGCGAGGGAGCTCATCGGAAGTCTCCGCAAGGGAGCTCATAATGAATATCTCCACAAAGGAGTTTATACAAATTTTAATCATTACGGTAATATTATTCAGTAACAAAAATAATAGTCATGTCTCAAGAAAGAGCTCATAATAAATGAATACTGTAAGTAGACGGTATCTACGCTGATGAATCACCTCACTTGTATCACCCAAACACGAATAGCTAACACACACGTGCGTGTACTATACACTCCCTCACACACACACACACACACATGCACACACACAGGCATAAATATTAATTTTTACCAAAAAACCCCAAAATAAAACAAAACTAGAAAAGCACTCTGAGAGTGCAGACCTCCGCCAAGCAGCTACTTTCCACCGATGATCTTGCTCTTCCCAAAGAGATTTTTTCCTCTCCACCACTGGGGAAAAGCTCTTTGGGCTCTTCCATAGAGATCAGTGATTTCCACATCCATAGGTATACATGCTGAAAAATCGCCCGATTTCCCAATATAGAAGCCTTTGTTACATCATAAACCCTCAGCTGCGCGGCGCACCTCGCCCTAGCAGAAACTAGAGCACGCACTTTAGTGCATGTTTGAAAACCTCAAAAATGCGCAGCTTGAACTCCAAAGTTCATCGACCCTACCTGTCAAAATATCAAAAATCCTTCATAAATTCCAAAAAAATTCTCGGATCACTAAAAAAAAAAATATAAGCATTTGTTACTTGTGCCATTTTCAACTTTTTCTGTAAGTTTCATCCAAATCCGTTCACTACTTTTTGAGTTATTTTGCACACAGACAAACAAACAAACCAGCAAACCAACGGTAATGAAAACATAACCTCCTCCCTTGGCGGAGGTAAAAAAAAAGGAAACACACACACGGTTATATGTACTGCAAAATAGACGAAAATACAATAGCTGTCATTGATTGGAGGGGAAAAATATATACTTTAATATCCATATATAAATTATTTCATCTCTCGATATTTCTCTCCAAAGTCGATAACATAAACATGAAGAAGCTTTTCACTATTATTTCCTGTTGAAAATCAGGTTTGACAGAGCTGTCTCCATGAAGCAGCTCAGATTTTATGGTTTGAATGGTTGTTGAATAGTGAGTGTTCGGTGTATGTGTGTGTCTATGTCTATACATGTGAATGTGTATGTGTCTGTGTTTATATATGTGAATGTGTCTGTGTCTGTGTCTATGTGCATGTGTGTTTGTCTGTGCTTGCATGTGTGCACACATTTGTGGATGTTTGTGTCTATGCACTTGTAATGCTAAAATCTGTATGTTTCCTCTTGTAATACACAAAAATTGAAAGCCAAATTTAGCCTCTGTGAAAATTCTTCCCACCGGACAGGGCAGTGACCACTCACTGGTGGAGAAGATGAACAAGAATTTTGCCCGGAACCACCACTACATCAAGGCCAAGATCTCCACCAGCAACATATTCAGCATCGACCACTATGCCGGACGGGTGAGTTATGTTGATTTGTGTACTTACACACTCATGCACACACACACACACACACACACACACACACACACACACACACACACACACACACACACAAAACTTTTAATCACACCATGCTATATGGATGTGTGTACATGAAGTCATGTGCTCATGATGTTCTGGGCATACGAAGTCACATGTAGTGCGTGCTAGCCACAATTAAATTGATCATTAAGTTTAATGCACATGCACACATGCACACACACTTATTTTTTTTTCAATGGCATTTATTCATTACCATTCAAGTAATACAAAGGCAATATCATAAACTGGTGCTGATATACAAAGTAACATTATTTGGACACTAGTAACAAAAGTAATTACATCCTTCCTGTGTACATTTTTTATTACAGAAGTAGAAATTATTACTTGATAATATAAACACCTAACATCTCATTTGTCAGATTGATAACACTTGAAATTAAAGTACAATTGAACAGCGAAACAGAATGGAATCATAATTATAGACCAAACAAGCCTACTCCCCCAGCAGCTCTCCACAGCTGCACCTCCTAACCATGTCGTCTGTACGTTTGTCCAATCCCCTTCACCCTCTCTTTTTCCTCCCTTGCGCATGTCAATCGACCTCCCCCTAGCTTTCCATGCACACACACACAAACACTAACATTAACACGCATACACTGTATGCAAAATTCAGCAGAGAGCAACTGTGTTCTGCAGACTCTTGACGAAGAGATATGCATGTGTTTCTATCCCCTAATAATTCTGTTGAGTCTTCCTTACTTCGTAACCTTTTTATTGGCAGTCACAGTAACTATACAGCCAATACATTTAATTGTCTATACCCTTTATGTTCTTACTGTATATTATGTCTTTATGTTATGTGTCATATGTTTTTGACATGGTTATAATGTGTTTGATATTGAAAAAGACCAAGTGGAAACTGAATATCTAGAGTACGTGTAAATTCAGTTCACTTCATGAATGTGTTCAAGGAGGAACTAGTACCTGGCTCCTGAGGATCACCCTCTCATACTGTGGTAGAAGCCACCAAAGTAAAGGACAAACGAATGAACAAACAAACAAAAACAAAAAAACACAGACATACAAAAGCTGTTACAAAATGAAATAAAACCCTGATATAATCAGTTTGGAAGATGGTTCCAAGGAGATTGGTAATAAGACAGAAACTGCTGGTTGGGAAATGATTGCACCTTTTATAGGGGTGTTGCTGAGAAACAATAATCCCTTTTGGGCTCATCATGTGGCATTTCCCTCAAAAAAGTTGGCCAGCAAATCCTGCTGCAACCAAGGGTTGTCCTGGCATTTCAGCAAGAGAAAGAAACTGAAAGAGGCTTTTATTTCCCCTTTGTTACCAAATAAAGGGCAGGTGGAGCTATGCACTTTTGAGAAAAATATAGATTTTTACCACCACCAAGGCAGGAGGTTATGTTTTCATTGGTGTTTCATCTGTGTTTCATCTGTGTGCAAAATAATTCAAACTGATGGAAATAGATTTGGATGAAACTTGGCCAGAAAAGTTGATGATGACTCAAGGAATAGTTGATTAAATTTGTGGTAATGATCTGGGAGTTTTGATGAATTTTTTGAGGATCTTTGATCTTTTGGCAGATACATGTAGGGTTAATAAACTTGGGAGTTCAAGTTATATGTATTTTAGGTTTGCATAGGCACACTAAAGCGTGTGCTCTGCTAGGTAGAGATGTCATGTAGCTGGAAGCTGATAACGTAAATAAAAGGCCTCTATATTCAGAAATTGGGTGATTTTCAGCATTGTGCGTATGGGTGGAAATGAACTGCTTGGCGGAGGTCTGCGCTCTCTGAGTGCTTGTTTAGTAGTTTTATTTTTTGTATTAGATAATATTTAGAAATCAAAAGGGCTGATAAAGAAAAGTAGTCACTGATATCAGTCTGCCACTTTTCCCGTACTTTTTCTGTGCCAGTTTTCATATGATTTTATGGTTTTGACATTCTCATATTTTTAATTGCTGTCGAAGCTTCAGACATAATGAGAAGAAATAGCTATGCATACAGTTTATTTTCTTTTTATATAAAAGGGTACTTTTGAAAGAAATTTGATATTACTCATTAAATCCATAAATTTTCATTGGTTACAGGGTTAAGTACCGGAATCCACCTCAAATTTTCTCCTTGAAATATACAGGAAGCAGAATATAATCCAGTCGTGAAAAGGAATATTTGTGATAAATTGAATGCATTTATGAAGTTCATAGCCCTAACAAAGGTTTGATGGGATTGAGTGTTGGTCAGTTATTGTGGGTTAAACACAAGGTTGCTGGTAGCCTGAGATTTCTCCAGGATCCTCCACCAAATGGCATTTGGTGGTGATGATGTGTTGTGGATTTCGAGTTTCAAAGGAGGAGATATCTATCCTCCAAAGAATTTGGATTTGATGGAGGTGGCAGGTCAAATGGTGGCATACCACCTGCTTTGGAAAATGAGAGCTTTGGGTTTAGAGACTTAGTGGACAACTGACAAGTCTTATTTTTTTTCCATTTTTTCCATATGCAAAGTTTTATACAATTTTACCCTGCATTTGATTTCAGGATTGAAATACAACACAAAATAGTCAATTTGAGATTAAAAAAAAAAGAAATAAATGTGTGAGGAAATATG